>NC_057806.1:104992142-105308270 GCF_018294505.1 Triticum aestivum | reverse complement strand
TAACTTTCTGTATCCACGAGATCCCATCTTGGGGCCTTTTTCGGAGCTCCGCCGGAGGGGGTATCGATCACGGAGGGCTTCTACATCAACACCATAGCCTCTCCGATGAAGTGTGAGTAGTTTACTTCAGGCCAACAGGTCCATAGTTATTAGCTAGATGGCTTCTTCTCTCTTTTTGGATCTCAATACAAAGTTCTCCCCCTCTCTTGTGGAGATCTATTCGATGTAATCTTCTTTTGCGGTGTGTTTGTTGAGACTGATGAATTGTGGGTTTATGATCAAGTTTATCTATGAACAATATTTGAATCTTCTTTGAATTCTTTTATGTATGATTGGTTATCTTTGCAAGTCTCTTCGAATTATGGGTTTGGTTTGGCCTACTAGATTGATCTTTCTGGCAATGGGAGAAGTGCTTAGCTTTGGGTTCAATCTTGCGGTGTCCTTTCCCAGTGACAGTAGGGGCAGCAAGGCACGTATTGTATTTTTGCCATCGAGGATAACAAGATGGGGGTTATATCATATTGCATGAGTTTATCCCTCTACATCATGTCATCTTGCTTAAAGTGTTACTCTGTTCTATTGAACTTAATACTCTAGATGCATGCTGGATAGCGGTCGATGTGTGGAGTAATAGTAGTAGATGCAGGCAGGAGTCGGTCTACTTGTCTCGGACATGATGCCTATATACATGATCATACCCAGATATTCTCATAACTATGCTCAATTCTGTCAATTGCTCAACAGTAATTTGTTCACCCACCGTAATACTTATGCTCTCGAGAGAAGCCTCTAGTGAAACCTATGGCCCCGGGGTCTATTTTCCATCGTATTAATCTTCCAATACTTAGTTATTTCCTTTGCTATTTATTTTTACTTGCATCTTTATTTCTCTTTATCATAAAAATACCAAAAATATTATCTTATCATATCTATCAGATCTCACTCTCGTAGGTGACCGTGAAGGGATTGACAACCCCTTTATCGCGTTGATTGCGAGGAGTTTATTTGTTTGTGTAGGTGCGAGGGACTCGTGCGTGGCCTCCTACTGGATTGATACCTTGGTTCTCAAAAACTGAGCGAAATACTTACGCTACTCTGCTGCATCACCCTTTCCTCTTCAAGGGAAAACCAGCGCAGTGCTCAAGAGGTAGCATCTCCCACTTGCACTAGAGTCAATAATCTAGTTACATTGTGATGAATCGAACACCCATAGAGTTCTGGTGCTGATCATGTTTCGCTCGTGGAAGAGGTTTAGTCAATGGATCTGCGACATTCAGAGTTGTATGTACTTTACAACTGCACCAGCTAACTGCCCCACTATCGGTGTTAAAACCGACGGATCTCGGGTAGGGGGTCCCGAACTGCGCGTCTAGGCCGGATGGTAACAGGAGGCAAGGGGACACGAAGTTTTACCTAGGTTCGGGCCCTCTTGATGGAGGTAAAACCCTACGTCCTGCTTGATTAATATTGATGATATGGGTAGTACAAGAGTAGATCTACCACGAGATCGGAGATGCTAAACCCTAGAAGCTAGCCTATGGTATGATTGTTGTTCTATATGTTGTCCTACGGACTAAAACCCTCCAGTCTATATAGACACCGGAGAGGGTTAGGGTTACACAAAGTCGGTTACAATGGTAGGAGATCTACATATCCGTATCGCCAAGCTTGCCTTCCACGCCAAGGAAAGTCCCTTCCGGACACGGGACGAAGTCTTCAATCTTGTATCTTCATAGTCCAGGAGTCCGGCTGAAGGTATAGTCCGGCCATCCGGACACCCCCTAATCCAGGACTCCCTCAGTAGCCCCTGAACCAGGCTTCAATGACGACGAGTCCGGCGTGCAGATTGTCTTCGGCATTGCATGGCGGGTTCCTCCTCCAAGTACTTCATAGAAGATTTTGAACACAAAGATAGTGTCCAGCTCTACAAAATAAGTTTCCACATATTGCCATAGAGAGACTAATATTTACACAAATCTAATCTGCTGACGTATTCCGTAGTGTGACATCGCACCACGGCCAAGCCTTTATTCGAATCATTTTATTGTCCCACCTCAGCGTGTCATGCGAGGTTGTTTCCTTGGCACGTCTCGTCGAAGCAGAGATCGTGTCCCCTTATTTCGGGATTCTCATCAATACGGGCGTGGGTAACCCAACCGTGCCATTGATTACGGCGCTTGGAGATAAGCGAGTTTTACCAGGCTGGTGGGGACACGTAGTTGCGTCCACCCATATAAGGGGATAAGGATCCACCTTTTCACCCACGCCTTCTTCCTCTTCTGCCTATCCATTATCACGCACTCAAGCTCCAGCGCCCAAGTCTGCACTCCCCGCCTCAACCTTCTCCAGCCATGTCCGGAGCGGGAGGCAAGTGGATGGTCTCCTCCATCACGGAGGGACACATCAAAAAACTGAGGAAGGCCGGATACTTGTCTAACAACATCGCGTACCGGCTTCCCGAAGAGGGGCAGCTCCTCCCCACCCCAAGGCCCCATGAGAGGGTAGTGTTCCTTCCCCACTTCCTTCATGGACTGGGCTTTCCTATCCACCCATTCGTCCGGGGACTCATGTTCTACTACGGCCTGGATTTCCATGATCTGGCCCCGAACTTCATCCTCAACATCTCGGTGTTTATCATCGTGTGCGAGGCTTTCCTCCGCATCCGCCCCCATTTCGGCCTATGGCTCAAAACTTTCAATGTCAAGCCGAAGGTGGTGCACGACAACCAGGCGAAGTGCGGAGGCGCCATGGTGGGCAAGATGCCCAACGTCTTATGGCTCGAGGGCTCCTTTGTGGAGACCCTGAAGGGGTGGCAATCGGGGTGGTTTTACATCACCGAGCCACACGACCCTGAGTGGGTCACAGCCCCCGAGTTCCGGTCCGGACCCCCAACGCGGCTCACATCCTGGAAAGAGACGGGCCTGTCGTGGGGCAGCAAAGGAGAGGTGACTGGACTGCAAACATGCATCCAAACCCTGGTGGACAAGCAGCTCAAGCTTGTCAACGTAGTCCAGGTTATGCTCATCCACCAGATCCTCCCATGTCAACAACGGGCCTTCAATATGTGGGAGTTCAACCCGGCGCGGCACCAAACTCTGAGCAGGCTCTTCGACACGACATATGAAGATGCCTGGAAGGTGCTTTTCAAGGGCGCCGAGGCTCCCGCATCCGCTACCGAGGATCGCGGATTCAGCGCGCAGTGTCTCGCTAGCGCGGTAAGTTGTTTGTACCTTTTACAGGGTATTAGTTTTTCATAGTTTAACTCTATGCAGGATCTAAGCTCCCTTACCTTTGACAGGTTTGGTAGGCGAAGTCCGGACAGATCGACTGTCCGGCTCCTTTGCCCGAAGACCCAGCCGATGCCCGCTTGGCGAAGCTGCTGGTTCCGGCACCCCATGTGGTGCCGGAGAAGAAGGACACGAAGAAGGCCACGGGGACTCGAAAAAGTGCCCGGCGGCAGGAGGTGTCGGGTTCATCATCCGACGGCTCCAAGGCGCATTCCTCCCGTGAAGATGAGGAGGAGGAAGAAGAAACCTCTCCCCCTCCAGTGGGGAGAGAGAAGAAAAGGAAGGCCGCCCTCACTGGGGAGGCCGAAGGGTCCAAGAAGGGGAAAACCCTTCCAAGCCCCTGGCAAAATCGTAAATGTCTAGATACCAGAGTAATTCATAGTATTCCTTTATTGCACAGCTTTCCCTTATGTCGAATATGATTATGCAGCCCACCCAAAGACCGGCTCGACGCGTCGTCGAGCGGTTCACTGGACTCGTCGGATGTGAATTCGCTTCCGACGGCCACCTCCCCCCGCCCTACGGACAACGAAGTATTGTCCCAACAGGTTCCAAGCCAGGAGGAGGTGGTCCTGGAGGCGCTGCAAGGCGACCTCCCAGACTCTAGGAGTAAAGGGGATAAAACCCCCCAGGGCTTCAAGTCCGGCCCTAGGCCGGACACCGCTCTGGAACCTTCAAATGTTCCAGAGTCCGGCGGGCGACCTCCTTGCAAGAGGAGCAAGCCCAGAGTGCCGGTGACCCCCGTCCAACCGGAGGTGCCGAACAATCTGTTGGAGGTGCTTAAAGGCGCCTCCATCAACGAGGAGCACCGCACCATTATGAGTGCGGTGGTCCAGAAGGTTCAATCCGCCAGGAGCGTGGCGGACTGACTGAAGCTTGTGCTAGCCTTTTAAGAGGCTTTGAGGTAAGTAAAGAATATGTAAATAATATTACCGCATAGACAGTAGCCCCTGATGCTCTGTTTGGCGTTCGGGAAGAAAAGCCGAATAGAGGATCAAATAAAATTCGCAGGAGTCTAACAAAAAGGAGTCAATATGCGTATGCAGGCTTCTCTGCTGGCGTCCGCCGCACTGACTGCGGAAGTGGACACGCTAAAGCAGAACCTCGAGCAGTCCGAGCAAGAGCTCGGGCGTGCCAAGAAGCAGCTTGAGGACAAGGAAGGTAAGAAATACCTTGTTTAAATATATATATAAAAAGTGCAATTGCAAAAAATGACAGGATTATCGTGGCTATTGTAGGGGCCACGTCTGAGGTGGCGACCCTTAAGCAAGAGCTGGTCGAGGCCGAGAAGAGGGCGGCCATGGAGCGCACCGAGCGGGAGAAGTATGAGGCCCAGGTTGGCAAGGTGCGGCAAGAGCTCCAGGCTCTCATGAAAAAACATGAGAGTTTGGAGCTTGACTCAAAGACGCGAGCGTCCGAGCTCGTGATGGCTATTGAAAATGCCAAGTCTGCCAAGGCTGAATCCCAGAAGACCCTCTAGGAGTTGGATGCGGTGAAAAAGATAGCGGCGGGTAAGGCATTCTTTATGCAAAGCAAACACATAAACGTGAGTTACTTGTTACTTACCCGAATCCGGAGCTCTCCAGGAGCATTCGCAGATCTTCCCCGTAGCGTGTCCGATGCCGCCGCATTCTATCGAGCCGAGGAGGGCAGCTCGACAGAGAAGGTGTTCTGGTCTCAGTATGCTGAGGCCAGACACCCCGTGCCCCTGAGCGACCAGCTGAAGCAACTGGTCGAGCTCCACAAGGCGGCCGAACAGGCCATGAAGGGCCTCATAGTTCGGCTGTGGCCTGGAGAGGATCTGCCTGGGAGCTATTTCGGGCTGGTGCGGTGGCTGGTGGGGGCCTGTCCAAGGCTCGAAGTCATCAAGCGCTCCGTCTGCATTGAAGGTGCCCGTAGGGCCCTTGCCCGTGCTAAGGTGCACTGGGGCAAGCTGGATGCTGAGAAGCTTGTGAAGGACGGGCCAACGTCGAGGAAAGAGCATCGCAAGCCTGAGAATTATTATACGGATGTTCTGAAGGGTGCCCGCCTTGTGGCGGATGAATGTTCCAGGGATGTAATTTTTGAGTAAAACTCGCTCGTTTTGTCCTGTGCGCTGAAAACTTGTTCATATGCGCTAAGCAATGCTATTGGAATTTCAAATATTACCTTATGTGCGGCTGTTTATCAATTCTGAGAGATGGCGAGTCGTCGGCTTCTGCCCCCGTGCCGCTAGTGCTGGGGTGTTCGGGGATAAACCTGAGCACTCTTTTTCCCATGTTTGGGTCCTTCGAGGGAGGCGCTCAGCACAACGAACAAGGCAATCAGACTATAATGTGTGAACACTCTCACTTAGCCATAGAATTCTATAATTTTAAATTTTGGCGAAGCCCCTGGTATTCGAAAGACCGATTTCGGGGCGCTATCCACGCCTTGGCCGGACAGAGCTGACTCCTCGCTCTAAGCGGCATAAGTCTTTAGGGACTCGAAAAACCTCTCGAACAGCGACCAGCTCTCGGTTCATCATGACAGTCAGTTTTAGCTTTCTCTACTGAGGTGCTCGACCCAGCTCAACTGGGGCACAATCGCAGTAGTTCTCCTAGTGCTACCTTAGCCAACACAGCGGAACGTAAGGCACCAAAACATAGGAGCCGAGCAAACCCAACTATTGACCCAAGACATGATTCGGAGCCGATGCATATAATGCTATAAGTTCGGGGTGCCGCACTTGTTAAAGTGTTCGGACTTCTCACACCATATTGAGGGGTACTAAAGCCCCTGGCATATTTTGGCCGTACCAAAGTGTAGGGGTGCAACATGTCGTTAAGGAACATAAATTTGTAAAAAAAGAGTAATACAAAAATAGACAAAAGCTTTGCATTGTTTATTAAAAAGGGCTACGATCAAAGCAGAACGATACAAATAATGCAATAAGCAAAAGGTTGGACTATTTAACATGTCCGTTCCAGGGGCAGGCTGTGGAATGGTATGCGAAATAGGTATACTGCTCGTGATAGAGACCACCTGGGAGTTCCGTAATGCGGCATGGCTTGTCTGCTTCCCTGGTTCTTGCATCGTTTGTGCGGCAATTGAACTGCCGAACAGGCCTTCCGAAGAATGGAGTCCTGACAGTAAGAGAAAATTAAAAAACGGCAGCCCCTGGTGCGGTTTAAGCCATGTTTCGGGCGTGCCGTGATGGTGCCCCTCCCCCTGCACCCATGGTATTTCTAGAGCGTAGTTATGTATGCAAAGCACTAGCATCGCATTTTTGCGAGGGCTGGGGTTGGGGCCGCATTTCTACGCCTGCTCGGAACGTGCCAGGAGGTCTTGTTGTAGGTTACTCCGGGCGCGCTTGACGGTGTCCGGACGTTTAATGGCCGGACTGGAGAACTGCTTGGCGAGGCTGCTTTGTACTTCCGCTGCAAGGGCCGCCATGTGCTCCTCTGTTCGGAGGGAGCGTTTGGTGTTTCCATTGACCGTAATTACTCCTCGAGGGCCTGGCATCTTGAGCTTAAGGTATGCGTAGTGCAGTACCGCATTGAACTTGGCTAATGCGGTTCGCCCGAGCAGTGCGTGATAGCCACTGCGGAATGGGACTATGTCGAAGATTAACTCCTCGCTACGGAAATTATCCGGAGATCCGAAGACCACTTCAAGTGTGACTGAGCCTGTACAGTTGGCCTCTACACCTGGTATTACACCTTTAAAGGTCATTTTGGTGGGCTTAATCCTCGAGGGATCTATGCCCATTTTCCGCACTGTATCCTGGTAAAGCAGGTTCAGGCTGCTGCCGCCGTCCATAAGGACTCTAGTGAGATGAAATCCGTCAATAATTGGGTCTAGAACCAATGCAGCGAATCCGCCATGACGGGTGCTAGTGGGATGGTCCCTTCGATCAAAGGTGATCGGGCAGGAGGACCATGGGTTGAACTTTGGGGAGACTGGCTCTACCGCGTATACATCCCTTAACGCGTGCTTCCGCTCCCTCTTGGGGATGTGGGTTGCGTATATTATGTTCACCGTCCGCACTTGTGCGGGAAAACCCTTCTCTCCACTGTTGTTCGGCGGCCGGGGCTCTTCGTCGTCATCGCTATGCAGCCCCTTGTCGGTATTTTCGGCATTTAACTTGCCTGCCTGCTTGAACACCCAACAATCCCTGTTGGTGTGATTGGCCGGCTTTTTGGGGGTGCCATGTATCTGGCACAAGTGGTCGAGTATTCGGTCCAAACTGGATGGGCCCCTAGGATTTCTTTTGAATGGCTTTTTCCGCTGACCGGATTTATAGCCTCTGAATCCGGCATTAACTGCCGTATCCTCAGCATTGTCGCCGTTAATGCGGCGCTTCTGCTTGTTGCGACGCAACCTGCCACTACTGTCCCTGGTATCCGAATTACCAAGGTTCTTGGTCATATTGTTCCTACGAGCAAGCCAGCTGTCTTCTCCTGCGCAAAAGCGGGTCATGAGTGTCGTGAGTGCTGCCATAGATTTCGGCTTTTCCTATCCAAGGTGCCGGGCAAGCCACTCATCACGGATATTGTGCTTGAAGGCTGCTAGGGCCTCTGCGTCCGGACAGTCAACTATTTGATTTTTCTTTGTTAGGAACCGTGTCCAGAATTGCCTGGCCGATTCCTCTGGCTGCTGAATTACGTGGCTTAGGTCATCGGTGTCTGGTGGTCGAACATAAGTGCCCTGGAAATTATCGAGGAATGCGGCTTCTAGGTCCTCTCAACAACTGATTGATCCTGCTGGCAAGTTGTTAAGCCAATGCCGAGCTGGTCCTTTAAGCTTGAGTGGGAGGTATTTGATGGCGTGAAGATCATCGCCGCAGGCCATGTGGATATGAAGGAGATAATCCTCGATCCATACCGCAGGATCTGTTGTGCCATCATATGATTCGATGTTTACGGGTTTGAAACCCTCGGGGATTTGATGATCCATTACTTCGTCTGTGAAGCATAGTGGGTGTGCGGCGCCTCTGTACTGGGCTATGTCACGACGTAGCTCCAATGAGCTTTGTATACTGTGTTCGGCCCTACCGGATTTGTGTCCGGCGTGATGGTTACCGTCTCGAGTCGTGGGGCGCCCACGCGATCCGTAGATCGATCTTGTTTGCCTTTCCTTGTCCTCCAACATATCTCGCAGGTCTGGCGCATTTTCCCGTGCCTTGGTACGGGGTGCGGCTTGAGTGGAGGGCCGAGAGGCCTCTCTATCGCGGCCACGAGGTGGCCGGTCGGCCGTATCAAGTGCTGGTGATGTAGGTGTAAGTGCTTCCTCCTCTAATCGGGGTAGAAACCTGCGCTTTGGGTAGCTCTTGGAAGGGCGTTCGAGTTTATGCTCTTCGGCCGCAAGGACTTCAGTCCATCTGTCGACTAGCAAATCTTGATCAGCTCTAAGCTGTTGTTGTTTTTTCTTGAGGCTTCTTGCCATGGACATAAGCCTGCGTTGAAAATGCTCTTGCTCGACGGGATCCTCTGGCATGAAGAATTCGTCGTCGTTGAGGCTTGCCTCGTCTTTGGAGGGAGGCATATAATTATCGTCCTCGACCTCTCTGTCTGCCGCTCTCTCATGAGGGCTGGCTTCTCCATCCTCCTGTGCTGGATCTTGCTGGAGGGGGTTTTCTTCGGCACTCTCCGGAGTATTATTATCTCCCGTCCTGGAATCACCGTATTTGCTTTGGCGGGATGTTGAGCGGCGCCGCTGACGCCGGCGCTTAGGCTGTTTCTAGGAGGGGTCATCCTCCGCAGTTCCATCGCCATCTCCTTCTTTTGGAGTGTCCACCATGTATATGTCATATGACGAGGTGGCTTTCCAGGGCCCAATAGGCGCTGGTTCTTCATCGTCTCCTGCATCGGCGTCCATACCATCGATGTCTTCGGAGTCGAAGTCGAGCATGTCGGTTAAATCATCGACAGTGGCTACAAAGTGGGTGGTGGGTGGGCTTTGAATTTATTCATCGTTCGTATCCCAACCTTGCTGACCGTAGTCCGGGCAGGGCTCTCCTGATAAAGAGAGAGACTTTAGTGTCTTCAAAATATCACTGAAAGGCGAGTGCTGAAAGATGTCCGCGGCAGTAAACTCCATGATCGGCGCCCAATCGGATTCGATCGGCAGGGGCGCGGAGGGTTCAGAGTCCGGAGAGGAGTCCGGCTCCTTAGAGTCACGAGTCTCGCGGAGTGCGAGGCTGGTGTTCGGCTCGATCGCCGTTGGGATCGCAGCCCCCAAGGCGGCGTCCAACCACCCATCCTCGATCGGCGCAGTTGGCTCCGAATTAAGGGTCGAAGCCGATGCGGGTGCGGCCTCCAAGGCACTGTTCAGCGGTAGAGCTAGATCATGCTCGTCGTGACAATGCGGCATGCTCGACAGTGGCTCGAATCCGTCGAAGATCAAGTCCCGCGGATGTCAGCTGTGTAGTTTAAACTTCCAAATCTGACCTGACGGCCAGGGGCATAGCTTTCGATCTGCTCCAGATGGCCAAGTGAATTGGCCTGCAGTGCGAAGCCGCCCAAGACGAAGATCTGCCCGGGGAGGAAGGTCTCTCCCTGGACTGCATCGCTATTGATGATCGTAGGAGCCATCAAGCCTAACGGTGACGACACAGAGGAACTCTCAATGAAAGCACCAATGTCGGTGTCAAAACCGGCGGATCTTGGGTAGGGGGTCCCGAACTGTGCGTCTAGGCCGGATGGTAATAGGAGGCAAGGGACACGAAGTTTTACCCAGGTTCGGGCCCTCTTGATGGAGGTAAAACCCTACGTCTTGCTTGATTAATATTGATGATATGGGTAGTACAAGAGTAGATCTACCACGAGATCGGAGAGGCTAAACCCTAGAAGCTAGCCTATGGTATGATTGTTGTTCTGTATGTTGTCCTACGGACTAAAACCCTCCGGTTTATATAGACACCGGAGAGGGTTAGGGTTACACAAAGTCGGTTACAATGGTAGGAGATCTACATATCCGTATCGCCAAGCTTTCCTTCCACGCCAAGGAAAGTCCCTTCCGGACACGGGACGAAGTCTTCAATCTTGTATCTTCATAGTCCAGGAGTTTGGCTGAAGGTATAGTCCAGCCATCCGGACACCCCCTAATCCAGGACTCCCTCACCCACCATTCAAAATATACACGTATCCGGTTTGTGACTTGGATTCATTCGGATCTGTTTCGAAGCTAGCATCGACGTAACCCTTTATGACAAGCTCTTCAGCACCTCCATAAACTAGAAACATATCCTTAGTCCTTCTCAGGTACTTCAGGATATTCTTGACCGCTGTCCAGTGTTCCATTCCGGGATCACTTTGGTACCTCCCTACCAAACTTATGGCAAGGTTCACATCAGGTTCGGTACACAGCATGGCATACATAATAGAGCTTATGGCTGAGGCATAGGGGATGACACCCATCTTTTCTCTGTCTTCTGCCGAGGTCGAGCATTGAACTGCGCTCAATCTAACACCTTGCAATACAGGCAAGAACCCCTTCTTGGACTGATCCATTTTGAACTTCTTCAATATCTTGTCAAGGTATGTGCTTTGTTAAAGACCAATGAGGCGTCTCGATCTATCTCAATAGATCTTGATGCCTAATATATAAGCAGCTTCTCCAAGGTCCTTCATTGGAAAACACTTATTCAAGTAGGCCTTTATGCTTTCCAAAAGTTCTATATCATTTCCCATCAACAGTATGTCATCCAAATATAATATGAGAAATGCTACAGAGCTCCCACTCACTTTCTTGTAAATACAGCCTTCTCCATAAGTCTGTATAAACCCAAATGCTTTGATCATTTCATCAAAGTGAATGTTCCAACTCCGAGATGCTTACACCAGTGCATAGATGGAGCGCTGGAGCTTGCATACTTTGTTAGCATTCTTAGGATCGACAAAACCTTCCGGCTGCATCATATACAATTCTTCCTTAAGGAAACCGTTAAGGAATGCCGTTTTGACGTCCATTTGCTAGATCTCATAATCATAGAATGCGGCAATTGCTAACATGATTCAGACGGACTTCAGCTTCTCTACGGGTGAGAAGGTCTCATCGTAGTCAACCCCTTGAACTTGTCGATAACCCTTAGCGACAAGCCGAGCCTTATAGATGGTCACCATCCACGTCAGTCTTCTTCTTAAAGATTCACTTATTCTCTATGGCTTGCCGATCATCAGGCAAGTCCACCAAAGTCCATACTCTGTTCTCATACATGGATCCTATCTCGGCTTTCATGGCTTCAAGCCATTTGTTGGAATCCGGTCCCGCCATAGCTTCTTCATAGTTCTAATGTTCACCGCTATCTAACAACATGATTTCCAGGATAGGGTTGCCGTACCAATCTGGTGCGGAACGTGTCCTCGTGGACCTACGAAGTTCAGTAGCAACATAACCCGAAGTTTCATGATCATCATCATTAACTTCCTCTCTAGTCGGTGCAAGCACGACAGAATCATCTTCCTGAGCTGTGCTACTCTTCGGTTCAAGAGGCGGCACTTCATCAAGTTCTACTTTCCTCCCACTTACTTCTTTCGAGATAAACTTTTTCTTCAGAAAGGATCCATTCTTGGCAACAAAGATCTTGCCTTCGGATCTGAGGTAGAGGTATACCCAATAGTTTCCTTAGGGTATCCTATGAAGACGCATTTTTCCGATTTGGGTTTGCGCTTTTCAGGTTGAAGTTTCTTCACATAAGCATCGCATCCCCAAACTTTCAGAAACGATAGCTTATGTTTCTTCCCAAACCATAATTCAGACGATGTCGTCTCAACGGATTTAGACGGTGCCCTATTTAAAGTGAATGCGGCTGTCTCTAAAGCATAACCCCAAAATGATAGCGGTAGATCGGTAAGAGACATCATAGATTGCACCATATCCAATAGAGTGTGATTGTGATGTTCGGACACACCATTACGCTGAGGTGTTCCAGGCGGCGTGAGTTGTGAAACAATTCCACATTTCCTTAAGTGCGTGCCAAACTCGTGACTTAAGTATTCTCCTCCATGATCTGATCGTAAGAACTTTATTTTCCTGTCACGTTGATTCTCCACCTTGCTCTGAAATTCCTTGAACTTTTAAAAGGTCTCATACTTGTGTTTCATTAAGTAGACATACCCATATCTGCTTAAGTCATCAGTGAGGGTGAGAACATAACGATAGCCACCGCGAGCCTCAACGCTCATTGGACCGCATACATCAGTATGTATTATTTCCAATAAGTTGGTTGCTCGCTCCATTGTACCGGAGAACAGAGTCTTGGTCATTTTGCCCATGAGGCATGGTTCACGCGTGTCAAATGATTCATAATCAAGAGACTCCAAAAGTCCATCTACATGGAGTTTCCTCATGCGTTTGACACTATTGTGACCAAGGCGGTGGTGCCACAAGCATGTGGGACTATCATTATCAACCTTACATCTTTTGGCATTCACACTATGAATATGTGTAACATCACGTTCAAGATTCAATAAAAATAAACATTGACCGGCGGGGCATGACCATAAAACATATCTCTCATATAAATAGAACAACCATTATTCTCGGATTTAAACGAGTAGCCATCTCCCATTAAACGAGATCCAGCTACCATGTTAATGCTCAAAGCTAGCACTAAATAACAATTATTGAGGTTTAAAACTAATCCCGAAGGTAAATGTAGAGGTAGCATGCCGACAGCGATCACATCGACCTTGGAACCATTCCCGAAGTGCGTCGTCACCTCGTCCTTCGCCAGTCTCCGCTTATTTCGTGGCTCCTGTTTTGAGTTACAAATGTGAGCAACCGCACCGGTATCAAATACCCAGGAGCTACTACAAGCGCTAGTAAGGTACACATCAATAACATGTATATCATATATACCTTTGGTGTTGTCGGCCTTCTTATCCGCTAAGTACTTGGGGCAGTTCCGCTTCCAATGACCATTTCCCTTGCAATAAAAGCACTCAGTCTCGAGCTTGGGTCCATTCTTTGGCTTCTTCTTCCTAGCAACTGACTTACCGGGCGCGGCAACCCCCTTGCCGTCCTTCTTGAAGTTCTTCTTACCCTTGCCTTTCTTGAAACTAGTGGTCTTATCCACCATCAACATTTGATGTTCCTTTTTGATTTCCACTTCCGCTGATTTCAGCATTGAATATAACTCGGGAATGGACTTCTCCATCCCTTGCATATTGTAGTTCATCACAAAGATCTTGTAGCTAGGTGGAAGCGACTAGAGGATTCTATCAATGACTGAGTCATCTGGAAGATTAACCCCCAATTGAGACAAGCGGTTGTGCAACCCAGACATTTTGAGTATATGCTTGCTGACAGAACTATTTTCCTCCATCTTACAACTATAGAACTTGTTGGAGACTTCATATATCTCGACCCGGGCATGAGCTTGGAAAACCATTTTCAGCTCTTGGAACATCTCATATGCTCCGTTTTTCTCAAAACACTTTTGGAGCCCCGGTTCTAAGCTGTAAAGCATGCCACACTGAACCACGGAGTAATCATCACTACGCGACTGCCAGGCATTCATAACGTCTTGAGTTGCTGGGAAAATGGGTGCGCCACCTAGCGGTGCTTCAAGGACATATGCTTTCTTGGCAGCTATGAGGATGTTCCTCAAGTTACGGACCCAGTCCGTATAGTTGCTACCATCGTGTTTCAGCTTGGTTTTCTCTAGGAACACGTTGAAGTTGAGGGCAACATTAGCGTGGGCCATTTGATCTACAGGATAGATTGTAAAGTCAATTTTAGACTAAGTTCATGATAATTAAGTTCATCTAATCAAATTATTTAATGAACTCCCACTTAGATAGACATCCCTCTAGTCATCTAAGTGATACATGATCCGAATCGACTATGTCATGTCCGACCATCCCCTGAGATGGACTAGTCATCAACGGTGAACATCTTCATGTTGATCACATCTACTATACGAATCATGTTCAACCTTTTGGTCTCTCGTGTTTCGAGGCCATGTCTGTACATGCTAGGCTCATCAAGTCAACCTAAGTGTTTTGCATGTGTAAATCTGGCTTACACCCGTTGTATGCGAACGTTAGAATCTATCACACCCGATCATCATGTGGTGCTTCGAAACAACGAACCTTCGCAACGTTGCACACTTTAGGGGAACACGTTTATTGATATTTTAGTGAGGGACCATCTTATTTATGCTATCGTCGTTCTAAGCAAATAAGATGTAAACATGATAAACATCACATGCAAATCATAAAGTGACATGATATGGCCAATATCATCTTGTGCTTTTGATCTCCATCTTTGAGGCACGGTATGATCACCATCGTCACCGGAATGACACCATGATCGCCATCATCATGATCTCCATCATCGTGCCTTCATGAAGTTGTCTCGCCAACTATTACTTCTACTACTATGGCTAACTGTTAGCAATAAAGTAACGTAATTACATCGCGTTTTCATTGACACGCGGGTCATACAATAAATTAAGACAACTCCTATGGCTCCTGCCGGTTGTCGTACTCATCGACATGCAAGTTGTGATTCCTAATACAAGAACATGATCAGTCTCATACATCACATATATAATTCATCACATCCTTTTGGCCATATCACATCACATAGAATACCCTACAAAAACAAGTTGTTGCATGTTTTACGTGGCTGCTATGGGTTTCTAGCAAGAATGTTTTTTACCTATGCAAAAGCCACAATGGTGATATGCCAATTGCTATTTACCCTTCACAAGAACCCTCTTCATCGAATCCGTTCCGACTAAAGTGGGAGAGACAGACACCCGCTAGCCACCTTATGCAACAAGTGCATGTCAGTCGGTGGAACCTGTCTCATGTAAGCGTATGTGTAAGGTCGGTCCGAGCCGCTTCATCCCACAATACCGCCGAATCAAGATAGGACTAGTGACGATAAGAAAAATTGAACAAATCATCACCCACAACTACTTGTGTACTACGCGTGCATAGAATCTACGCATATACCTAGCTCTGATACCACTGTTGGGGAATGTAGTAATAATTCAAAATTTTCCCACATGTCACCAAGATCAATCTAGGAGATGCTAGTAACAAGAGAGAGGGAGTGCATATTCATACCCTCGAAGATCCCTAAGCAGAAGTGACAAGAACGCGGTTGATGGAGTCGTACTTGCGGCGATTCAAATCGCGAAAGATCTGATCCAAGCGCCGAACGGATGGCGCCTCCGCGTTCAACACACGTACAACCCGGGGACGTATCATCCTTCTTGATCCAGCAAGGGGAGAGGAGAATTTGAGGGAGAACTCCGGCAGCACGATGGCGTGGTGGTGGAGCTCGTGGTTCTCCGGCAGAGCTTCGCTACGCTCAACAGAGGAGGAGGAGGAGGTGTAGGAGGAGGGAGGGCTGCACCGGGGGCAAGGGTTCGGTTACCCTCTCTCTCCCTCACTATACATAGGGGGTGGAGGGGGCTGGTTTCTTGCCCTCCAAGTCCATTGGGGCGTTGGCAAAGGTGGGAGGAAAGAAATCCCATCATTTCCCTTCCCCACCGATTGTTATCCCCCTTTTTTGGGATCTTGATCTTATCCCTTCGGGGTATGATCTTATTCCTTCTAAGGGGGATCTTGGTGCGCCTTGACCAGGGATGTGGGGCCTTTCCCCCACTACCCATGTTCACGTGGGTCCCCCATGCAGGTGGGCCCCACTACGGAACCTTCTAGAACCTTCCCGGTACAATACCGAAAAATCCCAAACATTTTCCGGTGGCCAAAATAGGACTTCCCATATATAAATATTTACCTCCGGACCATGTCGGAACTCCTCGTGACGTATGGGATCTCATCCGTGACTCCGAACAACTTTTTGTAACCACATACAATTCCCATTAGAACTATAGCGTCACTGAACCTTAAGTGTGTAGACCCTATTGGTTCAGGAACCATGCAGACATGACCGAGACACCTCTTTGACCAATAACCAATAGCGGGATCTGGATACCCATATTGGCTCCCACATGTTCCACGATGATCTCATTGGATGAACCACGATGTCGGGGATTCAATCAATCCCGTATACAACTCCCTTTGTTCATCGGTATGTTACTTGCCCGAGATTCGATCGTCGGTATCCCCATACCACGTTCAATCTCGTTACCAGCAAGTCTCTTTACTCGTTCCGTAATGCATGATACCGTGGCTAAATCCTTAGTCACATTGAGCTCATTATGATGATGCATTACTGAGTGGTCCTAGAGATACCTCTCCGTCATACGGAGTGACAAATCCCAGTCTCGATTCGTGCCAACCCAACAGACACTTTCGGAGATACCTGTAGTGCACCTTTATAGTCACCCAGTTACGTTGTGACGTTTGATACACACAAAGCATTCCTACGGTATCCGGGAGTTGCACAATCTCATGGTCTAAGGAAAGACACTCGACATTAGAAATGCTCTAGCAAACGAACTACACGATCTTGTGTTATGCTTAGGATTGGGTGTTGTCCATCACATCATTCTCCTAATGATGTGATCCCTTTATCAACGACATCCAATGTCCATGGTCAGGAAACCATAACCATCTATTGATCAACGAGCTAGTCAACAAGAGGCTCACTAGGGACATGTTGTGGTCTATGTATTCACACATCTATTACGGTTTCCGGTTAATACAATTATAGCATGAAGAATAGACAATTATCATGAACAAGGAAATATAATAATAACCATTTTATTATTACCTCTATGGCATATTTCCAACAGTAAGATCCTTCAAGTAAGTTGTCATCAGTGCAATAAGGCAATAAAAATTGCTTTAAAAGTGTTAGATCGTTTAGTGTAAGAGAAAATTGAGCGTTGTACGAACTTGTGATGGCAAAGAATAAAAGCGACAGACTGCATAATAAGGGTTGCTATCATAAGGGGCAATATACCGTGATGTTCTTTTGCACTAAGGGGTTGAGCATACAAACAAAAAGCACATGGCAACCTCTGCTTCCCTTTGCGAAGGGCCTATCTTTTACTTTCATGTATTTACTTTCATGCAAGAGTCAAAGTTTTTTCTCTATTCCTTTTTATTTTTCTCTTTTGGCAATCATCATGTGGTGACGAAAGATCTAGGCACATATATCTAGTTGGATATTGGTAGCATGGGTTGTTATTGTTGACATCACTCTTGAGGTGAATATGTTGGGAGGCGAAATTATAAGCCCCTATCTTTCTATGTGTCCGCTTGAAACGTTTTGCTCATGTGTATGTGGTGAGTGTTAGCAATCATAGAAGACCATATGATGGTTGAGTATGTGGAGCTCTTACTTAGACTTTGTTGAATAAGTTGAATTGCAATTGTTTGGTGACTAAAAATATAGGTTGTTGAGTTTCAAGAGAATTCATTGTTTGAATCATAACATGTGAATTGGTTGCTACTTTAACATGAGAATTTTTATGAGAAAGAATTGCTATTATGATGCTAGGAAAAGTGATTGCATTATCATTGATCAAAATTATGCACTTTGCTAGCATTCACACTTCATAAATTATTTCTTTTATCATTTACCTACTCGAGGACGAGTAGGAATTAAGCTTGGGGATGCTGATACGTCTCCAACGTATCTATAATTTATGAAGTATTCATGCTCTTATATCATCATTCTTGGATGTTTTACAATCATTTTATAACAACTTTATATAACTTTTTTTGGGACTAACCTATTGACCCAGTGCCCAGTGCCAGTTGCTGTTTTTTTGCTTGTTTTACATCGCGGGAAATCAATATCAAACGGATTCCAAACACCGTGAAACTTTTTGTGGATTTTTTATGGACCAGAAGACATCTAGTGGGCCAGAGAAGCACCTAGGGGTGCCCCAAGGGGGCCACAACCCACCAGGGCGCACCTAGGGGCCCAGGCGTGCCTAGGTGGGTTATGCCCACCTCGGTGGCCTCCCGCACACCCTCTTCGCCCTATAAATTCCCAAATATTCCAAAAACCCTCGGGGTAACCCTAGATCAAAAGTCCCACCATCGCAAGCCTCTGTATCCATGAAAAACCAATATAGACCCCATGCCGGCACCCTGCCAGAGGGGAGATCATCACCGGTGGCCATCTTCATCATCCCGGCGGCCACCACGATGAGGAGGGAGTAGTCCACCCTCGGGGCCGAGGGTTTGTACCAGTAGCTATGTGTTTAATCTCTCTCTCTCTCTCTCTCATGTTCTTGAGATGTCACGATCTTGATGTATCGCTGGCTTTGTTAATATAGTCGGATCATATGGTGTTTTCCCCTCTCTATCTTGTTGTGATAAATTGAGTTTTCCCTTTGAGATTTCGTTTTATCGGATTGAATACTATGGATTTGAGAGCACTTGATATATGTCTTGCATATGAATACTCGTGGTGACAATGGGGAATCATATTGATTCACTTGATATATGTTTTGGCACTTGAAACGTCTCCAACGTATCTATAATTTATGAAGTATTCATGCTATTATATTATCTGTTTTGGATGTTTATGGGCTTTACTAAACACTTTTATATTATTTTTGGGACTAACCTATTAACCGGAGGCCCAGCCCAAATTGTTGTTTTCTTGCCTATTTCAGTGTTTCGAAGAAAAGGAATATCAAACGGAGTCCAAACAGAGTGAAACCTTCGGGAGAGTTATTTTTGGAACGGAAGCAATCCAGGAGACTTGGAGTAGACGTCAGGGAAGCTTCGAGGAAGCCACGAGGCAGGCAGGCGCGCCCTACCCCCTGGGCACGCCCCCACCCTCGTGGGCCCCTCGTGGCTTCCCTGACCGACTTCTTTCGCCTATATATGTCCATATACCCTTAAAAACATCAGGGAGCAGAATCGATCGGGAGTTCCGCCGCCAGAAGCCTCCGTAGCCATCGAAAACCAATCTAGACTCGTTCCGGCACCCTGCTGAAGGGGGTCCCTCTCTGGTGGCTATCTTCATCATCCCGGTGCTCTCCATGACGAGGAGGGAGTAGTTCACCCTCGGGGTTGAGGGTATGTACCAGTAGCTATGTGTTTGATCTCTCTCTCTCTCTCTCTCTCTCTCTCTCTCTCTCTCTCTCGTGTTCTTGAGTCGGCATGATCTTGATGTATCACGAGCTTTTGTATTATAGTTGGATCTTATGATGTTTCTCCCCCTCTACTCTCTTGTAATGGATTGAGTTTTCCCTTTGAAGTTATCTTATCAGATTGAGTCTTTAAGGATTTGAGAACACTTGATGTATGTCTTGCATGTGCTTATCTGTGGTGACAATGGGACATCACGTGCTCCACTTGATGTATGTTTTGGTGATCAACTTGCGAGTTCCGTGACCTTGTGAACTTATGCATAGGGGTTGGCACACGTTTTCGTCTTGACTTTCCAATAGAAACTTTGGGGCACTCTTTGAAGTTCTTTGTGTTGGTTGAATAGATGAATCTGAGATTGTGTGATGCATATCGTATAATCATACCCACGGATACTTGAGGTGACATTGGAGTATCTAGGTGGCATTAGGGTTTTGGTTGATTTGTGTCTTAAGGTGTCATTCTAGTATGAATTCTTGAATAGATCGATCAGAAAGAATAACTTTGAGGTTGTTTCGTACCCTACAATAATCTCTTTGTTTGATCTCCGCTATTAGTCACTACTGGAATTAGCTTCTTTGCCGTATGCCAGTTCTTTGTCGTCCGCTGGCGGACGACAAAGAAGGTCTTTTCTGTCAGCTTAAGGAAAACGGACGGCAAAGAACTGGCAGACGGCAAAGAAGGTCTTTGCCATCAGCCTGTTCTTTGCCGTCCGCTAGCTGACGGCAAAGAGAGAGCTGGCCCTACTAAACGAGTTAATTGAGGAAAACTTAACGGCCCTCGGCAAAGAGGAAACAAAGTGGACGGCAAAGGGTGGGCGGACGGCAAAGATTCTTCCTAACTAACGGCCGAGCCCCACCCCGCACCTTCTCTTTGTTTCTCTCCCTCTCTCCTCCCCGACGCCCGCCGCCGCCCCGCCGCCCGCCGCCGCCCCCACAACCCGCCGCCGCCCCCGCCACCCGCTGCTGCTTGCCTCGTCGACCCACCACCCCGTCGCCCCCACACGCCGACGCCTCGTCGCCCCACCACCCCGCCGCCCCACCACGTTGCCGCCCCACCACCCTACCGCCCCGGCGCCCCCACCACCCCGACGCCCCCTCCACCCGCCCACCACCCGGCGCCACCGCGGCCCCATCGCTCCCGCCTCCCTGCCGGCTGGGCGCCGCCGCTCACCGCCCCGGCGCCACCGTCTCCCCCGTCGCCGCCGCTCGATCCGGTGAGTTATTTTTTTTTCTTTTCTTTCTTTTTTTGCTGTTAGATTCAGTTTAGTTTTAGTGTTAGATTTAGTTTAGTTTTAGTGCTAGAATATGTAGAAGAGGAAGAAGAAGAAGAAGAAGAAGAAGAGGGGAGAAGGGAGGAAGAGGAGGAGGGAGAAGAAGAAAGAAAAGAAGAGGAAGAGGAAACCCTAAACCCTAGTTTTAGTTATAGTTTTACTTTAATTTTAGTTTTAGTTTAGTTTTAGTTTTTATTTTTAGTTTAGTTTATTTTAGATTAGTTTTAGTTTTAAGAAGAGGGGAGGAGGGAGGAAGAGGAGGAGGGAGAAGAAGGAAAGAAAGAAGAAGAAGAAGAAGAAGAAGAAGAAGAAGAAGAAGAAGAAGAAGAAGAAGAAGAAGAAGAAGAAGAAGAAGAAGAAGAAGAAGAAGAAGAAGAAGAAGAAGAAGAAGAAAGAAAGAAAAGAAGAAGAAGAAGAAGAAGAAGAAGAAGAAGAAGAAGAAGAAGAAGAAGAAGAAGAAGAAGAAGAAGAAGAAGAAGAAGAAGAAGAAGAAGAAGAAGAAGAAGAAGAAGAAGAAGAAGAAGAAGAAGAAGAAGAAGAAGAAGAAGGAAAGAAAGAAATAAAGAAAGAAAGAAAGAAAGAAAGAAAGAAAGAAAGAAAATAAGAAGAAGACGATGAGGAGGAGGAAGAGGAGGAGGGAGGAGGAGGAGGAGGAGGAGGAGGAGAAGAGGAGGAGGAGGGAAGAAGAGGAGGAGGGGAAGAAGAGAAGAAGAAAAGGTTGTCACGTGCCCCGACCGTGACCCACACCCCGACCCCGACCCCAACACCGTGACCCCCGACACCCCGACCCCGACATGGCACCCCGACCCCGACACGCCACCCCGACACCCCGGCACGAGACCCCGACCCTGACCCCTGACACCCCGACCCCCAAGACCCAGACCCAGACCCTGACATGGCACCCCGACCCCTGACACCCTGACACCCCGACCCCGACCCCCGACCCCCAACACCCTGACACCACACCCCGACCCCGACACCCCGACCCCCGACACCCAGACCCCGAAATAGCACCCCGACCCTGACACGCCACCCCGACACCATATATATGTTTTGATTTTGTTATGAAAAACATCATATATTATTATTCATGTCGGTATTTTTATGTTGTATTAATTTCGTTTACTCTTTGTCATAGCAGGTGTTAAAAGATGGTGGGCGCTGGTCCGGAGCGCTCCGAGGCCCCTTCTTCATCGGCGCGTGGTGGGTGGTCTTCCATTCCACCCATACAAATCCGATGAGCATTGCTGGACAGTATGGCGACACCGTCGGGCCCTTCTTCGTCAACCGCGGTGCCCAGCAGGGGACAAGGAAAGGGAAGGAAGAAGAGAGGAGCTGGACCACGTGGTCGCGGGAGAGGAGGTAGGGTGACTGCTAGGGTGCCTTCCTCGCCGCCACCCCCAGTTGTTTCACCCGAGCACGTGACTGCTAGGGTGCCTTCCTTGCCGCCACCCCCAGCTGTTTCACCCGAGCACGTGACTGCTAGGGTGGACTCGTCCGAGGAGGAGGCTACACGGACTCCGGTCCACGAGCCTTGGGTCCACGGGCCTTCGGCCCACGAGACCCCGGACGAGCACACGTCTGGATGGGGTACCTGGTCGGATCAGCCTGAGGGGCCGAGTGGCCATGCTGATGATGGCGGGGAGCTGACTTATATTGAGGAGGAGGGGGGCACCGTCTACCAGTGTGGTTGTACACGGCTCCCGTCCGTGCCAGCGACCCGCGAGCAGAGGTGGTTGATTTTCCCTGATGGGGAGAGGTAAGTGCATTTAATATTTTTGTACCTTCTGCATTCACGTTTCTTCAAATATCTAATGCGTTGGCCTTGTCATGCTGCAGGGGTTGGGACCACCATGAGAAGGTCCGCCGGCCCAACTCCATCGTTAGAGTGCTTTGCCGGCAAAACTTCCCGGGGTTTGTCACGTTGCCTGGTGAGGGTCGGCTTCCAGAGCTTGGATTGAGCTGGGAGCACTACTTGGCTGCCCCGGCCCCGCCAGGTGAGATTATCGACGGTGTCTTGTGCAACACGAGGGCAGACGTGGTGATCAGAAAGTTCTAGGTAATTTCTCCTTTACACAATTAAAAATCTTCAACTAGCTAGTTATTAATTGTACTAATCAATATTGTCTCATTTGATTGCAGACATCTACAGGTGAGAGGAGGGATACGAGGAGGAGGCGGAAAATGTTATCAAGAACGTCTACAAGCGCCTACTACAGAACTTACGGCACGAGGCTCGGGTGCAGGCTGTTCGAGACTACTACGCCTTGCGTGGTATCAAGAAGCCCAAGACGGCGTGCCGCAAGAAGATCCTGGGTAAGGAGCAATACATGAAGGTAATTCTTAAGGCCTTGTACTTACTTACTTCATTTATTAATTCATAGCCGTAGCGCTCAAGTTTCTATTTGCTAACTTAGGCGCCTCCGAGATGGTGTGCGGATCGGATGGATTGTTGGGAGGTGTTGGTCAATGAGTGGTGCTCAAAAGAATGGCTAGCCGTCCACAACGCGGCCAAGGACAAACGTGCCCAAATGGAAGGTGTGCCACACCATCAAGGCAGCTCCAACTTATATCAGTTCGGGCGGAACTGGGTATGTGGTTTGCTTCATGATTCATGCAATTCATTCATCATGCTAGCTTGAGCCCTTTAATTACTAATTTACGTTGTTTCTCTCTTTCAGGCACGCTACAATAAGGCGGATAAGGTGCCAGAGGTGTACGACCTCTATGCCATGGCCCATACTGCCTCTTACAAGAAAGTCAAGGCATTCTCTCCATCTGACCTCGACGATGCAAACAACTTCACCAACATCTCCTCCCACGACAAGCTCGTGAAATATAGAGATGAAGGGAAGGGGAGGAAAGGGGAGGACTTTAACCCGAGTCAGGGTCCCATTGATCCAGAGCTGGTGATGATAGCTGGTGGCGGGAGGTCCCATGGCTCGATAGCCATTGGAGATGGACTTATCCGTTGTCCTAGCACTCTCCCGGAGATCAAGGCACGCCAGTCGAGATCCGCTCCTGAGATAAGGCCTCGTGAACGGCCAGTCCAACTCACCTTCAAGGTTAGTTATACGTACTCAGCTATCTTTCTACATTACATTGTGTGCGCTTCCATCAATGATTACAAATGCTAACGAGGAGTGGTGTTGCAGGCTGCTATACAGAGTGAGAGAGATAGAACGGAGAAACTTCTGTCGGAGGCGGCGGAGAGGCAGCGGGAGTTGGAGGAGAGGATGACAAAGATGTTGGAGGAGGAGAGGGCACGGAATTACATCCAGGCAAGGGCAATGTACGAGCTCCTTGTGGTAAGTTTCTTCTGCTGATTAGCCAAAACATTCATGTAGTGTTTGTCTCATTACTAACTAGTATGACTGAGTCGCCAAAACCAAATGTGCAGTCTGTGTGCGAGAAGTCCGGTCAGACCGCTCCGCCGATGCCAGTGATTGCTCCTGGGACGACGGTGAGTTTAATTTGAATGGACACTACTTGCTAGTCTGAACATTTGAGTGTCATCATGCTAACGAGACATTGGAAATGATCTTTGGTGCAGCGTAACTCCAGACAAGCATCGCACGATCCTTCTCCAGGTACCGGCACGAGCCAGCCCGCTCCCACACCTCCATGATCACGGTAAGTTTCTCTAGTGTTTTGCTTAACAAATGCATAAAGACCTAGACTTAGCTTTATTTCCTCCAAAATGACTTAAAAAGCTTACTGACCTCCAAAACCATCCATTTTACCTAAGTTAGCTCTAAAATGATCTATACTTAGCTTTGTTTCCTCCAAAATGACCAAAGTTAGCTCTAATATGCTTAGTTAACTAGGTTTGCTCAATAATGACATGTACTTAGCTTACTTATGTCAAAAATGGCATAATTAGCTTAGTTAGCTCATAAACGATCCATTTTACCTAAGTTAGTTCTAAAATGATCCATTTTACCTTAGTTAGCTCCTAAACAATCCATTTTACCCAAGTTAGTTCTAAAATGATCCATTTTACCTTAGTTAGCTCATAAACGAGCCATTTTACCTAAGTTAGCTCTAAAATGACCCATTTTACCTTACTTAGCTCATAAATGATCCATTTTACCCAAGTTAGCTCTAAAATGACCCATCTTACCTAGGTTAGCTCCAAAATGATCCATCTTACCTAGGTTAGCTCTAAAATGATGCATTTTACCTAAGTTAGCTCATAAGCGATCCAGATCACCTAGCTTAGCTCATAAACGATCCATTTCACCTACGTTAGCTCACAAATGATCGATTTCACCTAAATTAGCGCATAAATGTCATATATTCTTCTTCTTCTTCATTTTCTTCATCATCATCATCTTCTTCTAATCTTCTTCTTCTAACTTTCTTATTTCCCATTTTGCAGAATTCATTCGCTTCACGGAAGCTTGCATACATGGAGTGCTTGTTTGGATGAACTATGTTTCTTTTGTATCGATGAACTATGCATGTATGCTTTGATGACACTATTGTAATATGTATGGTTGGATGGATGTATGTGGAACTTGCTATGTATGGTTGATGGAACTATACATTTATGATGAAATTATATGTGTTGGATATCTCATATGTTTGCTGTGAACTTGCCATGTGAAAAATATATATGTATCATCTATTCGTTGTGAAAATGGTTGAGTATAAGAAAAAATAGAAAAAAAAGAGGCAATGCAGGCTCTTTGCCGTCTGCCACCGATGGCAACGGGCTCTTTGCCGTCCGCCGCGGACGGCAAAGAAGCCACGTGGCAACCACATGTGTTTTCTGGCAGCTGACCATTTGGTCAATTTGCCTACAGTGGCAGACGGCAAAGGCTTGATGCTCTTTGCCGTCAGCCACGGATGGCAAAGACTGCTGTTAGCCACCTAATGGACTAACAGCGAGTTTATTGTCATCTACTTTCTTTGCCGTCCGCCGCTGATGGCAAAGGATCCTTTGCTGTCCGCGTCAGGAAGCAAACGACAAAGAAGGTCTTTGCCGATCCTTTATTTGTCGGCGCCTTTTGCCGTTCGCGGCAGACGGCAAAGGCTTTTACCGTCCGTTGTCCATGCCTTTGCCATCTGCCTTGGCAGACGGCAAAGTAGCTGATTCCTGTAGTGAGTGACTTTGGAGTGACTCTTTGTTGCATGTTCAGGGATAGTTATATGATCCAGTTATGTTATTATTGTTGAGAGAACTTGCACTAGTGAAAGTATGAACCCTAGGCCTTGTTTCAACTCGTTGCAATACCGTTTGTGCTCACTTTTATCATTAGTTACCTTGCTGTTTTTATATTTTCAGATTACAAAAACCTATATCTACCATCTATATTGCACTTGTATCATCATCTCTTCGCCGAACTAGTGCACCTATACAATTTACCATTGTATTGGGTGTGTTGGGGACACAAGAGACTCTTTTTTATTTGGTTGCAGGGTTGCTTGAGAGAGACCATCTTCATCCTATGCCTCCTACGGATTGATAAACCTTAGGTCATTCACTTGAGGGAAATTTTCTACTGTCCTACAAACCTCTGCACTTGGAGGCCCAACAATGTCTACAAGAAGGAGGTTGTGTAGTAGACATCAGCACTCAACTCGCAGATTCCTGAGGTGGGTAATCTATGCATAGGGGTTGATGCACGTTCTTGTGTTTGTTTCTCTGGTAGATATCTTGGGGCACTCTTTGAGGTTCTTTGTGTCAGATTGAGTATTATGAATCTGAAATTATTTGGTGTTATTTTAGTACGAACTCTTGGATAGATGATCGGAAAGAATAGCTTCGAGGTGGTTTCATACCCTACAAACAATTTCTTCTTATGTTCTCCGCTAGATAAGAACTTTGGAGTGATTCTTCATTGCACGTTGAGGATGGTTATATGATCCAATTATATTAGCACTCTTGAGAGATTGCACTAGCGAAAGTACGAACCCTAGGCCTCGTTTTCAAGCACTGCAATACCATTTTTCTGCCCGTTTACTATTTGTTACCTTGCTGTTTTTATTTATTAAGATTGTAAAAATATATTTCTACCATCAATATTACACTTTTATCACCATATCTTCGCCAAACTAGTGCACCTATGCAATTTGCCATTGTTTTGGGTGTGTTGGGGACACAAGAGATTTCTTGTATTTGGTTGCAGGGTCGTTTGAGAGAGACTATCTTCATCCTACACTTCCAACGTATTGATACACCTTAGGTCATCCACTTGAGGGAAAATTGCTACTATCCTACAAAATTCTGCACTTGGAGGCCCAACACGTGTCTACAAGAATAAAGTTGCGTAGTAGGCATCACAAGTTCCTTCGACACTCTTGTCATGTTGATTCGTGAACGTCCTGATTTCAAAACCCTCGACTCTGCTGATATCATGGAAAGAATAAACACTCAAGAGGAACAATAAGAAGAGGAGAGAGATCTCTATGGCTACAGTCAACGCAAAAATCATGCTCTAAAGGCTGTAGTTGATTCTTCCTCTGATGGAAATGCCGAAGAAGATTCAGATGATCCAGAAAGACTCAGCAAAGATCTCACACTGATCACAAAAAGATTCCAACCTTCCTTAAGAAGAGCCAGTTTCAGAAAATAAGTTCAAGCAACTCTGGGGGTTCAAAATCCTCGTCATAACCTGCTGGAGAATACACCTGTTTCAAGTGCAAAAAGCCTGGACACTTCATTTCGGACTGCCCTCTCTGGGAAGCTGAAATCTGTGCTAGTGGGAGATATGATTCGGACAACTATCTGTTGGAAATATTCCCTAGAGGCAACAATAAAATGGTTATTATCATATTTCCTTGTTCATGATAATTTTCTATTGTTCATGCTATAATTCTATTAACCGGAAACCATTATACATGTGTGAATACATAGACCACAGCATGTCCTTAGTGAGCCTCTAGTTGACTAGCTCGTTGATCGATAGATGGTTGTGGTTTCCTGACCATGGACGTTGGATGTCGTTGATAACGAGATCACATCATTAGGAGAATTATGTGATGGACAAGACCCAATCCAAAGCATAACACAAGATCATGTAGTTCGTTTGTTGGAGCTTTTCTAATGTCAAGTATCATTTCCTTAGACGATGAGATTGTGCAACTCCCAGATACCGTAGGAATGCTTTGGGTGTATCAAACGTCACAACGTAACTGGGTGACTATAAAGGTGCACTACAAGTATCTCCGAAAGTGTCTGTTGGGTTGGCACGAATCGAGACTGGGATTTGTCACTCTGTATGACGGAGAGGTATCTCTGGGCCCACTCGGTAATGCATCATCATAATGAGCTCAATGTGACTAAGGAGTTAGTCACGGGATCTTGTGTTACAGAATGAGTAAAGAAACTTGTCGGTAACGATATTGAACAAGGTATAGGGATACCGACGATCGAATCTCGGGCAAGTAACATACCGATGGACAAAGGGAATTGTATACAAGATTGATTGAATCCCCGACATCGTGGTTCATCCGATGAAATCATCGTGGAACCTGTGGGAGCCAATATGGGTATCCAGATCCCGCTATTGGTTATTGGCCAGAGAGGTGTCTCGATCATGTCTACATAGTTCCCGAACCCGTAGGGTCTACACACTTAAGGTTTGGTGACGCTAGAGTTGTAATGGGAATAGTTTGTGGTTACCGAAGGTTGTTCGGAGTCCCAGATGAGATCCCGGACATGACGAGTAACTCCAAAATGGTCCGGAGGTTAAGACCGATATATTGGACGAAGGGTATTGGAGTCCAGAATTGTTCTGGGAGTACTGAGTGATGACCAGCGTGACCGAAAGGAGTTTCGGAGGCCCCGACAAGCGTTGGGGGGCCTTATGGGCCAAGGGGAGGGGTCACACCAGCCCACTAAGGGGCCGTGCGCCCCTCCCACCCCATCTCACGTAACCTGGTGAGGTGGGGGCACCTCCCCTAGCGCAGCCGCCCCTCCCGGCTTGGGGGGCAAGTTTCCTAGGGGTGGGGGCGCCCAAACCCATCTAGGGTTTCCCTTGTGGCCGCCGCCCCTCCCCTAGGGAAACCCTAGGGTGCCTCCTCCTCCCCCCTTCCCACTATATATAGTGAGGGATAGAGAGGGCTGCCACAACCCTTCCCCTGGCGCAGCCCTCCCCCTTCCAACTCTTCCTCCTTCATTGAGCTTAGTGAAGCTCTGTCGGAGAACCGCAAGCTCCACCACCACGCCGTCGTGCTGCCGGAGCTCTCAACTTCTCCTCTCCCCTTGCTGGATCAAGAAGGAGGAGACATTCCCTGGCTGTATGTGTGTTGAATGCGGAGATGCCGTCCGTTCGGCGCTTGGATCGGATCTTCTGCGATTTGAATCTCCGCGAGTACGACTCCATCAACCATGTTCTTGTAACGCTTCCGCTTAGAGATCTTCATGGGTATGAATATGCACTCCCTCTCTCTCATTGCTAGAATCTCCTAGATTAATCTTGGTGACATGTAGGAATTTTTTTGAATTATTACTACGTTCCCCAACAGTGGCATTATGAGCTAGGTCTATGCATAGATTCTATACGCGAGTAAAACACAAGTAGTTGTGGGTGATGATTTGGACAATTTGCTTGCTGTTACTAGTCCTATCTTGATTTGGCAGCATTGTGGGATGAAGTGGCCCGGACCGACCTTACACGTATGCTTACGTGAGACAGGTTCCACCGACTGACATGCACTTGTTGCATAAGGTGCCTATCGGGTGTCTGTCTCTCCCACTTTAGTCAGGTCGGATTCTATGAAGAGGGTCCTTATGAAGGGTAAATAGAAATTGGCATATCACCATTGTGGCTTTTGCGTAGGTAAGAAAGGTTCTTGCTAGAAACCCATAACAGCCATGTAAAACATGCAACAACAATTAGAGGATGTCTAACTTGTTTTGCAGGGTATGCTAGGTGATGTGATATGGCCAAAAGGATGTGATGAATTATATATGTGATGTATGAGATTGATCATGTTCTTGTAATAGGAATCACGACTTGCATGTCGATGATTATGACAACCGGCACGAGCCATCGGAGTTGTCTTAATTTATTGTATGACCTGCGAGTCAATATAAACGCCATGTAATTACTTTACTTTATTGCTAACCATTAGCCATAGTAGTAGAAGTAATAGTTGGCGAGACAACTTCATGAATACTCGATGATGGAGATCATGATGGTGGAGATCATGGTGTCATGCCGGTGACGATGGTGATCATGCCGCGCCTCGAAGATGGAGATCAAAAGCGCAAGATGATATTGGCCATATCATGTCACTTTATGATTTGCATGTGATGTTTATCATGTTTATATCTTCTTTGCTTAGAATGACAGTAGCATAAATAAGATGATACCTCACTAAAATTTCAAGAAATGTGTTCCTTCTAAGTGTGCATGTTGCGAAGGTTCGTTGTTTCGAAGCACCATGTGATGATCGGGTGTGATAGATTCTAACGTTCGCATACAATGGGTGTAAGCTAGATTTACACATGCAAAACACTTAGGTTGACTTGACGAGCTTACCATGTACAGACATGGCCTCGGAACATGAGAGACAGAAAGGTCGAACACAAGTCGTATAGTCTATGCGATCAACATGGAGATGTTCACCGTTGATGACTAGTCCGTCTCACGTGATGATCGGACATGGCCTAGTCGATTCGGATCATGTATCACTTAGATGACTAGAGGGATATCTATCTGAATGGGAGTTCATTAAATAATTTGATTAGATGAACCTAATTATCATGAACTTAGTCTAAAATTGTGTTTACAATCTATCCTGAACATCTAATGGCCCAAGCTAATGTTGCCCTCAACTTCAACGCGTTCCTAGAGAAAACCAAGCTGAAAGACGATGGAAGGAACTATACGGACTAGGTCCTTAACTTGAGGATCATCATGATAGCTTCCAAGAAAGCATATGTCCTTGAAGCACCGCTAGGTGATGCACCCATTTTCCCAGCAACTCAAGACATTATGAACGCCTGGCAGTCGCGTAGTGATGATTACTCCCTGGTTCAGTGCGACATGCTTTAAAGCTTAGAATTGGGGCTCCAAAAGCGTTTTGAGCAACACGGAGCATATGAGATGTTCCAACAGCTGAAAATGGTTTTCCAAGATCATGCCTGGGTTGAGAGATATGAAGTATCCGACAAGTTCTAGAGTTGTAAAATGGAGGAAAACAGTTCTGTCAGCAAGCATATACTCAAAATCTCTGGGTTGCACAACTGCTTGTCTCAGCTGGGAGTTAATCTTCCAGATGACTCGATCATTGACAGAATCCTCCAGTCACTTTCACCTAGCTACAAGAGCTTTGTGATGAACTACGATATGCAAGGGATGGAGAAGTCCATTCCTGAGTTATATTCAATGCTGAAATAAGCGTAGGTGGAGATCAAAAAGGAACATCAAGTGTTGATGGTGAATAAGACCACTAGTTTCAAGAAAGGCAAGGGTAAGAAGAACTTCAAGAAGGACGGAAATGGAGTTGTCGTGCCCGGTAAGTCAGTTGCTGGGAATAAGAAGCCAAAGAATGGGCCCAAGCCTGAGACTGAGTGCTTTCATTGCAAGGGAAATGGTCACTAGAAGCGGAACTGCCCCAAGTACTTAGCGGATAAGAGGGCCGACAATGTCAAAGGTATACATGTTATTGATGTGTACCTTACCAGCGCATGTTATTGATGTGTACGAGGTGACGATGCGCATCAGGAATAGTTCCAAGGTCGATGTGATTGCCATCGGCACTCTACCTCTACATCTACCTTCGGGATTAGTTTTAAACCTCAATAATTGTTATTTAGTACCACCTTTGAGCATGAACATTGTATCTGGATCTCGTTTGATTCAAGATGACTACTCATTTAAATCCGATAATAATGGTTGTTCTATTTATATGAGAGATATGTTTTATGGTCATGCCCCACTGGTCAATGGTTTATTTATTGAATCTCGAACGTGATGTTACACTTATTCATAGTGTGAATGCCAAAAGATGTAAGGTTGATAATGATAGTCCCACATACTTGTGGCACTGACGCCTTGGTCGTATTGGTGTGAAACGCATGAAGAAGCTCCATGCATACAGACTTTTGGAGTGTCTTGATTATGAATCATTTGACACGTTCGAACCATGCCTCATGGGAAAAATGACCAAGACTCCGTTCTGCAGAACAATGGAGCGAGCAACCAACTTGTTGGAAATAAAACATAGTGATGTATCCTGTCCAATGAGCATTGAGGCTCGCGGTGGCTATCGTTATGTTCTCACCCTCACTGATGACTTAAGTACATATGGGTATGTCTACTTAATGAAACACAAGTCTGAGACCTTTGAAAATTTCAAAGAATTTCAAAGCGAGATAGAGAATCAATGTGACAGGAAAATAAACTTCTTACGATCAGATCGTGGAGGAGAATATTTGAGTCACGAGTTTGGCACGCACTTAAGGAAATGTGGAATTGTTTCACAACTCACGCCGCCTGGAACACCTCAGCGTAATGGTGTGTCCGAACATCATAATCGCACTCTATTGGACATGGTGCAATCTATGATGTCTCTTACCGATCTACCGCTATCATTTTGGGGTTATGCTTTAGAGACCGCCGCATTCACTTTAAATAGGGCACCGTATGAATCCGTTGAGATGACACTGTATGAATTATGGTTTGGGAAGAAACCTAAGCTGTCGTTTCTGAAAGTTTGGAGATGTGATGCTTATGTTAAGAAACTTCAACCTGAAAAGTTTGAACCCAAATCAGAAAAGTGTGTCTTCATAGGATACCCTAAGGAAACTATTGGGTATACCTTCTACCTAGGATCCGAAGGCAAGGTCTTTGTTTCCAACAATGGATCCTTTCTGGAGAAAGAGTTTCTCTCAAAACAAGTAAGTGGGAGGAAAGTAGAACTTGATGAGGTACCCCCTCTTCAACCGGAGTGTAGCGCGGCTTAGGAAGATGTTTCTGTGGTGCCTGCACCGACTAGGGAGGAAGTTAATGATGATGATCATGAAACTTCAGATCAAGTTGCTACTGAACTTCGTAGGTCCACGAGGACACGTTCGACACCAGAGTGGTAGGGCAACCCTTTCCTGGAAATCATGTTGTTAGACAATGGTGAATGAGGGAGTCCTGGATTAGGGGGTCTCCGAACAGCCGGATTATATCCTTTGGCCGGACTGTTGGACTATGAAGATACAAGATTGAAGACTTCGTCTCGTGTCCGGATGGGACTCTACTTGGCGTGGAAGGCAAGCTAGGCAATACGGATATGTATATCTCCTCCTTTGTAACTGACCTGGTGTAACCCTAGCCCCCTCCGATGTCTATATAAACTGGAGGGTTTTAGTCCGTAGGACAACATACAATCATACCATAGGCTAGATTCTAGGGTTTAGCCACTTTGATCTCGTGGTAGATCAACTCTTGTAATACTCATATCATCAAGAACAATCAAGCAGGACGTAGGGTATTACCTCAATCAATAGGGCCCGAACCTGGGAAAAACATCGTGTCCCCTGCCTCCTGTTACCATCCACCTTAGACGCACAGTTCGGGACCCCCTACCCGAGATCCGCCGGTTTTGACACCGACATTGGTGCTTTCATTGAGAGTTCCACTGTGTCGTCATCATAAGTATGATGGCTCGCCTTGTTGTCAAGGACAACATCACCTCTGGGGGAGCCCTAGCTGTAGGCCAAACTCTTCGACTAGGCGGCTTCGTCATGACCGCCCGCTCGGTCACGACGCCGACGATGACTTCTCGGGTCATCAAAAATAGCCTCCACATCGGCTCGAAATTTGTCGAGCAGATGGACCCGATGGATCTCTCCTCTTTGAATGAGCTCTTGGATCGCATCGCCGCTCTGGGAGTCACTACGGACTATGATCGGATCGGGCTTAAACCTGACTAAAGGGAGATTAACTCTCCGCCTGTCACCCATCAGATAGCGGTGGTGGAGGAGCAATGCGGTGATTCTCCCTCTATCCTGAGGACGAACTATGTCCGGATTCCCGAGCTCCCCGAGCCGGATACTCGCTCGTGGGAGGACACCGCCCTAACCTTGAATCCAGAATCAGGCCACATATCGAACCCACAGGGCAACATCCCGGAGCCCGAATTTCCAAGATCGGAAACTCCCCTGCCTCAGGATCACAGATTGGGTCAAGGTCTAGACTTAAATCCACCCACCCACCCAGATACAAACGATCTTTCCCACATTAGGCAAGCGCCCCAAGAGACAGTACATCACTATTGGGCCAGATTCCTCCTTGTAATGAACAAGGTCAAGGACTGTCGCGAGGAAGACACAATTCCGTTCTTTTGGAACAATTGCACGGACAAGGGAGTCCTCAACGCCATAAGTCGCCGTGACATAACACACTTCGCTGACTTGGCGGCCATAGTACGGAAATATTATGTGATGGAAAGTGCCTGGAAAACCCAAACGCAATTTTGGGATAATCCGGCTCTGACGAAACCCCCAGTCCGGACTAAAAGGGTGCACTCTCATAAGTCGCCAGACAAAATTACAAAGAAGCAAAAGCCCGCTACAGGGTGTGGAACCATATTGGAGGGATGGCTTAACGCGCCCTGCAAAATCCATAGTACAGCGGATACACCATATCAACAGACAGCCTTAGAGCATGTTGGATACTCCGGCAGGTGGCCAAAAGCGGTGAGGATCTCCTCACCCAAAATACATCAAAGCACCTTCCCACGGATAACAATACAGTATTGACGGTCTTCGAGACCTTTGCCTCAAATAATAGGCGCAAGCGAGCACTCCGCAGCCTTCTCGAAGTCCGCCATGTGGCAGCAATAAATCCATGGAGTCACAAGGCTATCACCTTCAATGCCAGTGACGAACCTAAATTCTGAACAGCCCAAACACCAGCCGCTTTGGTCCTCAGTCCAATTGTGTACGGCTTTCGGCTCACTAAGGTGCTCGTGGACGGCGGCAGCAGATTAAACCTCATTTATGAGGAAACTCTCCAAAAATGGAAATAGACATCAACCGTGTTGAGCAAAGAAGTACGACCTTCCGAGGAATCATCCCTAGCTGGGAGGCATGTTGCACTGGGAAAATCACACTTGATGTGGTATTCAGCACTCCAAAGAATTACAGGTCCGAAGAAATTACATTCCAAGTGGCCCCGTTCAGTAGCGGATACCACGCCCTTCTAGGGCGGGAGGCATTCACGTTTTTCAAGCCATACCCCATTATGGGTACATGAAGCTCAAAATGCCCGGACCCAATGGAATCATCACTCTAGTTAGTGATCTAGACATAGCACTCCGCGTCGAAGACAAAACAGCCGCATTAGCCCTCGATCTCCACGGTGGACAGGGACGACGTGATACTAGACAAAAGATCCAAGTCCACCTCCATTAAACCAGCGGACGAAATAGTTAAATTCCAAGTCCATCCAACGGACCCTACAAAAACAGCATCCATTGGGGCACAGTTAGACCCCACTGTAGACGCCGCACTATGGGAGTGTCTGCGCGAGAATTGGGATATATTCGCCTGGCATCCTTCAGACATGCCAGGAATCCCAAGCAGATTGGCCGAGCATAGCCTTAATATTCTAAAAGGATTCAAGCCGGTCAAGCAGACTCTTCGGCATTTCTCCGAACCTAAGCGTCAATCCATGGGAGAGGAGCTGGCAAAGCTACTGGAGGTCGGATTTATTAAAGAAATAAAACATCCGGACTGGCTAGCAAACTTGGTGAAGGTACCAAAGAAGGACAAATCCTGGCGCCTATGTGTCGACTTCAAAGACCTTAATAAGGCTTGCCCAAAGGATCCCTTCCCACTCCCTCGCATCGATCAAATCATCGACGCTACCGAAGGACACGAATCATTGTGCTTCCTCGATGCATACTCCGGTTACTACCAGATTAAGATGGCGAAGTCTGATCAAGCCGCAACGGCATTTATCACGCCATACGGCCCCTTCTGTTTTAACACAATGCCCTTCGGGCTCAAAAACGCCAGCGCAACATATCAGCGCATGATCCAGACATGTCTAGAAAAGCAGATCAGTAAGAGTGTGGAGGCATATGTAGACGATGTCGTCATTAAAACCAGACACGTCGACTCTTTAATAGACGACTTGAGGCTCATGTTCACCAATCTCCAAACATACGACATTAAGCTCAATCCGGAAAAATGCGTTTTCGGCGTTCCCGCCGGAAAGCTCCTGGGCTTCATCGTCTCCAGTAGAGGAATTGAAGCAAATCTGGCTAAAATCCGAGCCCTGTCGCAGTTAGCTATCCCAACTGACCTCAAGAAAATCCAGAAATTAACTAGATGTGTGGCGACTTTAAGCCACTTTATCTCCCGATTAGGAGAAAAGACACTTCACCTCTATCGCCTTCTTCAGCGTACCAAACACTTCGAGTGGACGGACGCATCCATGGCCGGACTAGAAGAAATAAAAGGCATCCTGGCCACCAACCCAATCTTGGTCGTGCCAACTGTTGGCGAACCAATGCTATCCACCGTCCTCACTCCATGCAAATCACGGTATCCACATTATCAAAAGATAGCATACGCGATATTCATGGCATCCCAAAAATTATGACACTACTTTCAAGAGTGTTCAATCACGGTGGCCTCCGAAGTACCACTCAATGACATAATAAACAACCGTGATGCCATGAGCCGGATTGCTAAATGGGCCATCGAGCTCCTCCCGTTCGACATAACATACAAACCACGGAGAGCCATTAAGTCGCAAGTATTGGCCGATTTCGTCGCCGAATGGACGGAAGCCAATCTCCCTAAAGAGTACGGCGCATACTCCAATTGGATCATGCACTTCGACGGCTCTAAAATGCTGGCTGGTCTGGGGGCTGGCATCGTCCTGACGTCCCCCACCGGAGATACAGTGCAATACGTACTCCAAATACTATACACGGACTCCAATAATGCAGCCGAATACGAGGCCCTATTACACGGTCTCCGGATGGCAGTCTCCATGGGCATCCAATGCCTAGAGGTGCGTGGGGACTCGAACCTCACAATATCCCAAATAAATGGAGGCTTCGATGCCAAGGATCCGAAAATGGTGGCATATCACAACACCGTTCTAAAAATGTCAGCTCGGTTCGAGGGGCTTGAATTCCACCATGTGGCTCGAGAAAACAACCAGGCGGCGGACATCCTTGCCCGTATCCGTGCTAAACGCGACCCTATCCCAACGAACATCTTCCTGGAAAGACTATTTAAACCATCCATGGTATGGGAAGGGGACATCGGCAAAAATAGTCCGGACCCGGCCACAACCCCAGATACCGAACACTCCGACACAATCGGAGGCTCTACCACCGAAATAACACCTTCATCCCACGTGATAATGGTCGTCATCACCCTGTGGACAGAACCATTCCTGGCCTACCTAACTAGGCAGGAACTACCCGAGGACCTAAATGAGGCATGTTGCATAGTGCGGCGATCTAAAGCCTACAAGGTCCACGAGGGAGAGCTTTATAATAAAAGCACAACCGGAGTCCTTCAAAGGTGCATCTCCGAAGAGGAAGGGCGGAAGTTGTTGGCGGAAATCCATGCCAGACTCGGCGGCCACCACGCCGCAGCCCGGGCCCTTGTAAGCAAGCCCTTCCGTACAGGTTTTTATTGGCCGACGGCCAGGGCAGATGCACAGCATCTGGTACAACATTGTGTCGGTTGCCAGCTTTTTGCAAACCAAAGCCACATGCCACCTACCGCCCTCCAAACAATCCCCATTACTTGGCCCTTTGCGGTCTGGGGGCTTGATATGGTCGGACCCCTTAAATGGGGAACCCATAAGAAGATATACTTACTGTTCATGGTGGATAAATTCACCAAATGGATAGAAGCCAAACCTGTCAAAACGGCTGAATCCGAACCGGTGATAGACTTCATATCCGGGGTTGTACACTGTTATGGCGTCCCCCACAGCATCATCACTGACAACGGCACGAACTTTACAGCTGACGAGGTGAAACTTTGGTGTAGCAACATGGGCATCAAGCTCGATTATGCTTCTGTCTATCAACCTCAAACTAACGGTCAAGTCGAACGAGCAAATGGTCTTATCATGAGCGGCATTAAATCCAGATTAGTCCGATCCTTAAAGGAATCACACACTCATTGGGTAGAGGAGCTCGACTCTGTACTATGGGGCCTGCGGACCACGCTGAATCGCACTACCGGATACACACCGTTTTTATGGTGTATGGCGCTGAGGCAGTGCTGCCTTGCGACATAATTCATGACTCACCTCGAGTGCGCATGTACAAAGAAAGAGAGGCCGAGCTCGATCGGCAGGACAGTTTGGATGCCCTGGAGGAGGAGCGCGACGTGGCAAAAGCCCGTTCCACATTCTATCAGCAACAGGCTCGAAGGTATCGAAACAGAGAAGTGTCGGCCAAAACCTATAACGTTGGTGAACTAGTTCTACGCCTGCCGAAGAAGAAAAAGAACAAGCTCAAGCCCAAATGGGAAGGTCCCTTCATTATCGACCGGGTTCTGACCGGTGGAGCGTACCGTCTGCGGGATGCATCAGATAATCGACCCGAGCCAAACCCATGGAACGCAGCCAGACTCCGAAGATTCTACGCCTAGCGCCGGACTCTATGTTCGTCTCCTTACCTCCATCATTTTTTTACACATATGTTTTTTCTCTTTCTTTTTCTTTTTTCTCTTCAAGGCCCTAAAGGGCTACACTTGTGTCTTGGTTACACAATCTTGACGCGCTAACCACGCTCAATATACCTGTGGGCTTCTTATACAGAAGCTCAATCTAATTACCCTTCCACGCTTTATGCCCCGCACATGTGTTATTCTTCCGCATGTACCTTTTTTCGCCATTATATGTATCGATATGACTTAAGTTTTGGCCACGCTGGGTTGCCTGGCTCTTGTATTTATGCCCTACGTTCCCGTTAATTCGGCTAGGGCATAAGGGGAGCACCTCTGCGATTGTTACTGTTGGGTTAGCCGGATGTGTACCTCAGACTGGGTGAAGCCGAAAGCTAGCGTTCTTAAGGGAATATTCTGTTGGTGAATAAAAGATGATTTTCATTTAAATTACTACACGCCCCCAGATGTTTTTAGTCTGCGTCTCGCAGTTCGGACATGCACATTAGGGCATGCGTACCCAGGGAAAGGAACCCTTAACGGAACTATTCTCCCTGAAAGATGTTTCTTACTATCCATGTAATATAACATAGCTAGTTGGGTACTTGTTTGTTCAAGCACTTATGACCCCTATGCCTGGTTTCCACGCATACCCCGGTTTTTACATAACCGAGTGGGTATTCGGATACACTCCGGACTATCGGGTCCAGAGGTCGAAGCGAAAAGGTCTGCCATGACAAATGATTTACAATCCGGTTAGGGACATTGCATATGTCACTTGAAGTACACAGTCACTAAGACTGATTAAATTCTTCTTCTATACCATCCAACAGACTGTCTAGCCTACAATCCTGTTGGGAATACTTTGCGGCTAATTTTACTTGGTCATACACTAAACTGACAGGGATCTCTTTCCCATCGAGCCCCACAGGTCCGACTTTGGCCATGTGGTTTGGGTCCGCCTTGGTATATCATGTCATCACCATAGCCCAGCCTTCCCTTGCACCTTGTTGGCAGGCCGATATCTTCCATAATCGGAAGCGCCGTCGTGCTCCTTTGAGCTTCTCTATAAGCTCTCCCATGCCTCCTAGCGGGGACGCGGATGGTCACAAGGCTTGAGCAATAACCTGCATCACCTGTCGAACTTGTTCGTGCAGTTGTGAGAGCTCTGGTAGAAGATCACCCGAAGACCCGGGCATCTCCTCTGCGGGATGACCCGTCAGCATACCTGCAGACATAACGTTGTTAGCACGCTTCCTCGCTGAACTCCTTTAACAAGTTCGTTCAAGCACTTACTAAAAATGCCGCGCCGAAGCCGTTTATTCTCCTTCACGGAGTCCGCAAGCTGGGCTCGGAGATCCTTCAGTTCCACGCCCAGCCGGATATTGGCGTCTTGGAGATCATTTTTCTCCTGCCTGACTCGTGTCAGCACGCGCTCGCCAGCATTTCGCTGTCGACCATTATGTGTCGTATCCGCCTCCACGGCCTCCGGATTCACTCCGGGGCCACCTGCAACATCTATTGTTAGGTGTGCATACATGCTGCATACTATCTGGTACCCATATTCAATGCAATAGACAAAAGAGTTACCAGGGGGACCCTTTTTGGACTCCTTCAAGGCGGCAACGGCAGCTTCCAGCTGGGCCTTGCACTCATCCAGCTCTTGAGACAATTGGGAATTCTTCTCCGTAGGAACCTTCACAAATAATGATCCTTAAATCAGTTGCGTCAACTGTTTCAAGTCTCAGGGGCTACTGATACATATGATCGTCAGATTTTCTTTCCCGTATATCCCTTACATACTAGTCTGTGGCTCTGGCTAGACCATTTTGAGCAGCACGGATGTACGCGTCTCCAGAATTGAAGGCATCAAATGCCTCTGGTGAGAAACAAGCGTCACGGAGTACGGCCCAACGACGCCTGTGATTCATGGCGCTCTCCACTTCTGAATTTGTAGTGGATAGTCTATCCGCATCCTCTGTAGGAGGAGCAGCCGGCGTCCGCCCCATGTTGGCTTCCACCTCTATGTCCGGCCCTGGAGCCCGACTGGTGGACGCGTGATCGGCAGCCTCTCCGGATATAGTCCGGCGAGCGTTTTTTCTATTAAAGAAACATGGACTTCATTACATTTTGAGAAATACGACAACCACTGAGCAAGGTTTTGTGTCATACATCTGCGCTGGCATATCCGTCCTGCCCGCCTTCCTTTTTGGCCTACCCGGCTTGGGGGCCTCTTGTTGGCGAGTTGCTATGGGTTCGGCACGGCGTACCGAATGCCTTCCCTGTGAAACACCATATGTGTATGGTAGGTGAAGTGTCTAAAAGGGGATCCTATTTTTGGAGCTGGGATATTGGTTTTTCTTACGTGCGACGCAGGGAGCGGTCTGGGATAATCGGCCGTTATGGCTACCATGGCGTCATCGCAGCTCAATTGATAGAATTGCCTGTCTATCAGCTCCATGAATATGTTCGGATCCTCTTCGAGTCCGGGACTGAGGGCCCGGCCAGGGTCCTCTGGTTGTGGAGATGGGCTGTTGACCTCCCTTACAGCTTTTTGCAGTTCCTGCCGTAAAATGGCAAGGTGAGTACCTACGACGAAGAATGCGGAAAGAATGGGAGTAAAGAGGTACAACTCACCCATCATGGAGGGTTGTACATGGAGAATCCATCCCGTGGCTTGATACGGATGAACTCCTCTTCCTCTCCCTTGAACAACTCGGACAGAATTTTTGCTAAAGCAGTAGCGGAGTCTGGTCCCTTACGCCCGCAACGGGTGGCATCATCTTCCCCGTTAAAACACCACAGGGGGTGCCCTCGATATTGAAGTGGCTGCACTCCCCGCATTATGCATATTGACATAACCTCGACTATTGTCAATCCTGATTGAGCCAGCGCTATAATCCGGTTCATTAGGTAAAGGACTTCTCCGTTCTCTTCCTCCTGGGGGCTCCGTGGGCGCCAGCTTCGGTGTTTCTTCATAGGAGCATTGTTGAACTCAGGAAGACCCCGCCGAATAGGGTTTGGAAGGGGAACGTCCAACATATAAAACCACTCCGAAGGCCAGTCTTCGGACGTCTTCTTTAGAGTGCCGGATAGGTATCCGGTCTCGGCGATGCGCCATATTTCGGCTCCGCCCACCTGATAAAGTGACCCCTTCTGTGTGCAGGGCACAAGGCAAAATAACCTCTTCCACAGCTCGAAATGAGCCTCGCAGCCCAGAAACAGCTCACATAGGGCAACATAGCCGGCGATGTGTAGTATGGAAGCCGGGGTGAAATTATGCAGTTGGAGGCCGTAGAACTCCAGGAGCCCGCAGAGGAATGGATGGATGGGAAATCCGAGTTCCCTTAGTAAGTAAGGGACGAGGCATACCCGCTCCGCCTTAGAGGGGCTGGGGAAGCTCTCCGCTTGCTCCCCACCATTATAAGTGGCGAGCCCGGCTCGGATGGGGACCATATACGCTGGAGGGAGAAATCCTTGAGTCTGCAGCTCTACTAATCGACTGTGCGGGATGGAACACCTCTCCCAATCAATGGGCTTAGGGCTACGGGGGCGGGAGGAGGAGCTGCGGTGGTCGGCCATGTTGGAATGGATTTTTTCCGAGCGCGCTCCGATGGATTCTCGCCGTGGGAGGATGGTATGGATTGGATCTAAGAATCCCCATCCCTTTATTAGACCATTTATTTACCTGCCTAGGGCAGAGAATGTAAAAACGCCCTAGCTCCTCGCATTCGCTCGACGCGTGGAAGATGGCCCTTATTGGGCACAGAAGCCAAGAAGTCCAACATTTATGGGAGTCGGACACTACTTTACAGATATTCAAGATTTGGAGAAGAACCCGCCTTACAATGCCGAAGACAATACTGCGTGCCGGGCTCATCGTCATTGAATCCTGGTTCAGGGGCTACTGAGGGAGTCCTGGATTAGGGGGTCTCCGGACAGCCAGATTATATCCTTTGGCCGGACTATTGGACTATGAAGATACAAGATTGAAGACTTCGTCTCATGTCCGGATGGGACTCTACTTGGCGTGGAAGGCAAGCTAGGCAATACGGATATGTATATCTCCTCCTTTGTAACCGACCTGGTGTAACCCTAGCCCCCTCCGGTGTCTATATAAACCAGAGGGTTTTAGTCCGTAGGACAACATACAACCAAACCATAGGCTAGCTTCTAGGGTTTAGCCACTTTGATCTCATGGTAGATCAACTCTTGTAATACTCACCTCATCAAGAAGAATCAAGCAGGACGTAGGGTATTACCTCCATCAAGAGGGCCCGAACCTAGGTAAAACATCGTGTCCCCTGCCTCCTGTTACCATCCGCCTTAGACGCATAGTTTGGGACCCCCTACCCGAGATCCGCCGGTTTTGACACTGACAGTGAACCTTCGAACTATGAATAAGTGATGGCGAGCCCGGATTCCAACAAATGGCTTGAAGCCATGAAATCCGAGATAGGATCCATGTATGAAAACAAAGTATAGACTTTGGTGTACTTGCCTGATGATCGGCAAGCCATAGAGAATAAGTGGATCTTTAAGAAGAAGACTGGCGCGGATGATAACGTGACCGTCTATAAGGCTCGGTTTGTCGCTAATGATTATCGACAAGTTCAAGGAGTTGACTACGATGATAATTTATCACCCCTAGCAAAGCAGAAGTCTGTCCGAATCATGTTAGCAATTGCCGCATTCTATGATTATGAGAACTGGCAAATGGATGTCAAAATAGCATTCCTTAACGGTTTCCTTAAGGAAGAATTGTATATGATGCAGCCAGAAGGTTTTGTTGATCCTAAGAATGCTGACAAGGTATGCAAGCTCCAGCGCTCCATCTATGGGCTGGTGCAAGCATCTCGGAGTTGGAACATTCGCTTTGATGAAATGATCAAAGCATTTGGGTTTATATAGACTTATCGAGAAGCATGTATTTACAAGAAAGTGAGTGGGAGCTCTGTAGCATTTCTCATATTATATGTGGATGACATACTATTGATGGGAAATTATATAGAACTTTTGGAAAGCATAAAAGCCTACTTGAATAAGTGTTTTTCAATGAAGGAACTTGGAGAAGCTGCTTACATATTAGGCATCAAGATCTATAGAGATAGATCGAGACACCTCATTGGTCTTTCACAAAGCACATACCTTAACAAGATATTGAAGAAGTTCAATATGGATCAGTCCAAGAAGGGGTTCTTGCCTGTATTGCAAGGTGTGAGATTGGGCGTAGCTCAATGCCCGACCTTGGCAGAAGAAAGAGAAAATATGAGTGGCATACCCTATGCCTCAGCCATAGGCTCTATTATGTATTCCATGTTGTGTACCAGACCTGATGTGAACCTTGCCATAAGTTTGGTAGGGAGGTACCAAAGTGATCCCGGAATGGAACACTGGATAGCGGTCAAGAATATCCTGAAGTGCCTGAGAAGGACTAAGGATATGTTTCTCGTTTATTGAGGTGCCAAAGAGATCGTCGTAAAGGGTTACGTCGATGCTAGCTTTGACACAGATCCGGATGACTCCAAGTCACAAACCGGATACGTGTATAATTTGAATGGTGGGGTAGTCAGCTGGTGCAGTTGCAAGCAAAGCATCGCGGTGGCATCTACATATAGATATTTGTAAAGTACATATGGATCGGAATGTCGCAGATCTGTTGACTAAACCTCTTCCACGAGCAAAACATGATCAGCACCAGAACTCTATGGGTGTTCGATTCATCACAATGTAACTAGATTATTGACTCTAGTGCAAGTGGGAGACTATTGGAAATATGCCCTAGAGGCAATAGTAAGATGGTTATTATTATATATCCTTGTTCATGATAATTGTCTATTGTTCATGATATAATTGTATTAACTAGAAACGGTAATACATGTGTGAATACATAGACCACAACATGTCCCTAGTGAGCCTCTAGTTGACTAGCTCGTTGATCAATGGATGGTTGTGGTTTCCTGACCATGGATATTGGATGTCGTTGATAACGGGATCACATCATTAGGAGAATTATGTGATGGACAAGACCCAATCCTAAGCATAGCACAAGATGGTGTAGTTCGTTTGCTAGAGCTTTTCTAATGTCAAGTACCATTTCCTTAGACCATGAGATTGTGCAACTCCCGGATGCCGTAGGAATGCCTTGGGTGTATCAAACGTCACAACGTAACTAGGTGACTATAAAGGTGCACTACAGGTATCTCCGAAAGTGTCTGTTGGGTTGGCATGAATCGAGACTCGGATTTGTCAGTCCGTATGACGGAGAGGTATCTCTAGGACCACTCGGTAATGCATCGTCATAATGAGCTCAACATGGCTAAGGAGTTAGTCACGCGATCATGTTTACGGAATGAGTAAAGAGACTTGCAGGTAACGAGATTGAACAAGGTATAGGGATAACGACGGTCGAATCTCGGGCTAGTAACATACCGATGGACAAAGGGAATTGTATACGGGATTGATTGAATCCCCGACATCGTGGTTTATCCGACGAGATCATCGTGGAACATGTGGGAGCCAATATGGGTATCCAGATCCCGCTATTGGTTATTGGCGGGAGAGGTGTCTCGGTCATGTCTGCATGGTTCCCGAACCCGTAGGGTCTACACACTTAAGGTTCGGTGACGCTAGAGTTGTAATGAGAATATTATGTGGTTACCGAAGGTTGTTCGGAGTCCCGTATGAGATCCCGGACGTGAAGAGGAACTCCGAAATGGTCCGGAGGTGAAAATCGATATATTGGACGAAGGGTATTGGAGTCCGGAATTGTTCTGGGAGTACCGGGTAACGACCAGCATTGCTCGAAAGGACTTTCGGAGGCCCCAGCAAGTGTTGGGGGCTTTATGGGCCAAGGGGAGGGGTCACACCAGCCCACTAAGGGGTTGTGCGCCCCTCCCGCCCCATCTCACGTAACCTGGAGAGGTGGGGGCGCCTCCCCTAGGGCAGCCGCCCCCCAGCTTGGGGGCCAAGTTTCCTAGGGGTGGGGGCACCCAAACCCATCTAGGGTTTCCCCTGTGGCCGCTGCCCCTCCCTTAGGGAAACCCTAGGGTGCCTCCTCCTCCCCCCCTTTCCCCTATATATAGTGAGGGATAGAGAGGGCTGCCACAACCCTTCTCCTGGCGCAGCCCTCCCCCTTCCAACTCCTCCTCCTCCGTTGAGCTTGGCAAAGCTCTGCCGGAGAACCGCAAGCTCCACCACCATGCCGTCGTGCTGCTGGAGCTCTCCCTCAACTTCTCCTCTCCCCTTGCTGGATCAAGAAGGAGGAGACGTCCCTGGGCTGTATGTGTGTTGAACGCGGAGGCGCCGTCTATTCGGCGCTTGGATCGGATCTTCCGCTATTTGTATCGTCGCGAGTATGACTCCATCAACCGCGTTCTTGTAACGCTTCCGCTTAGTGATCTTCAAGGGTATGAAGATGCACTCCATCTCTCTCGTTGCTAGCATTTCCTAGACTAATCTTGGTGACATGTAATAATTTTTTTGAATTATTACTACGTTCCCCAACACTATCAAGGAAAAAGCAAGAGCAAGAACTGCGAGTCCGATGGAGAAAATAAAATGAAGAAATTCTTCAAGAAGAAGGACAACTCCACTTCAAAATCTTCTTCAAGATCTTCATCGAGGAATCTGTCCAAGTCCTCCTCCAACCGCAAGAATACTTCTCGCAAGGCCAAGGCGTACATCGGCAAGGAGATGGATTCTGAAGAAGAAGAATCATCTGCCTTCGAAGAAGCTAATGAATCCGATGAGGATTCCGACTCGGTCATGGCTGGCATAGCATGCACCTCCTCTCCGGCGAAAAATTTCTTCGGGAACCCATCAAGCGACGATGAAACTCCTTCCTACTGCTTCATGGCTAAGGCTTCGAAAGAAAAGCTATCCTCCAAACATCACAAGGTTCACTCAAGTGACCAATATTCTTCTGATGAGGATGACCATGCTAATTTAATCAAAATTGCCAATATCCAACAAAACTCTCTTGTGAAAATTGAGAAAACCCTCAGGAATTCTGAAGGGTTGTTGGTTGAGGAGATGGAGAAAAATCAGTCATTGACCGAAGAGTATTCCACTCTCAAGTCACGAATGGATGAACTCTCAACTCATCATGATTTTCTCTCAGCTGACCATGAAAGATTGACCTACGATTACCTGAAAAGGAAACAGTAACTCGAGGAGCTGAGAGAGGCTCATGAAGATTTGATTAGAGAAAATTCTCTTCTCACCCAACAACTCCAGGATAAACCTGAGGTGTTTGTGCCACCTTGCTTAAAATGCTTTGAACGAACCAATGCTGAATCAAATGACGAATCATCTGTGAATGCTAACCCCTTGGTCGAGGAAAATGGTTCTATTTTTTATGAAAAATCTAGGTTGAAAGATCTTCTTCAGATAGGAATGTTCAAATCTCTCAAAAGGCACCAAACCCTTTGTGATGTTCTGAAGAAATCTATTCTTCACAAATATCCCTGGAAGGAAGGTATCATTTTCGAAAGGAAAATGAATGAAAATGGCATTTACTGGGAACCACATCAATATCCTCAAACTGTTTGGGTTCCTTGCAAAGAGCAAAACGCTCGATCCAGCATTACTTTCAGGATACAACTCTCCCATACCTGAATATACTGATGATGACTCTCTGGACAACTATAAGTTGTTCAAAAATCAACATGGTGAGACTGTTGCTCGCTATTTTGGACCAAACAGTAGAAATGCGCCCCCCCCCCAAGAAAGTTATTTGGGTGCCTAAGAAAACTATCGATGCATTACCTATTACACCTTTAATAACCATGCAGGCCCAAAATGCTCGATATTTCCTTGAAAAAGTTCAACGGGATGAGTACATGCATACCTCATACAATCATTATGCTCACTCATCAAGAAGAAATTTCAATGTCTATTCCTTCAATTATGCTCGTTCTTCCTCGAGCAAAAACTATACTTGCCGAAAGAAGTCATATGCTGCTCGCTCTATTGTTTCGAAGACACCTGCAAATATGTGGGTGGTTAAGAAAGCCTAATTCTTCTGCAGGACTATGTCTCTGGGTGCACTGAATGGATAATGGACAGTGGATGCACTATTCATATGACCGGAGAGAAGTCGTTATTTGTTGACCCCAACTTAACAGCTTCTCCTCTAAAGTATATCACTTTTGGTGACAACAACAAGGGAAAGGTAATTGGGCTAGGTAAAATTGCTATATCCAAAGACAAGTCCATTGATAATGTGTTACTTGTTCAGTCTCTTGGATTCAATCTCATGTGTGTTGGCAAGCTATGTGATTTAGGCATGCTAGTTCTATTTTCCATATCCAAATGCATTGTCTTCATGGCCCCTGACAATTCCTTTGTCTTTAAGGGAATTAGAAATGGTGGTCTCTACGTTGTGGATTTCTCTAAGGGTCCCTTAGTCCAAACTTGTTTGCTTGCAAAAGCAACCGAAGGATGGTTGTGGCACTGCAGACTTGGTCATGCAGGTATGAGAAATTTGCAGACCTTAGTGCAGAAAAATCATCTACGTGGCATTCCTTATATAAAATACGACAAGAATCGTCATGCTTCTCTGGCATTGGAGCAGCCGCGGAGGCCGGGCGATGCTCTCGGCCGGTGCGTCGCTTCAATGCCGGTTCCAGTGAGAGTTCTCGGTCGCTTCTGGGCTGACATGAATGTGGTGTTCGCGCTCTGGAGTAGTGCAGAACGACTTGAATTCGCGGCAACCACTTCGCGTGGGAGAGGGCACGAGAGAGATTTTTGGACGAGTCCAGGGTGACGGACACGTACATTGTTGCGGTCCGGATGCTCGATACCCCCCTGGTTGCCTCTGGTTTACGGGAAAACGGACGCCTGGACCGCACCATGAACCGACGGATACCATGTTGGATGGCTGCTAGTTCTTCTGTGACTTATTTGTTGCTTTGGAAGTAAGCTGCCCTTGCCCACCTTAATCCAAAATTCTAATTAAAAAATTATCTTACGAGGTAGCTTATTTTCACAGCCCCAAATAAGCCATGAAAGAACTCGTGCTAAGGCGAGGTGGAAGCAACCAGCGTCGCGCATGGAAGTGTGGAAGGGAAAGGTTTACGTAGCTGATGCAGGGACGCGTCTGTGCATCAATTTGTGCTACCAGATCCGAAGCTCCATAATGCATTGCGTCAGAAACATTCTCAAGGAACGTCACCGCAAAAATATTGCAGGCAATTCTGGTGTGTATGGAGACTGTTGAACATATGGTTTGTGCATGTATATTGTATACCTCGGCTCACCTTCTAGTCATTGTATAGTTGAGGTTGTGGCCCACTTTGTACTCCATATATACGTGCGCTATGCACCGATCCATACATCCAGTAGCATTGCCAAAACTCTCATTTCCAACATGGTATCATACTTCTGATCCTAAACCTAACCCTCTCCCGCCGCCGCACCACGTCGCCGCCGCGATCTCGTCACCGCCACCGCCGCACCACGCCGCCGCTACCGCCGCAACTCCCCGCCCCCCGCCGCCGCCTGTGTGTACAACCGCCGTCGCCTCCACACGCTTCTGCCCTCTCTACCCTAACCCCAAGCCGCGCCGACTCATACTCGCCGCACCGCCTGAAGGAAATATGCCCTAGAGGCAATAATAAAGTTATTATTTATTTCCATATATCATGATAAATGTTTATTATTCATGCTAGAATTGTATTAACCGGAAACATAATACATGTGTGAATACATAGACAAACAGAGTGTCACTAGTATGCCTCTTATTGACTAGCTCGTTAATCGAAGATGGTTATGTTTCCTAACCATGAACAAAAGAGTTGTTATTTGATTAATGGGATCACATCATTAGAAGAATGATGTGATTGACTTGAACCATTCCATTAGCTTAGCACCCGATCGTTTAGTATGTTGCTATTGCTTTCTTCATGACTTATACATGTTCCTATGACTATGAGATTATGCAACTCCCGTTTGCCGGAGGAACACTTTGTGTGCTACCAAACGTCACAACGTAACTGGGTGATTATAAAGGAGCTCTACATATGTCTCCAAAGGTACGTGTTGGGTTGGCGTATTTCGAGATTAGGATTTGTCACTCCGATTGTCGGAGAGGTATCTCTGGGCCCTCTCGGTAATGCACATCACATAAGCCTTGCAAGCATTGCAACTAATGAGTTAGTTGTGAGATGATGTATTACGGAACGAGTAAAGAGACTTGCCGGTAACGAGATTGAACTAGGTATTAAGATACCGACGATCGAATCTTGGGTAAGTAACATACCGATGACAAAGGGAACAACGTATGTTGTTATGCGGTCTGACCGATAAAGATCTTCGTAGAGTATGTGGGAGCCAATATGAGCATCCAGGTTCCGCTATTGGTTATTGACTGGAGACGTGTCTCAGTCATGTCTACATTTTTCTCGAACCCGTAGGGTCCGCACGCTTAAGGTTTCGATGACAGTTATATTATGAGTTTATGAGTTTTGATGTACCGAAGGAGTTCGGAGTCCCGGATGAGATCGGGGACATGACGAGGACTCTCGAAATGGTCGAGACGTAAAGATCGATATATTGGACGACTATATTTGGACATCGGAAAGGTTCCGAGTGATTCGGGTATTTTTCGGAATACGGGAGAGTTACGGGAATACGTATTGGGCCTTATTGGGCCATACGGGAAAGAAGAAAAAGGGCCTCAAGGGTGGCCGCACCCCTCCCCTTGGTCTGGTCCGAATTGGACTAGGGAAGGGGGGCGCCCCCTTCCTTCCTTCTCCTTTTCCCTTCCTCTTTTCCTATTCCATATGGGAGGTGGAATCCTACTAGGACTAGGGAGTCCTAGCAGGACTCCACACTTGGCGCGCCCCCTCCTAGGGCTGGCCTCCTCCTCCCTTGCTCCTTTATATACGGGGGCAGGGGGCACCTCTAGACACACAAGTTGATCCTCGTGATCGTTTTCTTAGCCGTATGCGGTGCCCCCCTCCACCATAATCCTCGATAATATTGTAGCGGTGCTTAGGCGAAGCCCTGCGACGATAGAACATCAAGATCATCACCACGCCGTCATGCTGACGGAACTCTTCCCTGACACTTTGCTGGATCGGAGTCCAGGGATCGTCATCGAGCTGAACGTGTGCTAGAACTCGGAGGTGCCGTAGTTTCGGTGCTTGATCGGTCGGGCCGTGAAGACTTACGACTACATCAACCGCGTTGTTATAACGCTTCCGCTGTCAGTCTACGAGGGTACTACGAGGGTACATAGACAACACTCTCCCCTCTCGTTGCTATGCATCACCATGATCTTGCGTGTGCGTAGGAAATTTTTTGAAACTACTACGTTCCCAACACCGCCCTCCCCGCGTGCCGCCACACCACCTCCTCTCTTGGACTCATGGCCTACCACGATTCCTCCGGCACGACCCGCTCCAAACGCACCAACCCGTTCGACGCCCCGACCCCGTCGTCATCCGCGATCTCAACATCCTCGGTCGGGTTCCCGTCGTCCTCGATTATCTCACCTCCGCCTATTATGCCTGGGAGATGTACTTCTCCCTTGTCTTCCGTGGGTACAATCTCCGGGATCACATTGATGGCTCCGTGGATTCCTGGTTCGTGGAGGACGATGAGGAGTGGATGTCCATCGACGCCACTCTCATCCATTGGTTCTACACCACCATCTCAAAGGACATCTTCCACACGGTGGCCTCCGCCGACAATGATGCTCACACCATCTGGACCAAGCTCAACGGCCTCTTCACCGACAACACGCTCCAGCGCAAGGTTTTCTTGCACTGCGAGTTTTTTGGGTCCCAGTAGCTCAATTCGTCTGTCGATGATTATTGCATGTGCATCAAGAAGCTTGTTGACGAGCTTCGTGACCTCAGTGAGAAGGTCTCTAACGAGCTCCTTCTCAGCATACTCATCGCCGGCCTGAACAACGACTTCGGGAATGCCGCCTCCAACATCCCTCTCATCACCAACCAGACCTTCCCGAAGATCGTGGCGTACCTGAAGCTGGAGGAGAGGAGGATGCAGATGTCGCGTACACGGGCCACTCACACGGCCCTCACCACCGGTACCCGCGGCGGCGCGCAGCCTACCGCCCCGGTCCATCAGCCGCAGCCTGGACCGGGCCCCTTCCAGGCGCCGCCACCGCTCGGGTTTCCTTACCCACAGCAGCAGCAGGCTCCGCCGCCACCCCAAGCCGAGCGCCGCGGTGGTCGTCGTGGCCGCGGTGGCCACAAGAAACAGCAGCAGCCGCCGGCAGCCCAAGGCAGGGCGCCGCGCCACCCGCAGCAGCCGCTCCCGCCGGCACCCTGGAAGGCCGGCCAGAACCCATGGACGGGGGTCGTTCACGCGTACTCCATGCATGTCCCACGCGCTCCCGTCCCCGGTTTCTTCGGTGCTTGCCCGGCCTCTCATCAGGCGCTCCATGTGGCTCCTCAGCCGTACGCGTCCGTGCTGTCTTACGGCTCTTCCGCGGCCTATGGGCTGCCTTCGGCCGGTGGGTACCCACAGCTCCTCGCAGTGCCGCCTCCACAGCCTCCATCGTCGGCCCCGTCACTCCCACCAGCACCTTGGGACCCCGTGCTTCTAGCGGCCCTCCACACAGCCCCCACGCCCCAACACTACACTGGCGGTGGCGACTGATACATGGACACCGGAGCCACGGCTCACATGGCCGCCAACCCAGTAACCTTCTTGCCGCTCACCCTGTTCACACCGCTGCTTGCATTACCGTGGGTGACGGTTCTTCCATGCCCATTACTCATGTCGGTCATGCTGCTTTTCCATCTAACTCCATGCCATTATATCTTTCTAACGTACTTGTCTCTCCTGACATCATTAAAAACCTTGTTTCCGTCCGTTCTCTTACACGTGAAAATCCTGTTACCGTTGAATTTGACATGTTTGGCTTTTATGTTAAGGACGCCCATACCTGGATGGTGCTCCACCGATGTGACAGCCCCGACGAGCTCTACCCGGTCCACTCATCCACCTCCTCCGTTGCTGCACCCATGGCGCTTTCCGCCGGAGTGGACCTTTGGCATGCTCGTCTCGGTCATCCCAAAACCGCCACCCTTCGTTATATTCTTCAGAGTTTTTCCTTCACGTGTAATAAGATCGACGATCACACTTGTCATGCTTGTCATCTCGGCAAACATGTCCGTCTTCCTTTTAGTACTTCATCGCATGTTGCATCATACCCGTTTGAGTTAATTCATAGTGATGTTTGGACCTCTCCTGTTGCAAGTAACACGGGCTATCTCTATTATCTTGTTATACTTGATGATTTTTCCCACTATGTGTGGACCTTCCCGTTGCGGCGAAACTCGGATGTTGTTGCCACTCTCACTGCTTTCTACTCTTATGTATCCACGCAGTTTGGGTGTCCCATCCATGTGTTGCAAACAGACAACGGGAAGGAGTTCGATAATCTTGTGATTCGCAACCTTCTCTCCACACACGGCACGATTTTTCGTCTCACATGCCCGTACACTTCGCAACAGAATGGCCGCGCTGAGCGCGTGCTTCGCACTCTTAGTGACTGCGTCCGCACGCTTCTCTTCCACGCCAACGTGCCACCACGTTTTTGGCCCGACGCGCTTGCCACCGCATCACTACTTATCAACATTCGTACATGTCACACTCGCGGGTATTTTGCACCTCACCATATTTTGTTCGGCACGCCACCCTTCTATGCTTAGCTCCGCATCTTCGGTTGCTTATGCTACCCTAGCATCGCTTCCACTACTCCGCATAAGCTCGCATCAAGGTCCTTGTCCTGCATCTTTCTCGGCTACCCCCCCCCCAACACCAAAGGATACCGTTGCTATGATCCTATCTCACATCGGGTGATCACTTCCCGACACGTTTATTTTGATGAGATGGTTTTTCCGTTTCAGTAGGTACCTTCGGATGTTGCGGCATTACCCGCTCCCGATGACGGCCGCCCGCATGCTTCTCTTGGGCCGCCTCCCGGCTTTGAGGGTGCCTCCCGCGCCACGGGCCAAGTTTCTCCCTGTTTGGCTGCCTCAGGGGCCGCACCCCCCCTCCCCGGCGTCCCCGACGCCCCCGACTCCCTCGGTGTCCCTAGTGCCCCCGACGCCCTCAGCGTCCCCGGCGCCCACCACGCCATCCGCGTCCCTGGTGCCCGCGACATCTCAGGCATCCCCGACCCCCTCTCGGCGTCCCCCGCGGCCTCATCGGCGGCTGGCTCTTCATCATCATCACCCGCCGCCGCCCCGGACCCGCTGCCCCGCCCGATGACTCGCTCTCGGGCTGGCATTCTTCGCCCGAGTATGCGGTATACTAGCGATGAGTACCTTCTCGCTGCTTCCGTCTCTGAGACGTCCCCTCTCCCATCGTCAGCTCGAGCCGCCCTCTAGGATCCTCATTGGCTCGCTGCGATGCAGGAAGAGTTCAACGCTCTCTAGCGGAACCACACCTGGCAGCTCGTCCCTCGGCCGCCTTGTGCCAACATCATCACGGGCAAGTGGGTCTTTCGGCACAAGACTCGTCCGGATGGCACTCTCGAGCGATACAAAGCTCACTGGGTGGTTCTGTGCTTTCGGCAACGTGCGGGCATAGACTTCACCGACACTTTTGCCCCGGTTGTTAAACCGGGCACGATCCGCACCGTGCTTCAGTTAGCCGTCTCCCGAGCTTGGCATGTGCATCTGTTGGACGTTTCCAATGCCTTCTTGCACGACCACCTCGCTGAGTAGGTGTTCTGTGAGCAGCCCACCGGCTTTGTCGACGCCACGCATCCAAACCATGTGTGCTTGCTCTCCCGTTCTCTTTACGGGTTGAAGCAGGCGCCTCGGGCCTGGTACCAGTGCATCGTTGCGTTCCTGCAGACGCTTGGATTTATATCCACTCGCTTCGATGCGTCCCTCTTCGTGTATCATCACAGAGTTGACACAGCCTTCTTCGTGCTTTATGTTGACGACATCATCCTGACGACATCCACTGCTGATCTCCTTCAGCGGCTCACTGCTCGCCTTCGCGACGAGTTTTCCCTCAAGGACTTGGGGCCTCTGCACTGCTTCCTTGGCATCGAGGTCGTCCGACGGCCAGATGGGTTCTTCCTGCATTAGCAGCGGTATGCTCATGAGATCCTTGATTGCGCCGGCATGCTCAACTGCAAGCCCGCTCCCACACCCGTCGACACCAAGGCCAACGTGTCTGCTCTGGAGGGTTCTCCTGCATCCGATGTGGCCTTCTATTGCTCCATTGTGGGTGCGCTGCAGTACTTGACTCTGACGCACCCCGACCTGCAGTATGTCGTTTAGCATGTCTGTCTTCACATGCATGCTCCGCGCGACTCTCACTGGACCCTGGTGAAGCGTATCCTCCATTACATACGCGACACCCCGTCCATGGGACTCACGCTGAAGGCCTCCGCCTCCACCGACCTCGTCGCCTACTCTGATGCGGACTGGGCTGGCTGCCCGAACACACGCCGCTCCACCTCGGGGTACTGTGTCTACCTTGGGCCGTCGCTGATCTCGTGGTCATCCAAGCGACAGCCCACTGTCTCCCGCTCGAGTGTCGAGGCAGAGTATCGGGCAGTGGCTAACGCCGTTTCTGAATGCTCGTGGCTTCGTCAGCTGCTCCAGGAGTTGCTTTGTGATGTTCACAAGGCCACGCTCGTCTACTGCGACAACGTCTCCGCCGTATACCTCTCCGCCAACCCGGTCCACCATCGCCGAACGAAGCACATTGAGCTCGACATACACTTTGTTCGTGAGCAGGTGGCTCTTGGGCGCATCCGGGTCATCCACGTCCCGATGGCGCAACAGTTCGCCGATGTCATGACGAAAGGACTGCCTACTTCTGTTTTTGAGGAGTTCAGGTCCAGTCTTTGCATCTCCGGCGACGCTTCGACTGCGGGGGAGTGTTGAACATATGGTTTGTGCATGTATATTCTATACCTCGGCCCACCTCCTAGTCATTGTATAGTTGAGGTTGTGGCTCACTTTATACTCCATATATGCGTGCACTATGCACCGATCAATACATCGAGTAGCATTGCCAAAACTCTCGTTTCCAGCAGAGAATATTTTGGTTTTGCATCGATTTTTCTATTTCTTTAGGCCTTGTTTGGTGGAGGAGGTTTGGGGAGGTTTGGAGGGAAATATCCTCGCAGGGTTCAAAATCCACAAAAATCCTTGTGAGCCCATTTGACACGTAGGGATTGAGTAGACTAATCCTCTCCGATCCCCGCGAATCCCCCTCAATCCATGTGGTACAGAAAACCCCCCAAGGCACCAGGGAATTGGACGCTTGTTATGTTGCTGCTGTTGTAGGAGGTTTAACCAAATAAAGGGGTTTATAAGGGGGAGGGATTAGTGGGGAATTGAGGGGATTGGGTGAAAGAGAGGGATTAACCAAATCCTCTCAGATCCCCTTCACTCTGGAGCTGCAAAACCTCCCCTGTCAAACGAGGCCTAAGGGGCATTTTAGCATGATACACCCGTTCAGAAGCGGATGACCTGCAGTTGCAAATAAACAAGGAATCAAACGGCAGAGAGATGCCAATTACGATGACACTATATACATTGCTCTGGATCCACTGTTTGTGTCTGTCAAATAAACTTGATTGGATTGGGCCGAGCAGCTATATATTTAGGCGGCCACTCTTAACTATTCTATTCTCAAACCACTTGCCACTTACTTGTGTCCCATGAACGAACGGGCGAATTAACATAGGGATCGCACGCCGACAAATGCGTGCAATGATTTGACTGGTCAAATGCATGACATTTCGACACGTGTCCTGATTGTGACGCGGCACTATCATGACGGCCGTGTACCCATGCGGTGGCGGTTAAAAATGTGCCGACATATGGCCGAAAGATACGCATGTCAGAGAGAGGGAGAGTATTTGCAATGGAGTCGCTGCAACTTTTAACATGCGAGTTCACCCGGAAAAAAAAACTTTTAACATGCGAGTGATATTCAGCGGCTCAGCGCAGGCAACCAGGCAGTGAAGCCATGTGCACGCAGGTGATCGCTCGATTCCAAACTAAAATAAAACTACCGTACACATTTGGCAACAGGGCATGGACCAAAGCTCTTTTCTGTTGTGTGAATTGACATTTGACCTAGCTAAGATAGGGTCCGCGAGTGAGTGCCAATTAAGGTTCAAACTCTCACTTGGATCAGTCCTAATGATTAAGGCACGGAATAATCAGGTCTGGTCAGAAGAGGGACAAAGTGACCAAATTGTCTACTTGTCCACTCTGCAAGTTTGGATAACATGTGCACACCCACCATCGTCTATGCACGGTGTAGATTCTACCCAAGGATTCAGTGACGGGATCTAATAATCTAAATACACCGGGAGTCATAGAACTTGCACGGGACGTTCAGTTTGGTGCATAAATTCGTAAAATACGTGTTTTTGATCATCTAACTTGTCCTCTCGTTCATATACGGTGCTTTCTATCGTATCCGGCTGTATCTCATGCACATGTGGCGTGCCAACATTGTGGGGGCTCATTTTCATTGTTTTTTTAATCCTTGCATTTTATTTATTTATGCAGAAAATTCTCATAAAATTAAAACCAAACTTTTCTGATCCCTTGCATTTTATCTACGCGAACAATTCTCAAATGAAATTGAAAAGGCGGGTACATGCTGGGCTTCGAACTACTCGACAAACCTGATGTTTGGTGATTAGTACGCACAGTTAGCTCCATATTATATGGATAGTACAAAGAAAGTAGAAATTTAAACAGGAAAAGCTGTGCAAAAAAGGGATAGCCCCGGTTCAAACCTATGACCTCCTGGCTAGCTCGCCGCATGTGCAATTATAGAGATATACACAATTTATCTTTTGTATTTTTTTCTTTTTTCTATGTAAGAAAATAACTTATATTCTAGATAAACTTTTCGGACAAATCATTCAACTTTTCCCCGCAAAAAAATCATTAAAATTTTGTTTGAATTCATATAATATTAAATTTGAAAAATCTAGATATAAGAAATATAGTGCAGATTGATTGTATATGATTTTTTTAGACAAATAAACTACTTTTTTGTTTAAATTCGAATAATTTTTAACTTAAACAATCTAGTGCAGAATGAATGCACGTATTTTTGGACAAATAGACGGAAATTGTTTTTGAATTCAAATAAATTTAATTTTTTTGAAATGCGTGAACATTTTTAAAATGCAACATACTTGTTTTAATTACACAAATAATTTTTAAATTTTAAATTTTTTTAAATATCACATACTTTTTTTACAACGTAGAACATTTTTGAAACGTCACAAACAACAAAATATAAGTTGTTTTCTTACATCATTTTATTCCTGCGGGAATTACACGAACATGTTTTTAGTTTTCGTTTATTCTTTTGTTGGGCTGAGCGAACATAGTATTAAAGAAAATTTTGTTTGTGAGTTTGATGTCAATTTATTCTTGGCCGAGTGGCTAGTGTAGTTATCTCTTAGTTTGGAGGACGTCGATTCTAGTCCCCTGGCGCTATTTAGTCGCTAAGACCAAACATATTTAATTTGTAATTTTTATGTGGATGAGCACAATTTAATTTTTCATCGCCACGTATGACTTGCTGAGTTCAACCATCAATCAATGTTTTGGTGTTGAGATATGTTACCCGCTTTTCTAAGCCAACTTATGGCCAGTTCTTTTGGGCCTCTTAAAAAATAAGCCGCCTCTCCCTAGCTTTTCCCATAAGCCGCCTCTTATATTCATTGAGGCTTCTAAATTAGTTATGGGATAACTAATTTAAAAGTCTCAGAAAAATTAAAGGCGGCTTATTTTTTAAAACTGAGGAGAGGTAACTTATTTTGTAAGCCACCCAAAGAATTGTCCTTTAATCTTCTAGGTACCTCGTGAAAAAAAAAACTTAATCTTCTAGGAGAACCATTTGGCGTATGCCGACCTGGGAAACACTAAACGGGTCAAACCGAGCACCATGGCACGTTCGTCCGCCATAATAGCTCACAACATCCCAAACCCAACTTATATCGAGTGGGGCAACACTAAACCGGATAGAGTACCAGGACGACGGGCAGTAGAGACCAAGAACCAACCTCCTATGACAGGGATCTCCTCGAAGAGAAGTGCATATTTCAAACCTTAACTTTTGCCTTAGTCTAATTTACAATCCTAAACTCCAATACCGTCTACATTACAACTGCTAACTCTTAAAACCGGCTAGATTCAACCGTCCCCTCCCATTGACCAATTTAGACCCGTTGATCATCCAGCCTGCATGTCTAGTCAGCAAACCACGTCAGCAAAAAAAATTCAAATTTTCCAGAAAAAGTATAAAAAAACTAAAAATCAAGGAAAACATAAAATATCTATTAAATAAAATATCTGTATAATATAAAAAACATTGAAAATTTGGAAATTAAAAAAATGGTGTTGTTGTCTGAAAATCCTGAAAAATCTGTAAAATCAAAAAGAAAAAAAGGTTCAGTGATCTTTTCTAAAAATTCTGAAAAAATGTTCAAACTTCTAAAACACAAAATTTTGAAATTCTTTAAATCAAAGAAAATTCAAAATCTTTTCCAGATGATTAGTATTGTTTTCTTGATCTTACAAAATCCGGGCAAAAAATCCTGACAAAAAATTGTTTTTTATTTTAATTTTGTGATTGATTATTTATTTATTTTTTATTTTTTAGAAAATATTAAATATTTTACATTTTTATTTCCCTAGATTTTTCATTTTATAGATTTGTTTTTGAAAATTTTGAACTTTTTGTTGATGTGGCTTGCTGATGGGATGGTTAACGGGTCAAAACCGGTCAATGGGGAGGGGAGGGTTGAAGCATGTCCAATTTTAAGAGTTCGAGGTTGTAATGTAGACGGTATTTAAGTTGAGTGTTAAAATATGCACTTCTCTCATCTCCTCATCACCCACTGAAAACTGCCGATCATACACCACCCTAGCAACAACACATGAGAGATGCCTAGATAACCCGACCCATCACAAACCAACAACCGAGTAAGCCCATGGCGACCACTCGCAGGAAAAATGCACAGATAGGGGCAACGAAAAATGCACTACATAAATGTGGACCCGGAAGCCCACAGTCCACAGGTCATGGACCTTTGAACCGAAGCTACCGAGGAGGTGAGGCAAGGTAAAAACCGACCGAAAAGGAATAAAGGCGTCAAGCAGGCAATGACATGGGGCGCAGACGGATAGGACGACATGGAGGATGCACGAGGACGCGAATGCCCCAAGAAGGCGGATAGTTCAATATCCTTTAAATGAGTAATGAATCAAGGCATGTTTTTGTGGCTCTGTTTCAAACGAAAAAATAACACTAATGAGGATAGCCATAGACAATCTCTCTTCGCTTACAATGGTTCGCAAATGTGGGGACTAGCATGTGAGATGCAAATTCCCTGCCGTTCCCATGGAAGAGGATTTATAGCACGCAGATGCGGGGCACGCATCCCTCTCTTACTTTTGGCTTTGGATTTTTCAATCTTTCATATCTTTTGAACCAAAAGTCAAAATTAAATTTAGTTTACATATTCGTGTTTCTGGTGATAAGGGCTTTCAAACGAGACCCATTTTGATTACGTTTTGATGAGTTTTTTAAAATTCCCTTAAGTTTCAACTTTTGGAACTTGGTATGAGCGACCAACAAAATAATGAGTTTCAAATCATGCGTGTGACAAAATATTTCAACTTCTGAAACTCGGTACGAGCGACCGATAAAATCGTATGTTTTAGAACCTATGACCGACAAAAACGTAAGTTCTAGAAATTGAAACTAAAAAAGTGCTCCTAATATAAAATCCTAATTGAACCACGAACAATTTTATGTTGTGGGATGCAAACCGTTTTCTGAACCAGAATAACATGTTCACTTTTTCTGAACCCGAATCTCGTCGACATTTTCATTTTTCGCTCTTTCACGAATTTGAACACACTAGTCAACAAACATCATAGATCTCCAAAAACCGAAAAAATTGCAACGAAGAGGACTAGCCTTACACATTGGTTGCCGCGGTACATACATTCCTGCAGCGCAGTGCTATGGAAGTGACTGGAGCAGCAAACTAATGGAAGCTGTTTGGCCGTGACACACTGTGTTATCTACAATCTTTCTTAGTCTACCAAACCAAGGATGGCCATGGGAATTAAGGCACATCTCTTAGTTAACCTCTGTCTCCGTCTCTCGAAGCAGAGAAGAGATCAAACCGACGCTAGTCCCGCCAGCACACGAGCATGGTGACGCACCGGCGCATGATGTAGAACCTGGCCCTCTGCTGCTTGGCCAGGCTCGCCAGCCGCCCCGGCACGGACCGGCCCGAGCCCCTCGACGCCCGGCCCTTCTTGACGCCCACCGGACTGCCGGTGGCCGCCGCCGGCGCCACCGCGGCCGACCTCCGGCTGCCCTTCTTGGACAGCTTCCACTTGTCGTCCATGCACATCTCCATCTCTTCTCTGTTTCTTCCGATCTCCCAATATGCAATGTGCTCTCTTCTCTCTGTTTTGGCTTCTGGTCGTTGAGGATGGTTGTTGGCGTGAGAGCCGGGTAACTTGGGTGCTACTTATAGTGGCCGAATGCCAATCCAAGGTGGATGAGGGGGTTGGATTTGATTGGAGAGGAGAGGAGATAGAGGTTGATTAAGTAAGTAGCTTAACTAAGACTATTGTTTGTGTGTCTGTTTGGTAGCGCATCTCTTTCAAAATAATTTATGGGACCGTGTCCCCTGGGGGTGATGGCCATCTCTTTCGGCGCCCACGCTCAAGTAGTAGCGGTGCAATTTTCTTAGGACCTTTGATTTGAACCGGAGCGTGCTGAACCTACAAAACTGTACTAGCATAAACTGAGCTGGGCAGGGTCCATCCATGATGATAAAAACTGGAGTACTAGCTACGGCTCTGTTTGTTGGGAACATGTAGCAGTAAACTTTGTAGGCGCGTCAGAGACGTTCGTGGGAGTTAACGGATCCACGTAGCATGCGACTGTATCATCTTGAATCGCCGAGCACGACCGGCCACCAGATCGAGTCAAACTCGCTCTCTCTCCAACACACGCCACGGAGCACGACAAGTCACCGTCCGTGTGATGGATCACGACGCGACGTAGTTAATCAACTAACGAGGAACACACTGCTATCTGTTGGAGCAGCAGCGAGTAAAGGCTCGAGCCCTCATGGGCACACAAAGCCCACATGGCTCCTAGCGACCGCGCACTAGCTAGCTAATGGACACTGACAACGCGCGCGAGTCGAGAAAAGGCGTGCACAAACTCAGGTTTGATAGGTATCCAGCACTTAGCCAACCTCATCCATCGTTCAAAGCAAGACACTAATAGCATCTATAACCACGATTACCAAATCCGGCCCTATACGTTTGCAAAGACAGTGACCGGTGAGACCTTAAATTCTCACCCACACAGCCACGTATCTCATATCCAACACCCTATATCCATACTTCATATACAACATGATCTAATCTACGTAGATCAAACCGACATAGAAATCGGCAGTAAGAGCAACTCCAACGGGCCGACCCAAACGGACGGCGTCTTTGTCCGCTTTTTATCCGTTTGGGTCGGCCGCCCGCCCGCCGTCCGCCCTCTTTTAGTTTTGGGTCGGCAGTGCGCCCAACGGGCCGACCCATTTTCATGACCGCGCGTGTTTAATATCGTGCCGTCGCCCTGGTTTTGGCGCTCCAGCGCACGGAAAAGGTTCGCGCGCGGAGGAAAGCGGCCTAGCGCGCGCTGGTTTTGTCGCTCCAGCGCGCGGGAAAGGTTCGCGCGCGCGTCGCGGCCGGCGCTCGCTATAAAGAATGCACTCCCTCCATACTCTGTCGGCCGCCCACTCTCCCCGCCTCTGCGCCACCATGTCGATCCGCCGCCCTTCGGATTTTCGCGGAGTCCACGAGCGCCGCTCCAGTGCCTTCTCCGCCGAGATCTGATTTCGCGAGATACGTCTCGTCCTCGGCACCTTCGACACCGCAGAGGAGGCGGCCCGCGCACACGACGCGGCGGCGTGGCGCCTCCTGAGGCCTCGTCAGGATATGAATTGTCCCAACGTGTCGAGCCAGGGGGCGCAGGATCTGACGCCTCTCCCGCGGCTTTTCACCGACGAGGATCGTCGTGTCCACCGGAGGCGGCAGCGTCGCCTCGCCATCGCAGAGAAGGACGTGGAAGCCTTGGTGGTGTGGCGCGGAGGCTACCCGTAGGACATCATCGACGAGCGCTAGTTCTACAAGCAATTAAGATCGGAGAGGGACGCGAGGAGGAGGGAGCGAGCCGCCTATCGGGAGGACAAGCGTTCGCGGAAGCAGGCAGCTCAATTGAAACTGAAGCTACGAGAAACTTCGGGTTGGGACTTTGAAGACGAGCAGCTTGCTGACGCCTACCTTCAAACGTCGGAGGAGGACATTACCGAGTCGGAGTCAGAAAGCGACGAGTAGTGGTCTTTTTCTTTTATCTTGTGTACGCTAGAACTATCTATGTATCCATTTTAATCTGAAAAAATGGCCGGCGGCGTCGGCGACGTAGCAGGCGGGCGAGTGTGTGAATCCAATGTGCCACCGACCAGCAGGCCCGGTGAGGAAAGAGGGCGAGCGCGCGCGCGTCCGTCTTGTGTCCGCGCCGACGCAAATCAGGCTAAAAAATGGGCCGGGAATGGGTCGGCAGGCGGACAAAAGCGGACGCGCGTCCGTTTGGGTCGACGCGTTGGGCCGGCTTTTTTGTTTGCGTCAACCCAAACGGACGGTCGCGGACGAAATGGGTCGCCCCATTGAAGTTGCTCTAAACGAACACCAAAAATGGGAAGCAAATGGACACCCAAATCTACTTTACATCGTCCAAAAGATCACCACAGTTCTTCACCGGACTGGTTCTAAACTAAAACAATTAAAAAAGATAATAGTAAACAGAGGAGGAGGGTCTTCACCACTTCCTCACCAGCTCTTTGCCCTTCCGGTCGCTGGCCCAGTTGTAGGCGTCCGCGACAGGTGGTGGATCTCGGATTCTTTGGAGTCAGAGCCGTGGTGGTCTTCATCGTCCCAGGAGGAATCAACGATGACGATGAGCCCCTTCATCCGCCGAACGTCCTGGTCCTGCTGCTGCTTGAGCTTGGCCACCCAAGCCACTGCGTCCACTGCCTCGCGCTCCAACTGCTCAATGGCTACCCGGAGCGCCTTGGCATTCTTCCCCCGGAGCCGGCGGACGTCTGTCTCCGCCGTCGTAAGCGAACGGCGGTAGACCCAAGCGATGAGCCTCTCCTCCTCATCGGGCACCGCCGGCAACCCACGACAACGGAAGAAGAATTGCTCTGCTGCATCCCACTCCCTTGTCCGCTGCCTTTCATGGTGGACGGTGCACCCCTCCGATTCTAACTTGCGCATCCGCGGGGCCGGTGGAGCGGACACTAAAGGCCAGTGGGGGAGGTGGATGACAAAGGGGCGGTACGAACTGCGCAACCCTCATGGAGCTGCCCGTGGCCCTGGAGGGGCTAGCTCTGGTGTCCGCGCTACGCCGGCGGGGGATCGGCGACAAGGTAGATTTAGAACTGCCCCTCCCTCCTCCCGTGTCCACCTTCGACCACTCCAGTGCAATGCGGAGGGTCAGGTCCTCGTAGACATCAAGGTCGGAGTCGGAGTAGCTACCGGTGCTCGACATGCTCACCGAAGTCGTCATATTGGATCGAATGAGGGGAGAAATTGGAGGAGGGGAGAAGAAGAGATGGAACAAGAGCGAAGTGAGCTAGGGTTTCAGATTGGGAATTTTATGGGGATGGAGTGTGGTCAGGGCTGGGCTAACATGGCGGACGGGCCTGGGCCACCCCATATCTGAAGGAAATATGCCCTAGCGGCAATAATAAAATTGTTATTTATATTTCCTTATATCATGATAAATGTTTATTATTCATACTAGAATTGTATGAACCGGAAACTTAGTACATGTCTGAATACATAGACAAACAGAGTGTCCCTAGTATGCCTCTACTTGACTAGCTCGTTAATCAAAGATGGTTAAGTTTCCTAGCCATGGACATGTGTTGTCATTTGATGAACGGGATCACATCATTAGAGAATGATGTGATGGACAAGACCCATCTGTTAGCTTAGCATAATGATCGTTTAGTTTGTTGTTATTGCTTTCTCCATAACTTATACATGTTCCTATGACTATGAGATCATGCAACTCCCGAATATCGGAGGAACACCTTGTGTGCTATCAAACGTCACAACGTAACTAGGTGATTATAAAGATGCTCTGCAGGTGTCTCCGATGGTGTTTGTTGAGTTGGCATAGATCAAGATTAGGATTTGTCACTCCCTGTATCGGAGAGGTATCTTTGGGCCCTCTCGGTAATGCACATCACTATAAGCCTTGCAAGCAATGTGACTAATGAGTTAGTTACGGGATGTTGCATTACGGAACGAGTAAAGAGACTTGCCGGTAATGAGATTGAACTAGGTATTGAGATACCGACGATCGAATCTGGGGCAAATAACATACCGATGACAAAGGGAACAACATATATCGTTATGCGGTTTGACCGATAAAGATCTTCGTAGAATATGTAGGAACCAATATGGGCATCCAGGTTCCGCTATTGGTTATTGACTGGAGATGATTCTCGGTCATGTCTACATAGTTCTCGAACCCGTAGGGTCCGCACGCTTAACGTTCTGTGACGATTTGTATTATGAGTTATGTGATCTGATGACCAAAGTTTGTTCGGAGTCCCTGATGAGACCGGGGACATGACGAGGAGTCTCGAAATGGTCGATACGTAAAGATCGATATATTGGAAGGCTATATTCGGACATAAAAAAGGTTCCGAGTGATTTGGGTATTTTTTTGGAGTACCGGAGAGTTACGGGAATTCGTATTGGGCCTTAATGGGCCATACGGGAAAGGAGAGAAAGGCCTCAATGGTGGCCGCGCCCCTTCCCCATGGACTGGTCCGAATTCGACTAGGGAAAGGGGGCGCCCCCTTCCTTCCTTCTCCTTCTCCTTCTCCCTTTCCTTTTTCCTATTCCATGTGGGAGGTGGAATCCTACTAGGACTAGGGAGTCCTAGTAGGACTCCACACTTTAGGCGCGACCTATGAGGGCCGGCCTCCTCCTCCCTCCATCCTTTATGTACATGTCCAGGGGGCACCCCATAGACACACAAGTTGATTATTGATTTCTTAGCCGTGTGCGGTGCCCGCCTCCACCATAATCCACCTCGGTCATATCGTAGCGGTGCTTAGGGGAAGCCATGTTTCGGTAGCTTCATCATCACCGTCATCATGCCGTCGTGCTGACGAAGCTCTCCCTCGACACTTTGCTAGATCGTGAGTTCGTGGGACGTCACTGAGCCGAACGTGTGCAGATCGCGAAGGTGTCGTACTTTCAATACTAGGATCGGTCGATCGTGAAGACGTACGACTACATCAATCGCGTTGTCAGAACGCTTCCGCTTACAGTCTATGAGGGTACATGGACAACACTCTCACCTCTTGTTGCTATGCATCACCATGATCTTGCGTGTGCGTAGGAAAATTTTCAAATTACTGCGTTCCCCAACAGTGGTATCAGAGTCAGGTTTATGCGTAGATGTTATATGCACGAGTAGAACACAAAGGAGTTGTGGGCGCGGTTATATACATATTGCTTGCCATCACTAGTTGATTATTGATTTGGCGTTATTGTTGGATGAAGCGGCCCAGCCCGAAATTACGCATACGCTTACGCAAGACTGGTTCTACCGACGTGCTTCGCACATAGGTGGCTGGTAGGTGTCAGTTTCTCCAACTTTAGTTGAATCGGATTCAATGAACATGGTCTTTCTGAGGATCAAAAATCAATCACTATACCACGTTGTGGTTTTTTGATGCGTAGGTAAGAACGGTTCTTGCTCAGCCCGTAGCAGCCACGTAAAACTTGCAACAAGAAAGTAGAGGACGTCTAACTTGTTTTTGCAGCGCATGTTGTGATGTGATATGGTCAAGACATGATGAGATATAAATTGTTGTATGAGATGATCATGTTTTGTTAAAGTTATCGGCAACTGACAGGAGCCTTATGGTTGTCTTTTTATTGCATCAGATGCAAGCGTCATATAATTGCTTTACTTTATCGCTATGCTATAGCAATAGTTGCAAAAGCAATAGTTTGTGAGACTACCATGTGATGACATGTTGATAGAGATCAAGATGATGGAGATCATGGTGTCATGCCAGTGAAGATAGAGATCATGACGGTGTTTTGGAGATGGAGATCAAAGGCACAAGATGATGATGACCATATCATGTCACATATTTTGATTGCATGTGATGTTTATCCTTTATGTATCTTATTTTGCTTAGTTCGGCGGTATCATTATAAGATGATCTCTCACTAAATTTCAAGGTATAAGTGTTCTCCCTGAGTATGCACCATTGTGACAGTTCGTCGTGCCAAGACACCATGTGATGATCGGGTGTGATAAGCTCTACGTTCGCATACAACGGGTGCAAACCAGTTTTGCACACGCGGAATACTCGGGTTAAACTTGACGAGCCTAGCATATCCAGATATGGCCTCGGAACACTGGAGACCGAAAGGTCAAGCGTGAATCATATAGTAGATATGATCAACATAGTGATGTTCACCATTGAAAACTACTCCATCTCACGTGATGATCGAACATGGTTTAGTTGATTTGGATCACGTGATCATTTAGATGACTAGAGGGATGTCTATCTAAGTGTGAGTTCTTAAGTAATATGATTAATTGAACTTTAATTTATCATGAACTTAGTCCTGATAGTTGATGTCTACTACACAACCTTCTTCTTGTAGACGTTGTTGGGCTTCCAAGTGCAGAGGTTTGTAGGACAGTAGCAAATTTCCCTCAAGTTGATGACCTAAGGTTTATCAATCCATGGGAGGCGTAGGATGAAGATGGTCTCTCTCAAGAAACCCTGCAACCAAATAATAAAGAGTCTCTTGTGTCCCCAACACACCCAATACAATGGTAAATTGTATAGGTGCACTAGCTCGGCGAAGAGATGGTGATACAAGTGCAATATGGATAGTATATAATGGTTTTGTAATCTGAAAATATAAAAACAGCAAGGTAGTAAGTGGTAAAAGTGAGCGTAAATGGTATTGCAATGCTAGGAAACAAGGCCTAGGGTTCATACTTTCACTAGTGTAAGTCCTCTCAACAATAATAACATAATTGGATCATATAACTATCCCTTAACATGCAACAAAGAGTCACTCCAAAGTCACTAATAGCGGAGAACAAACGAAGAGATTATTGTAGGGTGCGAAACCACCTCAAAGTTATCCTTTCTGATCGATCTATACAAGAGTCCGTAGTAAAATAACATGAAGCTATTCTGTCCGTTCAATCTATCCTAGAGTCTGTACTAGAATAACACCTTAAGACACAAATCAACCAAAACCCTAATGTCACCTAGATACTCCAATGTCACCTCTAGTATCCGTGGGTATGATTATACGATATGCATCACACAGTCTAATCACACAATCTCAGATTCATCTATTCAACCAACACAAAGAACTTCAAAGAGTGCCCCAAAGTTTCTACCGGAGAGTCAAGACGAAAACATGTGCCAACTCCTATGCATAAGTTCACAAGGTCATGGAACTCGCAAGTTGATCACCAAAACATACATCAAGTGGATCACGTGATATCCCATTGTCACCACAGATAAGCACATGCAAGACATACATCAAGTGTTCTCAAATCCTTAAAGACTCAATCCTATAAGATAACTTCAAAGGGAAAACTCAATTCATCACAAGGGAGTAGAGGGGGAGAAACATCATAAGATCCAAATATAATAGCAAAGCTCGCGATACATCAAGATCATGCCGACTCAAGAACATGAGAGAGAGAGAGAGATCAAACACATAGCTACTGGTACATACCCTCAGCCCTGAGGGTGAACTACTCCCTCCTTGTCATGGAGAGTGCCGGGATGATGAAGATGGCCACCGGAGAGGGATTCCCCCCTTTGGCAGGGTGCCGGAATGGGTCTAGATTGGTTTTTGGTGGCCATGGAGGCTTCTGGAGGTGGAACTCCTGATCTAGGTTATTTTCTGGAGGTTTCTGTATTTATAGGAATTTTTGGCATCGGACTCACATCAAGAAGGTTCCCGACTCGTCCACGAGGCAGGCCCACACGCCTGGGGGGGGGGGGGGGGTCGCCCCGCACCCTCGTGGATGCCCCAGGACTCTTCTGGCCCAACTCTTTTACTCCGGGGTCTTCTTTTGGTCCATAAAAAATCATCAAAAATTGGCACGTCAATTGGACTCCGTTTGATATTCCTTTTCTGTAAAACTCAAAAACAAGGAAAAACAGAAACTGGCACTGGGCTCTAGGTTAATAGGTTAGTCCCAAAAATCATATAAAATAGCATATAAATGCATATAAAACATCCAAGGTTGATAGTATAATAGCATGGAACAATAAAAAATTATAGATACATTGGAGACGTATCAATAGTATTTGCATATCTATGTTGTAGATCAATTGCTCACATATAGCTTCCCCGTTTTAATTTTTGATATGTTCCTAGAGAAAAAGATGTTGAAAGATGTTAGTAGCAATGATGCGGGCTAGCTCTGTGATCTAATGATTATCCTCATTGCTGCACAGAAAAATTGCGTCCTTGATGCACCGCTAGGTGACAGACCTATTGCAGGAGCAGATGCAGACGTTATGAACGTTTGGCAAAGCTCGGTATGATGACTACTTGATAGTTTAGTGCACCATGCTTTACGACTTAGAACCAGGACTTCAAAAATGTTTTTGAATGCCACAGAACATATAAGATGTTATAAGAGTTGAAATTGATATTTCATACCCATACCCGTGTCGAGAGGTAGGAGACCTCTGACTATACTTTGCCTACAAGATGGAGGAGAATAGCTCAACCAGTGAGCATGTGCTCAGATTGTCTGGGTACTAAAATTGCTTGAATCAAGTGGGAGTTAATCTTCCATATAAGATAGTAATTGACAAAGTTCTCTAGTCATTATCACCAAGTTATTAGAACTTAGTGATGAACTGTAATATGCAAGGGATAACGAAAGTAATTCCCAAGCTCTTCGTGATGCTGAAATCGGTGAAGGTAGAAATCAAGAAATAACATCAAGTGTTGATGGTTACCAAGACCACTAATTTCAAGAAAAAGGGCAAATGGAAAGAAAGAGGAACTTCAAAGAAGAATAGCAAGCAAGTTGCTGCTCCCATGAAGAAGCTCAAAGCTAGACCCAAGCCTGGAACCGAGTGCTTCTACTGCAAAGGAAATGGTCACTGGAAGTGGAGCTGCCCTAGATACTTGGCGGATAAGAAGGATGGCAAGGTGAACATAAGTATATATTTGATATACATGTTATTGATGTGTACTTTACTAGTGTTTATAACAACACCTCAGTATTTGATACTGGTTCAATTACTAAGAGTAGTTACCGGGAGTTGCAAAATAAACAGAGACTAGTTAAGGGCGAGGTGATGATGTGTGTTGGAAGTGATTCCAATGTTGATAAGATCACCATCGCACACTCTCTTTACCTTCGGGATTAGTGTTGAACCTAAAATAAATGTTATTTGGTGTTTGCGTTGAGCATGAATATAATTGGATCATGTTTATTGCAATACGATTATTTATTTAAGTGAAAGAATAATTGTTGTTCTATTTACATGAATAAAACCTTCCATGGTCATACAGTCAATATAAATGGTTTATTGAATCTCGATCGTAGTGATACACATATTCATAACATTGAAGCTAAAAGATGCAAAGTTAATAATGATAGTGCAACTTATATGTGGAACTGCCGTTTAGGTCATATTTGTGTAAAGCGCATGAAGAAACTCCATGCGGATGGACTTTTGGAATCACTTGATTATGAATCATTTGATGCTTGCGAACCATGCCTCATGGGCAAGATGACTAAGACTCCGTTCTCTGAAACAATGGAGCGAGCAACTGACTTATTGGAAAAAATACATACTGATGTATGCAGTCCGATGAGAGTTGAGGCTCGTGGCGGGTATCATTATTTTCCGACCTTCACAGATGATTTGAGTAGATATAGGTATATCTAATTGATGAAACATAAGTCTGAAACATTTGAAAAGTTCAAAGAATTTTAGAGTGAAGTAGAAAATCATCGTAACAAGAAAATAAAGTTTCTACGATCTGATCGTGGAAGTGAATATTTGAGTTATGAGTTTGGTCTTCATTTGAAACAATGTGGAATAGTTTCGCAACTCACGCCACCTGGAACACCACAGCATAATGGTGTGTCTGAACATTGTAATCGTACTTTATTGGATATGGTGTGATCTATGATGTCTCTTACTGATTTACCACTATCATTTTGGGGTTATGCATTAGAGATAGCTGCATTCACGTTAAATAGGGCGCCATCTAAATCCGTTGAGATGACATCGTATGAACTATGGTTTGGCAAGAAACCAAAGCTGTCGTTTCTTTAAGTTTGGGGTTGCGATGCTTATTTGAAAAAGTTTCAAACTGATAAGCTCGAACCCAAATCGGAGAAATGCGTCTTCATAGGATACCCAAAGGAAACTGTTGGGTACACCTTCTATCACAGATCCGAAGGCAAGATATTTGTTGCTAAGAATGGATCCTTTCTAGAGAAGAAGTTTCTCTTGAAAGAAGTGATTGGGAGGAATGTAAAACTTGATGAGATAATTGTACCTTCTCCCGAATTGGAAAGTAGTTCATCTCAGAAATCAGTTCTAGTGATTCCTACACCAATTAGTGAGGAAGTTAATGATGATGATCATGAAACTTCAGATCAAGTTACTACCGAACCTCGTAGGTCAACCAGAATATGTTCCGCACTAGAGTAGTACGGTAATCCTATTCTGGAGGTCATGTTACTTGACCATGACGGACCTACGAACTATGGGAAAGCGATGATGAGCCCAGATTCCGCGAAATGGCTTGAAGCCATGAAATCTGAGATGAGATCCATGTATTAGAACAAAGTATGGACTTTGATTGACTTGCCCGTTGATTGGTGAGCCATTAAGAATAAATGGATTTTCAAGAGGAAGATGGACACTGATAGTAGTCTAACTATCTACAAAGATCGAAGTGTCGCAGAAGGTTTTCGACAAGTTCAAGACGTTGACTACGATGAGATTTTCTCACTCGTAGCGATGCTTAAGTCTGTCCGAATCATGTTAGCAATTGCCACCTTTTATGAAATCTGGCAAATGGATGTCAAAACTGCATTCCTTAATGGATTTCTTAAAGAAGAGTTGTATATGATGCAACAAGAAGGTTTTGTCAATCCTAAAGGTGCTAACAAAGTGTGCAAGCTCCAGCGATCCATCTATGGACTGGTGCAAGCATCTCGGAGTTGGAATATATACTTTGATAAAGTGATCAAAGCATATGGTTTTATACAGACTTGCGGTGAAGCCTGTATTTACAAGAAAGTGAGTGGGAGCACTACAGCATTTCTGATAAGTATATGTGAATGACATATTGTTGATCGGAAATAATGTAGAATTTTCTGGAAAGCATAAAGGAGTGTTTGAAAAGAGTTTTTCAAAGAAAGACCTCTGTGAAGCTACTTACATATTGAGCATCAAGATCTATAGAGATAGATCAAGACGCTTGATATTTTTTCAATGAGTACATACCCTGAAAAGATTTTGAAGTAGTTCAAAATGGAACAGTCGAAGGAGTTTTTGCCTGTGTTGCAAGGTGTGAAGTTGAGTAAAGACTCAAAACCCGACCACGGAAGAAAATAGAAAGAAAATGAAAAGTCATTCCCTATGCCTTAGTCATAGGTTCTATAAATTATTCTACGTTGTGTACCAGACCTATTGTGTACCTCACCATAAGTTTGGCAAGAGGGTACAATAGTGATCCAGGAGTGGATCACTGGACAACGGTCAAAAATATCCTTAGTGGAATAAGGAAATGTTTCTCGGTTATGGAGGTGACAAAGAGTTACGTCTATGCAAGCTTTGACACCGATATGGATGACTCTAAGTATCGATCTAGATACATATCAAAAGTGGGAGCAATTAGCTAGAGTAGCTCCATGCAAAGCATTGTAGACATAGAAAATTTGTAAAATACATACGACTCTGAATGTGGCAGACCCGTTGACTAAATTTCTCTCACAAGCAAAACATGATCACTCTTTGGGTGTTAATCACATAGCGATGTGAACTAGATTATTGACTCTAGTAAACCCTTTGGGTGTTAGTCACATGGAGATGTGAACTAATCACATAAAGATGTGAACTATTGGTGTTAAATCACATGACGATGTGAACTAGATTATTGACTCTAGTGCAAGTGGGAGACTGAAGGAAATATGCCCTAGAGGTAATAATAAAGTTGTTATTTATATTTCCTTATATCATGATAATTTTTTATTATTCATGCTAGAATTGTATTAACCTGAAAGTTAGTACATGTGTGAATACATAGACAAACAGAGTATCCCTGGTATGCCTCTACTTGACTAGCTCGTTAATCAAAGATGGTTAAGTTTCCTAGCCATGGACATGCGTTGTCATTTGATGAACGGGATCACATCATTAGAGAATGATGTGATGGACAAGACCCATCTGTTAGCTTAGCATAATGATAGTTTAGTTTGTTGCTATTGCTTTCTCCATAAATTATACATGTTCCTATGACTATGAGATCATGCAACTCCCGAATACCGGAGGAACACCTTGTGTGCTATCAAACGCCACAATGTAACTAGGTGATTATAAAGGTGCTCTACAGGTGTCTCCAGTGGTGTTTGTTGAGTTGGCATAGATCAAGATTAGGATTTGTCACTCCATGTATCAGAGAGGTATCTCTGGGCCCTCTCTGTAATGCACATCACTATAAGCCTTGCAACCAATGTGACTAATGAGTTGGTTACGGGATGTTGCATTACGGAACAAGTAAAGAGACTTGTCGGTAACGAGATTGAACTAGGTATTGAGATACCGATAGTCGAATGTCGGGCAAGTAACATACCGATGACAAAGGGAACAACGTACATCGTTATGCGGTTTGACCGATAAAGATCTTCGTAGAATATGTAGGAACCAATATGAGCATCCAGGTTCCGCTATTGGTTATTGACTGGAGATGAGTCTCGGTCATGTCTACATAGTTCTCGAACCCATAGGGTCCGCACGCTTAACATTCTGTGACGATTTGTATTATGAGTTATGTGATTTGATGACCAAAGTTTTTTCGGAGTCCCGTATGAGATCGGGGACATGACGAGGAGTCTCAAAATGGTCAAGACGTAAAGATCGATGTATTGGAAGGCTATATTCGGACATCAGAAAGGTTCCGAGTGATTCGGGTATTTTTTAGAGTACCGGAGAGTTACGGGAATTCGTATTGGGACTTAATGGGCCATACGGAAAAGGAGAGAAAGGCCTAAAGGGTGGCCGCGCCCCTTCCCCATGAACTGGTCCGAATTGGACTAGGGAAAGGGGACTCCCCCTTCCTTCCTTCTCCTTCTCCCTTTCGTTTTTCCTATTCCATGTGGGAGGTGGAATCCTACTAGGACTAGGGAGTCCTAGTAGGACTCCACACTTTGGGTGAGCTGATAACCCACAAGTATAGGGGATCACAACAGTTTTCGAGGGTAAAGTATTCAACCCAAATTTATTGATTCGACACAAGGGGAGACAAAGAATACTATCAAGTATTAGCTGATGAGTTGTCAATTCAACCACACCTGGAAACTTAGTATCTGCAGCAAAGTATTTAGTAGCAAGGTAATATGATAGTAGTGGTAACGGTAGCAAAAGGTAACGGTAGTAAAAGTAATGTTTTTGGTATTTGTAGTGATGATAGCAATAGAAACGGGAAAGTAAATAAGCGAAAAACAATTTATGGAAAGCTCGTAGGCAATGGATCGTTGATGGGGAATTATGCCGGATGCGGTTCATCATGTAACAGTCATAACCTAGGGTGACACAGAACTAGCTCCAGTTCATTGATATAATGTAGGCATGTATTCCGAATATAGTCATACGTGCGTATGGAAAAGAACTTGCATGACATCTTTTGTCCTACCCTCCCATGGCAGGGGGGTCCTTACGGAAACTAAGGGATATTAAGGCCTCCTTTTAATAGAGTACCGGAACAAAGCATTAACACATAGTGAATACATGAACTCCTCAAACTACGGTCATCACCGGTAAGTATCCCGATTATTGTCCCTTCGGGGTTAACGGATCATAACACATAATAGGTGACTATAGACTTGCAAGATAGGATCAAGAACACTCATATATTGATGAAAACATAATAGGTTCAGATCTGAAATCATGGCACTCGGGCCCTAGTGACAAGCATTAAGCATAGCAAAGTCATAGCAACATCAATCTCAGAACATAGTGGATACTAGGGATCAAACCCTAACAAAACTAACTCGATTACATGACAGATCCCATCAAACCCATCACCGTCTAGCAAGCCTACGATGGAATTACTCACGCACGGCGGTGAGCATCATGAAATTGGTGATGGAGGATGGTTGATGATGACGATGGCGACGGATTCCCCTCTCCGGAGCCCCGAATGGACTCCAGATCAGCCCTCCCGAGAGGTTTTAGGGCTTGGCGGTGGCTCCGTATCGTAAAACGCGATGAATTATTCTCTCTGTTTTTTTCTCCCCGAAACACAATATATAGAGTTGGAGTTGGAGTCGGAGAGGCACCAGAGGGCCCATGAGGTAGGGGCGCGCCCCCACCCTCGTGGACAGGTGGTGGGCCCCCTGGCCTTCATCTTTTGCAGGTATTTTTTATATTTTCCAAAAAGTTTCTCCATGAAGTTTCAGGTCATTCCAAGAACGTTTGTTTCTGCACATAAATAACATGGTAATTCTGCTGAAAACAGCGTCAGTCCGGGTTAGTTCCATTCAAATCATGCAAGTTAGAGTCCAAAACAAGGGCAAAATTGTTTGGAAAAGTAGATACAACGGAGACGTATCAACTCCCCCAAGCTTAAACCTTTTCTTGTCCTCAAGCAATTCAGTTGACAAACTGAAAGTGATAAAGAAAAACGTTTACAAACTCTGTTTGCTCTTGTTGTTGTAAATATGTAAAACCAACATTAAAGTTTTCAGCAAAGATTATAACTAACCACATTCGCAATAACGCCTAGGTCTCAAGTTTACTCATATCAATGGCATAATCAACTAGCGAGCAATAATAATAAATCTCGGATGACAACACTTTCTCGAAACAATCATAATATGATATAACAAGATGGTATCTCGCTAGCCCTTTCTGAGACCGCAAAACATAAATGCAGAGCACCTTTAAAGACCAAGGACTGACTAGACATTGTAATTCATGGTAAAAGAGATCCAGTCAAGTCATACTCAATGTAAACTAACAGTAATGAATGCAAATGACAGCGGTGCTCTCCAACTGGTGCTTTTTAATAAGAGGATGATGACTCAACATAAAAGTAAATAGATAGGCCCTTCGCAGAGGGAAGCAGGGATTTGTAGAGGTGCCAGAGCTCGGTTTTGAAATAGAGGTGAATAATATTTTGAGCGGTATACTTTCATTGTCAACATAACAACCAAGAGATGGCGATATCTTCCATGCTACACACATTATAGGCGGTTCCCAAACAGAATGGTAAAGTTTATACTCCCCCTTCCACCAACAAGCATCAATCCATGGCTTGCTCGAAACAACGAGTGCCTCCAACTAACAAGAGTCCCAGGGGGAGTTTTGTTTGCAATTATTTTGATTTAGTTTGCATAAAGCATGGGACTGGGCATCCCGGTGACCAGCCATTTATCTCGTGAGTGAGGAGCGGAGTCCACTCCTCTTGAGAATAACCCGCCTAACATGGAAGATACAGACAACCCTAGTTGATACATGAGCTATTCGAGCATACAAAACAAGATATTTATTTGAAGGTTTAGAGTTTGGCACATACAAATTTACTTGGAACGGCAGGTAGATACCGTATATAGGTAGGTATAGTGGACTCATGTGGAATAACTTTGGGGTTTAAGGATTGGATGCACAAGCAGTATTCCCGCTTAGTACAGGTGAAGGCTAGCAAAAGACTGGGAAGCGACCAGCTAGAGAGCGACAACAGTCATGAACATGCATTAAAATTAATCAACACCGAATGCAAGCATGAGTAGGATATAATCCACCATGAACATAAATATCGTGAAGGCTATGTTGATTTTGTTTCAACTACATGCGTGAACATGCGCCAAGTCAAGTCACTTAAATCATTCAGAGGAGGATACCACCCTATCATACCACATCATAACCATTTCAATAGCATGTTGGCACGCAAGGTAAACCATTATAACTCATAGCTAATCAAGCATGGCACAAGAAACTATGATCTCTAGTTGTCATTGCAAACATGTTTATTCATAATAGGCTGAATCAGGAACGATGAACTAATCATATTTACAAAAACAAAAGAGGTCGAGTTCATACCAGCCTTTCTCATCTCAGTCAGTCCATCATATATCGTCATAATTGCCTTTCACTTGCACGATCGAACGATGTGAATAATAATAATAGTGCGCGTGCATTGGACTAAGCTAGAATCTGCAAGCATTCAATAAACAGGAGAAGACAAGGCAATATGGGCTCTTTTGTCAGATCAACAATAATGCATATAAGAGCCACTTCAACAATTTAATCATGGTCTTCTCCTATCGACCCCCAAAGAAAAGAAAAGAAATAATACTATTTACACGGGAGAGCTCCCAACAAGTAAAAGAAGAACAAGAAATATTTTTGGGTTTTCTTTTTAATTACTACTACAAGCATGGAAATTAAAACTAGCTAAAAGCTACAACTATTTTTTTTGTTTTTCTTAAGGTTTATTAAACACACAAGAAGAAAGCATAAAAAGGAAAATAAACTAGCATGGATGATACAATGAAAAAGTATGAGCACCGACATCTAACAATGAGTGTGTGAACATAAATGTAATGTCGGTGGTAAATACGTACTCCCCCAAGCTTAGGCTTTTGGCCTAAGTTGGTATATGGCCACGGCTGGCCTGGCGGATATCCATAATAATAGTTGGGGTCGTACTGCGATGCAGCGGCTATCGCCTGCTGAGCTGCAGCGTGGCGATGAGCGGCCTCCGCTCTCCTCTCGTACTCATCTGCCTCCTCTCTAGTAATAGTATATCTTCTTTTTGCCTGATGATCAAAGAAGGCAGGATCAGGGAGAGTAATATGGACAGCACGTCGTCTATCAAAGATTAGTCGATACTGGAGAGGTGATTCATTCCTCTCGACAAACTGGTGGTGAACCATATCATTAAAGTCTAGGTAAGCAGGAGGTAATTCAATATCATCTTCGCGTATGGCTATACCAAGAAAATTAGCTATGCGGGTTGCATAAATTCCTCCAAAGAAATCTCCATTAAATCTATTAAGATGCAACCTACGTGCAACAATGGCTCCCAAATTATAAGATTTATCTCCTAACACAGCACTCCTAAGAATACCGAGGTCAGGGACACACATGTGACATGCCTCATATTTACCATTAATGCATCTACCTATGAAGAGAGCAAAATAATGTATAGCAGGAAAGTGAATGCTCCCTATGGTGGCTTGTGTTATATCTCTAGATTCTCCCACAGTTATGCTCTACCCCATTGTGGAAGTTTGCAAGCAGTGGTAAAATCATCTAAGTCCATTGTATAAGAATTTTCATAAAGATCAAACAGGACAGTTGGAGAATTACGTGAAGATGAAAATTCAAACCTCCTCACAAAGGTACTAGTGAGATTGTGATACTGACTGCACTTCTCTTCCTCGAAGCTCACAAGATCGGCGTTACGCAAATATGCGTTGAATTCTTCCTTAATTCCTGCTCGATCCATAAAATTTTCAGAAGGCCACTCACAAGGACGCACTGGAGCGTCTCTTGGCGGCTCTTCATCAGCATCACGCATTGCAAGCCTGGGTCCTTGCTTCCTTGAGGAAGCACCATGGAACATTTTCCTAAGCATTTTTCTTCCTCTTAAAAATTCTGAATTTTTTAGTAACTTCAAAATAAAAGTGAACCAAACTTAATAATATTGATAGCAACTACTCCTACAAGTGCCTAGGGCCTATATCATGCATCAAAACTACTTTTGACCATATAAATTTGACATGCAAGCTCAGGAACAGGGTCACCTAAGCAGCAAAAATTTGCAATGAATAAAGCACTAGAACAAAAACTAATTGGACCAATGGAGGAGTCACATACCAAGGAACAATCTCCCCAAGCAGTTTTGTGAGAGGTGCTTTGAGCAAGGAGATCGAAAATGGCAGCAAAATGAGCTTGGACTCGGGTTTGAGCTGGATATTCGTGTTTGGGGGAGGAAGAAGGAGTGTGTGGGTGAAAGGATAAGTGGAGGAGGGCCACCGTGGGCCCACGAGGCAGGGGGCGCGCCCAGGGGGTAGGGCGCGCCCTCCACCCTCGTGGGCAGGTGGTTGACCCCCTGCTGTGTTCTCAGTGCCAAATATTCTCAAATATTCTAGAAAAAATCATATTTAAATTTCAGGGCATTTGGAGAACTTTTATTTTCGGGGTATTTTTATATTGCACGGATAATCAGATAACAGACAGAAAAATATTTATTTTTATTTTATTTAATATAAATAACAGAAAGTAAAAGTGGGGTACAGAAGGTTGTGCCTTCTAGTTTCATCCATCTCATGATCATCAAAAGGAATCCACTAACAAGGTTGATCAAGTCTTGTTAACGAACTCATTCCGAATAACATGGAACCGGAGAAATTTCGAATAACACTATGTTACCTCAACGGGGATATGCACATCCCCAATAATAAGAATATCATATTTCTTCTTGACAGTAGGAAGAGGAAATTCAAAACCTCCAAATATAATCGATGGAATTTTTCCAATAGAGTTGATACTATGAACTTGAGGTTGTTTCCTCGGAAAGTGTACCGTATGCTCATTACCATTAACATGAAAAGTGACATTGCCTTTAGTGCAATCAATAACAGCCCCTGCAGTATTCAAAAAGGGTCTTCCAAGAATAATAGACATACTATCGTCCTCGGGAATATCAAGAATAACAAAGTCTGTTAAAATAGTAACGTTTGCAACTACAACAGGCACATCCTCACAAATACCGACAGGTATAGCAGTTGATTTATCAGCCATTTGCAAAGATATTTCAGTAGGTGTCAACTTATTCAAATCAAGTCTACGATATAAAGAGAGAGGCATAACACTAACACCGGCTCCAAGATCACATAAAGCAGTTTTAACATAGTTTCTTTTAATGGAGCATGGTATAGTGGGTACACCGGGAGCTCCAAGTTTCTTTGGTATTCCACCCTTAAAATTATAATTAGCAAGCATGGTGGAAATTTCAGCTTCCGGTATCTTTCTTTTATTTGTAACAATTTCTTTCATATACTTAGCATAAGGATTCATTTTGAGCATATCAGTTAATCGCATACGCAAAAAGATAGGTCTAATCATTTCAGCAAAGCGCTCAAAATCCTCATCATCCTTTTTCTTGGATGGTTTGGGAGGAAAAGGCATGGGTTTCTGAACCCAAGGTTCTCTTTCTTTACCATGTTTCCTAGCAACAAAGTCTTTCTTATCATAACGTTGATTCTTTGATTGTGGATTATCAAGATCAACAGCAGGTTCAATTTCTACATCATTATCATTACTAGGTTGAGCATCATCATGAACATTATCATTAGCATTATTACTAGTTTCAGGTTCATTACCAGATTGAGTTTCAGCATCAAAAATAGAAATATCATTTGGATTCTCAGGTGTTTCAGTAATAGGTTCACTAGAAGCATGCCAAGTCCTATCATTTTTCTTTTTCTTCCTTTTAGAAGGACTAGGTGCATCTACATTATTTCTCTCAGAATGTTGCTCAATTCTCTTAGGGTGGCCTTCAGGATACAAAGGTTCCTGAGTCATTTTACCACCTCTAGTCATAACTCTAACAACATTATCATTATCCTTACTATTCAATTCATTGAGCAAATCGTTTTGAGCTTTAAGTACTTGTTCTACTTGAGTGGTAACCATAGAAGCATGTTTACTAATAAGTTTAAGTTCACCTTTGACATTAGCCATATAATCACCCAAGTGTTCAAGCATATTTGAATTGTATTTCAATTGTCTACCAAAATAAGCATTAAAGTCTTCTTGCTTAGCCATAAATTTATAAAACTCATCTAAGCATGGGCTAGCAAACTTAGTAAATGGGATTTCAACTTTATCATATCTATAGAGAGAATTTACCTTTACTACCTGTGTCGGGTTATCAAGACCATGAGTTTCTTCAATAGGTAATGGATTAAGATCATATGTTTCTTCAACAGGCGGTAAATTAAGACCGTATATTTCTTCAATAGGAGGTAAATTCTTAACATCTTCAGCTTTAATACCTTTTTCTTTCATAGATTTCTTTGCCTCTTGCATATCTTCAGGACTGAGAAATAGAATACCCCTCTTCTTCGGAGTTGGTTTAGGAATAGGCTCAGGAATTGGCTCCGGAGGTGTCCAATTATTTTCATTTGTCAACATATTATTCAATAGAATTTCAGCTTCATCCGGTGTTCTTTCCCTGAAAACAGAACCAGCACAACTATCCAGGTAATCTCTGGAAGCATCGGTTAGTCCATTATAAAAGATATCAAGTATTTCATTTTTCTTAAGAGGATGATCAGGCAAAGCATTAAGTAATTGGAGAAGCCTCCCCCAAGCTTGTGGGAGACTCTCTTCTTCAATTTGCACAAAATTATATATATCCCTTAAAGCAGCTTGTTTCTTATGAGCAGGGAAATATTTAGCAGAGAAGTAATAAATCATATCCTGGGGACTACGCACACAACCAGGATCAAGAGAATTAAACCATATCTTAGCATCACCCTTTAATGAGAACGGAAATATTTTAAGGATATAAAAGTAACGAGTTCTCTCATCTTTAGTGAACAGGGTGGCTATATCATTTAATTTAGTAAGATGTGCCACAACAGTTTCAGATTCATAGCCATGAAAAGGATCAGATTCAACCAAAGTAATTATATCAGGATCAACAGAGAATTCATAATCCTTATCGGTAACACAGATAGGTGAAGTAGCAAAAGCAGGGTCAGGTTTCATTCTAGCATTTAGAGATTGCTTGTTCCATTTAGCTAATAACCTCTTAAGTTCGTATCTATCTTTGCAAGCTAAAATAGCTAAAGAGGCTTCTTGATCAAAAACATAACCCTCAGGAATAACAAGTGATTCTTCATCATCACTTTCATCAGTATTATCAGATTCAATATTTTCAATCTGTCTAGCCCTAGCAAGTTGTTCATCAAGAAATTCACCAAGTGGCACAGTAGTATCAAGCATAGAAGTAGTTTCATCATAAGTATCATGTATAGCAGAAGTAGCATCATCAATAACATGCGACATATCAGAACGAATAGCAGAAGCAGTTTTAGGTGGAGCAAGCTTACTCAAAACAGAAGGTGAATCAAGTGCAGAGCTAGATGGCAGTTCCTTACCTCCCCTCGTAGTTGAGGGATAAATCTTGGTTCTTGGATCTTTCAAGTTCTTCATAATGATAAGCAGATATAAATCCCAAGTGACTCAAAGAATAGAGCTATGCTCCCCGGCAACGGCGCCAGAAAATAGTCTTGATAACCCACAAGTATAGGGGATCGCAACAGTTTTCGAGGGTAAAGTATTCAACCCAAATTTATTGATTCGACACAAGGGAGCCAAAGAATACTCTCAAGTATTAGCAGCTGAGTTGTCAATTCAACCACACCTGGAAACTTAGTATCTGCAGCAAAGTATTTAGTAGCAAAGTAATATGATAGTAGTGGTAACGGTAGCAAAAGGTAACAGTAGTAAAAGTAATGTTTTTGGTATTTTGTAGTGATGATAGCAATAGCAACGGGAAAGTAAATAAGCGAAGAACAATATATGGAAAGCTCGTAGGCAATGGATCGGTGATGGAGAATTATGCCGGATGCGGTTCATCATGTAACAGTCATAACCTAGGGTGACACAGAACTAGCTCCAGTTCATTGATATAATGTAGGCATGTATTCCGAATATAGTCATACGTGCTTATGGAAAAGAACTTGCATGACATCTTTTGTCCTACCCTCCCGTGGCAGCGGGGTCCTTACGGAAACTAAGGGATATTAAGGCCTCCTTTTAATAGAGTACCGGAACAAAGCATTAACACATAGTGAATACATGAACTCCTCAAACTACGGTCATCACCGGTAAGTATCCCGATTATTGTCACTTCGGGGTTAACGGATCATAACACATAATAGGTGACTATAGACTTGCAAGATAGGATCAAGAACACTCATATATTGATGAAAACATAATAGGTTCAGATCTGAAATCATGGCACTCGGGCCCTAGTGACAATCATTAAGCATAGCAAAGTCATAGCAACATCAATCTTAGAACATAGTGGATACTAGGGATCAAACCCTAACAAAACTAACTCGATTACATGATAGATCCCATCCAACCCATCACCGTCCAGCAAGCCTACGATGGAATTACTCACGCACGGCGGTGAGCATCATGAAATTGGTGATGGAGGATGGTTGATGATGACGATGGCGACGGATTCCCCTCTCCGGAGCCCCGAACGGACTCCAGATCAGCCCTCCCGAGAGGTTTTAGGGCTTGGCGGCGGCTCCGTATCGTAAAACGTGATGAATTCTTCTCTCTGATTTTTTTCTCCCCGAAACACAATATATAGAGTTGGAGTTGGAGTCGAAGAGGCACCAGGGGGCCCACGAGGTAGGGGGCGCGTCCCCACCCTCGTGGACAGGTTGTGGGCCCCCTGGCCTTCATCTTTTGCAGGTATTTTTTATATTTTCCAAAAAGTTGCTCCGTGAAGTTTCAGGTCATTCCGAGAACGTTTGTTTCTGCACATAAATAACACCATGGTAATTCTGCTGAAAACAGCGTCAGTCCGGGTTAGTTCCATTCACATCATGCAAGTTAGAGTCCAAAACAAGGGCAAAAGTGTTTGGAAAAGTAGATACGACGGAGACGTATCACGCGCCCTATGAGGGCCGGCCTCCTCCTCCCTCCATCCTTTATATACGTGGTCAGGGGGCACCCCATAGACACACAAGTTGATCATTGATCTCTTAGCCGTGTGCGATGCCCCCTCCACCATAATCTACCTCGGTCATATATCGTAGTGGTGCTTAGGCGAAGCCCTGTTCTGGTAGCTTCGTCATCACCGTCATCACGCCGTCATGCTGATGAAGCTCTCCCTCGACACTCTGCTGGATCGTGAGTTCGTGGGACTTCACTGAGCCGTACTTTTGGTACTAGGATCAGTCGATCATGAAGACGTACGACTACATCAACCGCGTTGTCATAACGCTTCCGCTTACGGTCTAGAGGGTACGTGGACAACACTCTCCCCTCTCATTGCTATGCATCACCATGATCTTGCATGTGCGTAGGAAAATTTTGAAATTACTGTGTTCCCCAACAATATCCTCCCTACATTTGGGCTGGATATGAGGGGCGCCAGATAGCCCGAGCATTTGAAGTCGGCTTGAGGCACTCGGGTGGGTTGAGTTTTTTTACCAGGCAGACTGCCCTGGAGTTTGAAGCCGGTTTGAGGCGCCTGGCTAGATGCCCTAATATTATTTAAAAACATCATTGCATACCAATATCAAGTATTCCTACTTGATTATGATAAACGTGGATTTTGTCTAACAACAATGTTGGAATGGTAGAGATTTTCATGGTTTATTCCATGATGTTAAGTATGATTGAAGCAACAATTAGCATGTGTATGTCAAACATATTAGGTGCATTAAATAGCATCAACAATAGCATTACACATGGACAACAACCTATTGGGGAACGTAGCATGCAATATCAAAAAAATTCCTACGATCATGCAAGATCTATCTAGGAGATGCATAGCAACGAGAGGGGGAGAGTGTGTCCACGTACCCTCGTAGACCGAAAGTGGAAGTGTTAGGTTAACATGGTTGATGTAGTCGAACGTCTTCACGATCCAACTGATCAAGTACCGAACATACGACACCTCCGAGTTCAGCACATGTTCAGCTCGATGACGTCCCTCGAACTCTTGATCCAGCAGAGGGTCGAGGGAGAGTTCCGTCAGCACGACGGCATGGTGACAGTGATGGTGATGTGATCCATGCAGGACTTCACCTAAGCACTACGACGCTATGATCGAAGGAGTAAACTGTGGAGGGGGTACCGCACATGGCTAAGAGAACAATTGATGTGTCTTTGGGGTGCCCCCGCCCCCGTATATAAAGGAGGGAAGGAGGGGGTGGCCGACCAAGAGGGGCGCGCCATGGGAGAGTCCTACTAGGACTCCTAGTCCTATTAGGATTCTCCCCCTTCCTCTCTTCACCAGAGGGAAAAGGAAGGAGAGGGAGTAGGAGAGGGAAAGGGGGTGGCGCCCCTAACCTAAACCAATTCGGCCTCCTCCCTAGTGGGGGGGGGGCGCACCAGCCCCTTGTGGGCTGTTGGGGAACATAGTAATTTCAAAAAAAATCCTACGCACACGCAAGATCATGGTGATGTATAGAAACAAGAGGGGAGAGTGTATCTACGTACCCTCGTAGACCGAATGCGCAAGCGTTTGCACAACGCGGTTGATGTAGTCGTACGTCTTCACGATCCGACCGATCCAAGTACCGAACGCACGGCACCTTCGAGTTCTGCACACGTTCAGCTCGATGACATCCTCGCCTTCTTGATCCAGCAAGAGCGGCGAAGTTGTAGATGAGTTCAGGCAGCACGACGGCGTGGTGACGGTGTTGGTGAAGAACAATCTTCGCAGGGCTTCGCCTAAGCACTACGAAAACTATGACAGAGGATAAACTAGAGGGGACGTGGTTGGCGATACATGGCTTGGTATTTCTTGATGTGTCTTGGGTGCTAGCCCTACCCCTCTATTTATATGTTGAGCCTTGGGGTCGAAACTTGGAGTAAAAGCCTCCACATAGTCGGTTTCACCCGAAAGGCAAGAGTCCTTCTTGGACTCCAGGGCCAGATGCCAGGGTACCCGGCGTCTGGACCCAGACGCCAGGGACCCTGGCGTCTGGCCGCTGGACTCCGCAAAACTTCCTTTTGCGCTTTCCAAAAACCCTGTGGGCTTTCCCCTTTGGCCCAAATAAAGTGTTCTCGTACCCAAACATTTCGGGAGACATCCGGAACCCCTTCCGGTGAATTCTGGAACCCTTCCGGAGACCAAACACTATTATCCCATATTTCAAACTTTATCTCCGGACCATTGCGGAGTTCCTCGTCATGTCTGTGATCTTATCCGGAACTCCGAACAACATCCGGTTACCAACATACATAACTCATAAATACTATATCATCAACGAACGTTAAGCGTGCAGACACTACAGGTTAGAGAACTATGTAGACATGAACGAGACACTTCTCTTTTCAATAACCAATAGCGGAACCTGGATGCCCATATTGGCTCCTACATATTCTACGAAGATCTTTATCGGTCGAACCTCATAACAACATACGTTGTTCCCTTTGTCATCGGTATGTTACTTGCCCGAGATTCAATCGTCGGTATCTCAATACCTAGTTCAATCTCATTACCGGCAAGTCTCTTAACTCGTTCCGTAATACATCATCCCGCAACTAACTCATTAGTTACAATTCTTGCAAGGCTTATAGTGATGTGCATTACCGAGTGGGCCCAGATATACCTCTCCGACAATCGGAGTGACAAATCCTAATCTCGAAATACGCCAACTCAGCAAGTACCTTCGGAGACGCCTATAGAGCACCTTTATAACCACCCAGTTACGTTGTGAAGTTTGGTAGCACACAAAGTGTTCCTCCGGTAAACGGGAGTTGCGTAATCTCATAGTCATAGGAACATGTATAAGTCATGAAGAAAGCAATAGCAACATACCAAACGATCAAGTGCTAAGCTAACGGAATGGGTCAAGTCAATCACATCATTCTCCTAATGATGTGATCCCGTTTATCAAATGACAACTCATGTCTATGGTTAGTGTCATGGAATTGTCATGGCAGATGTCCTAGTGAAAGGACTTAGTCGTGGAGCCATCACAACTAGGAAGCTTAAAGGGGTTAATCGGGACAAAGGACACGAGAGGTTTATACTGGTTTGGCCCCTTGTGGTGAAGGTAAAGCCTAGTCCAGTTGTGGTGGTATTGCTAGGTTTCGATGACCAAGGAGCGAAATACGCTAGCTTGGCTCTTGATCTGTTGTTTCTTGCCCTAAGCCACCGTCGGGTCATCCCCTTATATACACGGGTTGACGCCTGGCGGCCTACAGAGTCCCGGCTGGCTCATACATTGTGTCCAGCTTGGTAACTTCTTTTACATGCCTTACTTTACAAGTCTTACTCATACATGGCTGTTTACAATTATGGGTCTTAAGCCGCCTCTGGGCTAGGGCTTGCTACAAGTCTTATAATGAACTGTCACCTTGTATACTCGTCGGGCTTCTTTAACTTAACCATCTTTGATCAACGAGCTAGTCAAGTAGAGGCATACTAGTGACACTCTGTTTGTCTATGTATTCACACATGTATTATGTTTCCGGTTAATACAATTCTAGCATGAATAATAAAAATTTATCATGAAATAAGGAAATAAATAAAAACTTTATTATTGCCTCTAGGGCATATTTCCTTCAGTCTCCCACTTGCACTAGAGTCAATAATCTAGTTCACATCGCCATGTGATTAACATCAATAGTTCACATCACCATGTGATTAACACCCATAGTTCACATCGTCATGTGACCAACACCCAAAGGGTTTACTAGAGTCAATAATCTAGTTCACATCGCTATGTGATTAACACCCAAAGAGTACTAAGGTGTGATCATGTTTCGCTTGTGAGAGAAGTTTAGTCTACGGGTCTACCACATTCAAATCCGTATGCATTTTGGAAATTTCTATGTCAACAATGCTCTACGCGGAGCTACTCTAGCTAATTGCTCCCACTTTCAAAATGTATCCAGATTGAGACTTAGAGTCATCTGGATTAGTGTCAAAATTTGCATCGACGTAACCCTTTATGATGAACCTTTTGTCACCTCCATAATCGAGAAACATTTCCTTATTCTACTAAGGATAATTTTGACCGCTGTCCACTGATCTACTCCTAGATCACTATTGTACTCCCTTGTTAAACTTAGTGTAGGGTATATAATAGATCTGGTACATAGCATGGCATACTTTATAGAAACTATGGCTGAGGCATAGGGAATGACTTTCATTCTCTTTCTATCTTCTGCCATGGTTGGGCTTTGAGTCTTACTCAATTTCACACCTTGTAACACAGGTAAGAACTCTTTCTTTGACTGTTCCATTTTAAACTACTTCAAAATCTCATCAAGGTATGTATTCATTGAAAAAACTTATCAAGCGTCTTGATCTATCTCTATAGATCTTGATGCTCAATATGTAAGTAGCTTCATCGAGGTATTTATTTGAAAAACTCCTTTCAAAAACTCCTTTATGCTTTCCAGAAAATTCTACATTATTTCCGATTCACATATATTTATCAGAAATGCTGTAGTGCTGCCACTCACTTTCTTGTAAATACAGGATTCACCACAAGTCTGTATAAAACTATATGCTTTGATCAACTCATCAAAGCGTATATTCCAACTCTAAGATGCTTGAACCAGTCCATAGATGGATCGCTGGAGCTTGCACATTTTGTTAGCACCTTTAGGATCGACAAAACCTTCTGGTTGCATCATATACAACTCTTCATTAAGAAATCCATTAAGGAATGTAGTATTGACATCCATTTGCCAGATTTCATAAAATGTGCCAATTTGCTAACATGATTCGGACAGACTTAAGCATCGCTACGAGTGATAAAATTTCATCGTAGTCAACACCTTGAACTTTTTCAAAACCTTTTTTGATAAGTCTAGCTTTGTAGATAGTAACACTACTATCAGCGTCCATCTTCATCTTGAAGATCCATTTATTTTCTATGGCTTGCCAATCATCGGGCAAGTCAACCAAAGTCCACACTTTGTTCTCATACATGGATCCCATCTCAGATTTCATGGCCTCAAGCCATTTCGCGGAATCTGGGCTCATCATCGCTTCCTCATAATCCGTAGGTTCGTCATGGTCAATTAACATGACCTCCAGAACAAGATTACCGTACCACTCTGGTACGGATCTCACTCTGGTTGACCTACGAGGTTCGGTAGTAACTTGATCTGAAGTTACATGATCATCATCATTAGCTTCCTCACTAATTGGTGTAGGAGTCACAGAAACAGATTTCTATGATGAACTACTTTCCAATAAGGGAGCAGGTACAGTTACCTCATCAAGTTCTACTTTCCTCCCACTCACTTCTTTTGAGAGAAACTCCTTCCCTAGAAAGGATCCATTCTCAACAACAAATATCTTGCCTTCGGGTCTGTGATATAAGGAGTACCCAACAGTTTCCTTTGGGTATCCTATGAAGACACATTTCTCCGATTTGGGTTCGAGCTTATCAGGTTGAAGCTATTTCACATAAACATCGCAACCCCAAACTTTGAGAAACGACAACTTTGGTTTCTTGCCAAACCGTAGTTCATAAGGTGTCGTCTCAACGGATTTTGATGGTGCCCTATTTAATGTGAATGCAGCCATCTCTAAAGCATAACCCCAAAACGATAGTGGTAAATCGGTAAGAGACATCATAGATTGCACTATATCAAATAAAGTACGGTTATGACGTTCGGACACACCATTACGCTGTGGTGTTCCAGGTGGCATGAGTTTGTGAAACTATTCCACATTGTTTTAATTGAAGACCAAACTCATAACTCAAATATTCGCCTCTGCGATCAGTTCGTAGAAACTTTATTTTCTTGTTATGATGATTTTCCACTTCACTCTGAAATTCTTTGAACTTTTCAAATGTTTCAGACTTATGTTTCTTCAAGTAGATATACCCATATCTACTCAAATCATCTGTGAAGGTCAGAAAATAACGATACCCGCCGCGAGCCTCAACACTCATCGGACTGCATACATCAGTATGTATTATTTCTAACAAGTCTGTTGCTCGCTCCATTGTTCCGGAGAACGGAGTCTTAGTCATCTTTCCCATGAGGCATGGTTCGCAAGCATCAACTGATTCATAATCAAGTGATTCCAAAAGCCCATCAACAAGGATTTTCTTCATGCGCTTTACACCGATATGACCTAAACGACAGTGCCACAAATAAGTTGCGCTATAATTATCAACTTTGCATCTTTTGGCATCAATATTATGAATATGTGTATCACTACGATCGAGATCCAACAAACTATTTTCATTGGGTGTATGACCATCGAAGGTTTTATTCATGTAAACAGAACAACAATTATTCTTTGATTTTAAATGAATAACTGTATTGCAATAAACATGATCAAATCATATTCATGCTAAACGAAAACGCCAAATAACATTTATTTATGTTTAACACTAATCCCGAAAGTATAGGGAGTGTGCGATGATGATCATATCAATCTTGGAACCACTTCCAACACACATTTTCACTTCACCCTCAACTAGTCTATGTTTATTCTGTAACTCCTGTTTCGAGTTACTAATTGTTAGCAACCAAACAAGTATCAAATACCCAGGGGCTACTATAAACACTAGTAAGGTACACATCAATAACCTGTATATCAAATATACCCTTGTTCACTTTGCCATCCTTCTTATCCACCAAATATTCAGGGCATTTCCGCTTCCAATGACCATTTCCTTTGCAGTAGAAGCACTCAATTTCAGGCTTTAGTCTAGCTTTGGGCTTTTTCATGGAAGTGAAAACTTGCTTGCCATTCTACATGAAGTTCCCTTTCTTTCCCTTTGCCCTTTTTCTTGAAATTAGTGGTCTTGTTAATCATCAACACTTGATGCTCTTTCTTGATTTCTACCTTCATCGATTTCATCATCATGAAAAGCTCGGGAATCATTTTCGTCATTCCGTGCATACTATACTTCATCACGAAGTTCTACTACCTTGGTGATGGTGACTAGAGAATTCTGTCAATCACTATCTTATCTGGAAGATTAACTCCCACTTGATTCAAGTGATTGTAGTACCCAGACAATCTGAGCACATGCTCACTGCTTGAGCTATTCTCCTCCATCTTTTAGCTATAGAACTTGTTGGAGACTTCATATCCCTCAACTCGGGTATTTTCTTGAAATATTAACTTCAACTCCTGGAACATCTCTTATGGCCCATGACATTCAAAACGTCTTTGAAGTCCCAATTCTAAGACGTTAAGCGTGGTGAACTAAACTATCAAGTAGTCATCATATTGAGCTATCCAAACGTTCATAACGTCTACATCTAGTCCTGCAATAGGTCTGTCACATAGCGGTGCATCAAGGACATAATTCTTCTGTGCAGCAATGAGGATAAACCTCATATCACGGACCCAGTCCGCATCATTGCTACTATCATCTTTCAACTTAGTTTTCTCTAGGAACACATATAAAACATAGGGAAGCAATAACGCGAGCTATTTATCTACAAGATTATTTGCAAAATACTATCAGGACTAAGTTCATGATAAATTAAAGTTCAATTAATCATATTACTTAAGAACTCCCACTTAGATAGACATCCCTCTAATCATCTAAGTGATCACGTGATCCAAATCAACTAAACCATGTCCGATCATCACGTGAGATGGAGTAGTTTTCAATGGTGAACATCACTATGTTGATCATATCTGCTATACGATTCATGCTCGACCTTTCGGTCTCCAGTGTTCCGAGGCCATATCTTCATATGCTAGGCTTGTCAAGTTTAACCCGAGTATTCTGCTTGTGCAAAACTGGCTTGCACCCGTTGTAGATGAATGTAGAGCTTATCACACCCGATCATCACGTGGTGTCTCAGCACGACGAACTTTGGCAACGGTGCATACTCAGGGAGAACACTTTTACCTTGAAATTAAGTGAGAGATCATCTTATAATGCTACCGTCAAACAAAGCAGAATAAGATGCATAAAGGATAAACATCACATGCAATCAAAATATGTGACATGATATGGCCATGATCATCTTGCGCCTTTGATCTCTATCTCCAAAGTACCTTCATGATCTGTATCGTCACCGACATGACACCATGATCTCCATCATCTTGATCTCTATCAATGTGTCGTCACATGGTCGTCTCGCCAACTATTGCTCTTGCAACTATTGCTATCTCATAGCGATAAAGTAAAGCAATTGTTTGGCGCTTGCATCTTATGCAATAAAGAGACAACCATAAGGCTTCTACCAGTTGCCGATAACTTTAATAAAACATGACCATCTCATACAACAATTTATATCTCATCATGTCTTGACCATATCACATCACAACATGCCCTGCAAAAACAAGTTAGACGTCCTCTACTTTGTTGTTGCAAGTTTTACGTGGCTGCTACGAGCTGAGCAAGAACCGTTCTTACCTACGCATCAAAACCACAACGATAGTTCATCAAGTTAGTGTTGTTTTAACCTTCACAAGGACCGGGCATAGCCATACTCGGTTCAACTAAAGTTGGAGAAACTGACACCCGCCAACCACATGTGTGCAAAGCACGTTGGTAGAACCAGTCTTGCGTAAGCGTACGCGTAATGTCGGTCCGGGCCGCTTCATCCAACAATACCGCCGAACCAAAGTATGACATGCTGGTAAGCAGTATGACTTGTATCGCTCACAACTCACTTGTGTTCTACTCATGCATACAACATCTACGCATAAAACCAGGCTCGGATGCCACTGTTGGGGAACGTAGTAATTTCAAAAATTTCCAAGATCATGGTGATGTATAGCAACGAGAGGGGAGAGTGTGTCTACGTACCCTCGTAGACCAAATGCGGAAGCATTAGCTCAACACGGTTGATGTAGTCGTACGTCTTCATGATCCGACCGATCCAAGTACCGAACACACGGCACCTCCGAGTTCTGCACACGTTCAGCTCGATGACGTCCTCGCCTTCTTGATCCAGGAAGAGGGGCGAAGTAGTAGATGAGTTTAGGCAGCACGACGGCGTGGTGACGGTGTTGGTGAAGAACAATCTTCGCAGGGCTTCGCCTAAGCACTACGAAAACTATGACGGAGGATAAACTAGAGGGGACGGGGTTGCCGGCACACGGCTTGGTGTTTCTTGATGTGTCTTGGGTGCTAGCCCTACCCCTCTATTTATATGTTGAGCCTTGGGGTCGAAACTTGGAGTAAACGCCTCCACAAAGTCCGTTTCACCCGAAAGGCAAGAGTCCTTCTCGGACTCCAGGGCTAGACGCCAGGGTACCCGGCGTCTGGACCCAGACGCCAGGGACCCTGGCGTCTGGCCCCTGGACTCCGCAAAACTTCCTTTTGCGCTTTACAAAAACCTTGTGGGCTTTCCCCTTTGGTCAAAATAAAGTGTTCTCATACCCAAACATTTTGGGAGACATCCGGAACCCCTTCCGGTGAATTCCAAAACCCTTCCGGAGACCAAACACTATTATCCCATATATCAAACTTTATCTCTGGACCATTGCGGAGTTCCTCGTCATGTCCGTGATGTTATCCGGAACTCCGAACAACATTTGGTTACTAACATACATAACTCATAAATACTATATCGTCAACGAACGTTAAGCGTGCGGACCCTACGGGTTAGAGAACTATGTAGACATGACCGAGACACTTCTCTGGTCAATAACCAATAGCGGAACCTGGATGCCCATATTGGCTCCTACATATTCTATGAAGATCTTTATCGGTCGAACCACATAACAACATACGTTGTTCCCTTTGTCATCGGTATGTTACTTGCCTAAGATTCGATCATCGGTATCTCAATACCTAGTTCAATCTCGTTACCGGCAAGTCTCTTAACTCGTTCCGTAATACATCATCCCGCAACTAACTCATTAGTTACAATGCTTGCAAGGCTTATAGTGATGTGCATTACCAAGTGGGCCCAGAGATACCTCTCCGACAATCGAAGTAACAAATCCTAATCTCGAAATACGCCAACTCAACAAGTACCTTCGGAGACACCTGTAGAGCACCTTTATAATCACCCAGTTACGTTGTGACATTTGGTAGCACACAAAGTGTTCCTCCGGTAAATGGGAGTTTCATAATCTCATAGTCATAGGAACATGTATAAGTCATGAAGATAGCAATAGCAACATACCAAATGATCAAGTGCTAAGCTAACGGAATGGGTCAAGTCAATCACATCATTCTCCTAATGATATGATCCCGTTTATCAAATGAAAACTCATGTCTATGGTTAGGAAACATAACCATCTTTGATTAACGAGCTAGTCAAGTAGAGGCATACTAGTGACACTTTGTTTGTCTATGTATTCACACATGTATCATGTTTCCGGTTAATACAATTCTAGCATGAATAATAAACATTTATCATCAAATAAGGATATAAATAATAACTTTATTGTTGCCTCTAGGGCATATTTCCTTCATGGGCTGGTTAGCCTCCCTCCTATGGCACATGGCCCATATCTTCCACCGGGGGGTTCCGGTAACCCCTCCGGTACTCCGGTATGTACCCAATACACTTCGGAACCCTTCCGGTGTCTGAATACTACCTTCCAATATATCAATCTTTACCTCTCGACCATTTCGAGACTCCTCGTCATGTATGTGATCTCATTCGAGACTCCGAACAAACTTCAATCACCAAAAGCACATAACTCATAATACAAATCGCCATCAAACGTTAAGCGTGCGGACCCTACGGGTTCAAGAACTATGTAGACATGATCGAGACACATCTCCGGTCAATAACCAATAGCAGAACCTTGATGCTCATATTGGTTCCTACATATTCTACGAAGATGTTTATCGGTCAAACCGCAATAACAACATACGTTATTCCCTTTGTCATTGGTATGTTACTTGCCCGAGATTCGATCGTCGGTATCATCATACCTAGTTTAATCTCGCTACCGGAAAGTCTCTTTACTCGTTCTGTAATACATCATCCCGCAACTAAGTCATTAGTCACATTTCTTGCAAGGCTTATAGTGATGTGCATTACCGAGAGGGCCCAGAGATACCTCTCCGATACTCGGAGTGACAAATCCTAATCTTGATCTATGCCAACCCAACAAACACCTTCGGAGACACCTGTAGAGCATCTTTATAATCACCCAGTTACGTTGTGACATTTGATAGAACACAAGGTATTCCTCCGATATTCGGGAGTTGCATAATCTCATAGTCAGAGGAATATGTATAAGTTATGAAGAAAGCAATAGCAATAATACTTAACGATCATTATGCTAAGCTAACGGATGGGTCTTGTCCATCACATCATTCTCCTAATGATGTGATCCCGTTAATCAAATGACAACACATGTCTATGGTTAGGAAACTTAACCATCTTTGATCAACGAGCTAGTCTAGTAGAGGCTTACTAGGGACACGGTGTTTTGTCTATGTATCCACACATGTATCAAGTTTCTGGTTAATACAATTCTAGCATGAATAATAAACATTTATCATGATATAAGGAAATATAAATAACAACTTTATTATTGCCTCTAGGGCATATTTCTTTCAGTCTCCCACTTGCACTAGAGTGAATAATCTAGTTCACATTGTCATGTGATTTAACACCAATAGTTCACATCTTTATGTGATTAACACCCATAGTTCACATCACCATCTGACCAACACCCCAAGGGTTTACTAGAGTCAATAATCTAGTTCACATCGCTATGTGATTAACACCCAAAGAGTACTAAGGTGTGATCATGTTTTGCTTGTGAGAGAAGTTTAGTAAACGAGTCTGTCACATTTAGATTTGTATGTATTTTGCAAATTTCTATGTCTACAATGCTCTGCATGGAGCTACACAAGAAAATTGCTCCCACTTTCAATATGTATCTAGATTGAGACTCAGAGTCATCCAGGTCGGTGTCAAAGCTTGCATCGACGTAACTCTTTACGATGAACTCTTTATCACCTCCATAACCGAGAAATATCTCCTTAGTCTTCTAAGGTTAATTTTGACCGCTGTCCAGTGGTCTACTCCTGTATCACTATTGTACCCCTTTGCCAAACTTATGGCAAGGTACACAATAGGTCTGGTATACAGCGTGGCATGCTTTATAGAACCTATGGCTGAGGCATAGGGAATGACTTTCACTCTCTCTCTATCTTCTGTTGTGGTCGGGTTTTGAGTCTTACTCAACTTCACACCTTGTAACACAGGAAAGAAACCTTTCTTTGACTGATCCATTTTGAACTTCTTCAAAACTTTATCAAGGTATGTGCTTTGTGAAAGTCCAATTAAGCGTCTTGATCTATCTCTATAGATCTTGATGCCTAATATATAAGCAGCTTCACCGAGGTCTTTCATTGACAAAACTCTTATTCAAGTATTCTTTTATGATATCCAGAAATTCTACATCATTTCCAATCAACAATATGTCATCCACATATAATATTAGAAATTTTACAGAGCTCCCACTCACTTTCTTGTAAATACAGGTTTCTCCAAAAGTCTGTATAAAACCATATGCTTTGATCACCTCATCAAAGTGTATATTCCAACTCTGAGATGCTTGCACCAGTCCATAAATGAATTGCTGGAGCTTGGACACTTTGTTAGCACCTTGAGGATCGACAAAACCTTCTGGTTGCATCATATACAACTCTTCTTTAAGAAATCCATTAAGGAATGCAGTTTTGACGTCCATTTGCCATATTTCATAATCATAAAATGTAGCGACCAAACCTCAAACAGTCTGATCTATGTGCTCCGGTGTCATCCCTGGATCAGTAATGCTGACACCACACAGTACTCGGAGGATTTATAGCAGAGTAGCAATCACACACTTATTACATCGAGTGTCTCATAAGAGAACTTATTACAATAAATATGGCTTAAGGCCATCTAATAACGATAACAGCGGAAGGCTTGGAAGATAAGTGAGTCCATCAACTACAACGACATCACTGAGTATAGAACCATGACCTAAAAACTCCTTAATCGTCGTCTGAAAAGTCTGCAACATCAACGTTGCAACCCGAAATGGGTCAGCACATGGAATATACTGGCAAGGTAACACATAGAGAGTAATGGAATGAAACAGCTATACTACATGCATATTTGGCTGGTGGAAAGCTCTATGGTTACAGTTTTGCATAAAGCCAATTTTTCCCTACTTCAAAGGAATAGATTTATTTAACTATCATGGTGGTTGTTAAACATTAAGAATGGTTGATAGCATTCTCAATCCCAATTAAAAATTATCATTAAACATAACCCAACAAAATTAATTTAGAGTAACATGTTGAGATTCACATGAAAATCCAAGTACTAGATACTCAAGATGTCCATAACCGGGGACACGGCTAACCATGATTAGTTTATTACACTCTGTAGAGGTTTGCGCACTTTTCCCCACAAGACTCGATCGCCTCCGTTTGGTTTCTCGCACTACATGGTGTTTGAGAAGACGGATGACCGAGACATAGTCTTTCAGAAGCGCTGGCACCTTACGATCGGGTAGACCGTACCACCTACATCCCCTACATCTGCTAGTCTACCACTATAAGAGTTCGCACAACTTAGTCAACTATGCTAGAGCCCATAATAGCTTGTGGCTGCACACGGAAGTTTCTAGTATGAATAGTCTCATGATCCCTTTGAGCCTGGGTGGCGGTCCAAAAGAAAACAGGCAAGTCCTGGAATACCCAGGTGCCTCAGTCCACCCAGATGTGTGTTTAAGTTGCCACCTTAGATAAACCTTTAATTAACAATCTCACATCTGTCATGGATTTCACTCACCCAATCCACGTCTACTGGCATAGCATGGCATAATAAGCAAACGTAGAAGTAACTCCCAAAGGTTTGATAATAACAGATAATAGGTACTACCTCATCTACTTCCCATCCCACAAGTTAATTAGATCCTAATCATGCAATGTGTGAGGATTGATCTAATGCAATAAAACTGGGTAGTAGAAAAGGTATGATCAAAGTGTTACTTGCCTTGCTGATGATCCGCGAAACCTAACGATTCGAAGTAACAGGCGGCGCATTCCGGGTATTCTATCGCAGAAAAACAAACAAGCATACAATAAGTACTCATCTAATGCACAGATAAAACTCAAATAAGATATCTAACCAGAAGGTTCAACTTAAGAACTCCGGTTGGCAAAAAGAATCAAATCGAACGAAGCAACGAAAGTGAAATGGCGAAAGAAAACAACTTCGTTCTACTAATCTGGATCTAGGGCAAATTTTACAGTAGCAAAATCTTGTTTAAGTTTGTTAAACGGATAGAGGGTTTCGAGACGAATCTCTAGGCGCTTGAATCGCCTGATTCCGATAAACGAGCGAAAAGTTATACTAAAACGAAAATCGGATCAGGAATCGCGATCAGAAAAATCGCAGATTTAATCTAAGAAAAAGAAAAATGATGAACGCCGATTTTTCTCTCTCTTTTTTTACGGCGGCACGGAAAAATGAGGCGGCGGTGAACCTCGGCGGCGGGATCCGGCGGCGGCGGAGGCGGACGACGGCGGCGGCTAGGGCGGGGGCGGCGGCTGGGCTGGGGCTGGCTAGGGTTTCCCTTGGGGTGGGCTGCCCGGCTTATAAAGGCCCCCCTCGGGCCGGAGTCCTAGTTGGACACGGCCCGTAAGTCGGTTCATTTGTTTTTTAATTTTTTAATTCCGCTTAGAAGAAAAATAAAAAGAAATACTAAACGGTCTCCAAAAATTCCGAAATAAATTTTCGCGGGCTTCTAAAATCAAGACGCACAAGGTGAACATTTATTTGTCACCTAAATGCAATTTTGAAAAACGCACATTTTTCCTAAATTCAAATAGAACACCGAAAAACTCCGAAATAAAATCTTATTTGATTTTATTATTAAATCCTCAATATTTCTTTATTTTGGGAAAGTCATTTTATTCCCTCTCTTATATTTTTGTAATAGAAATAATTGATGATACAATAAATAAAATGAAATGATCCTATTCTCAAAATTTGAGAAAACTCGAATATGAAAATAACGAAATCCCCAACTCTCTCGATGGGTCATTGAGTTGCATAGAATTTCTAGGATCAACCAAAATGCAAAAATAAAATATGATATGCATGATGATCTAATGTATAACATTCCAAATTGAAAATTTGGGATGTTACAAACCTACCCCCTTTAGATGAATCTCGCCCTCGATATTCGGGTTGGCTAGAAAATAGGTGAGGGTGGTCCTTGAGCAAATCTTCCTCTCGCTCCCAGGTGGCTTCATCCTCTGTGTGGTGGCTCCACTGAACTTTGCAAAACTTGATAACCTTGCTGCGAGTAACTCGGCTGGCAAACTCGAGGATCTTAATTGGTTTCTCCTCGTAGGTTGAATCGTTATCCAACTGAATAGTTTCCAAAGGCACTGTGTCTCTCAACGGTATGTCAGCCATCTTCGCGTGGCACTTCTTTAATTGAGAGACGTGGAACACATCATGTACTCCTGACAATCCTTCGGGCAATTCCAACTTGTAGGCCACTTCTCCCATACGCTCCAAAACTCGATAGGGTCCTACAAATCGTGGTGCTAACTTCCCTTTTACTCCAAAACACTTTGTTCCTCGAAGTGGGGATACTCAAAGATAAGCTCTATCTGTGACTTCGTAAACTGTCTCCTTGCGTTTAGAATCTGCATAACTTTTCTGTCTGGACTGGGCTACCTTGAGCCTATCACGAATCAACTTCACCTTCTGTTCAGACTCTTTAATCAAGTCAGGTCCAAACAACTGGCAGTCTCCAACTTCGTCCCATGACAACGGTGTCCTGCACCTCCTTCCGTACAAAACTTCGAAAGGGGCCATCTTCAAACTGGTTTGGTAACTGTTGTTGTAAGAGAACTCTGCATATGGCAAATTATCGTCCCAACTAGATCCGTAATCTAGCGCACAAGCTCTCAGCATATCCTCCAAAATCTGATTGACTCTCTCGGTCTATCCATCTGTCTGTGGATGAAAAGTTGTACTGAATTCTAGCCTGGTTCCCAAAGTTTCGTGCAACTGCTTCCAGAACTTTGAGGTAAACTGGGTTCCTCTATCTGATATGATACTCCTTGGAACTCCATGCAGACATACTATCCTGGTCATGTATATCTTTGCCAACTTAGCACTGGTATAAGTGGTCTTTACTGGGATGAAATGAGCTACCTTCGTCAATCGATCAACTACAACCCAAATCGAGTCATAGCCTGAATGAGTCCTGGGTAATCATGTGATAAAATCCATGCCTAACTTATCCCACTTCCATTCGGGTATCGGCAATGGTTGTAACAATCCTGCTGGCTTCTGATGCTCTGCCTTTACTCTCTGACATACATCACAAACTGCTACATACTCCGCAATATCCTTCTTCATTCCGGTCCAGCAGAAATATCCTTCAAATCCAAATACATCTTGGTATTTCCTGAGTGAATCGAATACGGTGAGTCGTGTGCCTCTTGCAAAATCAACTTCCTGATCTCCGGGTCATTGGGCACGTAAACATGGTCTTCAAACCATAGGGTGTCGTGCTCATCCTCACGAAATCCTTTAGCTTTGCCTTTGCTCAGTTTCTCCTTTATAGCGGCAATCTCCTTGTCAGCTTTCTGAGCTTCCCTGATTTTATCCATCAAGGTTGACTGAATCTCCAATGCTGCTACATAGCCTCTCGGAACTATTTCCAAACATAGTTCACGAAGATTTTCTGCTAACTCCTTGGGTATTTCTCCCGTCATTAATGTATTGACATGGCTCTTACAGCTTAATGCGTCAGCTACTACATTAGCCTTTCCAGGATGATAATGCAATTTCATATCATAATCCTTGATAAGCTCCAACCATCTCCTTTGTCTGAGATTCAACTCCTTCTGTGTGAAAATGTACTTCAAACTCTTATGATCCGTGTACACCCCACAATGATTTCCAATGAGGAAATGTCTCCATGTTTTCAATGCATGCACTACGGCTGCTAACTCCAAATCATGCGTGGCATAATTCAACTCATGAGGCTTCAGTTGTCTTGAGGCATAAGAAACAACTCTCCCTTCCTGCATAAGCACTACTCCAAGTCCTCGACATGAAGCGTCGCAATACACCTCATAATCCTTGGTCTGGTCTGGCAAAATCAACACTGGTGAGGTAACCAAACGTTTCTTCAACTCCTGGAAACTAGCCTCACATTCCCTAGTCCATTTGAACTTGGTATCCTTCTTTAACAACTCAGTCATAGGCTTTACAATCTTTGAGAAATTCTCAATAAATATCTGGTAGTATCCTGCGAGTCCAAGAAAACTCCGGATCTCTCCAACTGTTGTTGGGGCTTCCCACTTGGTCACGGTTTCAACTTTAGTGGGATCAACTACTATACCTTCTCCAGATATAACGTGTCCGAGGAATCCTACTTCCTTTAACCAAAACTCACATTTGCTGAACTTGGCATATAACTGATGTTCTCTGAGCTTTCCAAGTACCAAACGTAAATGCTCCTTATGCTCCTCTTCATTCTTCGAGTAAACCAGGATATCATCAATGAACACTACGATGAACTTATCCAAAAACTCCATAAACACTTTGTTCATCATGTTCATAAAATATGCAGGTGCGTTAGTCAGACCAAATGACATAACGGTATACTCGTATAGCCCATACCTGGTGGTAAAAGCTGTCTTCGGAATATCCTGTTCTCGAATCCTCAACTGGTGGTATCCTGATCGCAGATCGATCTTGGAAAATACCTTAGCTCCTTGCAATCGATCAAACAGATCATTGATCATTGGTAGTGGGTACTTGTTTTTGATCGTTACTTCATTCAATCCTCGATAATCAACAACCATCCTTAACGATCCATCCTTCTTCTCCACTAGAAGTACTGGCGATCCCCAAGGCGAATAACTTGGATGAATATATCCCTTATCCAGTAACTCCTTAATCTGCTTCTTAATTTCTAGCAAATCTTTTGCCGACATCCTATATGGTCTCTTTGATATTGGCCCTGTGCCTGGCAATAGCTCAATCAAAAACTCAATATCTCTATCCGGTGGCATGCCTGGCAACTCCTCTAGAAATACATCAGGAAAATCCCTTACCACTGGTACTTCCTCTTGCACAACTCCTGTTAAGCAATTTACTTGAGTCCTCTTTGGCACATGCCGGGATACATACTTGATCCTTCTCCCTTCTGGGGTGGTAAGCAAAATTGACTTACTAGCACATTCAATATTCCCTTCATACTTTGATAACCAATCCATGCCTAATATCACATCCAATCCTTGAGATTCCAATACTATTAGGTCTGAGGGAAAAACATAGTTACCAATCCTTAATGGTAACCGATCACACCATGGACTAGCCACATACTCTGCTCTGGGCGAGGTTACTAACATGGGTGACCTAAGGGCTTGGGTTGGTAGGTTATACTTATCCACAAATCCCCTTGAGATGTATGAATGCAATGCACCAGTATCAAAAAGAACGAGTGCAGTAAATGACTTAACCAAAAACTTACCTATTACTGCATCAGGCTGAGCTTCAACCTCCTCCACGCTAACGTGGTTCACCTGTCCCCTATTGAAAGGGTTTGGCTTCTTCCCAGAACTTCCATTGCTATTTCCATTTTGTAATTCAGGACATTCATTGGCATAATGTCCTGTCTTCGAACACTTAAAGCAAGTGACTTGGCTCAAGTCCTTCTTGGCTGGGGTTGAGGGGTTGGTGCGGTTCTAGCCGTTGCTTCCTCCGTTGCCATTACCATTCTTGGTGCCATTGTGATTGTGCGAGCTACCTCCTCCATGGGTATGCTGAAAATGTCCTCCCGGTCTAAGGGTAAAACGTGGCTTCTGCTGAGCTCCTGAATTGTACTTTCCTTGTCCGTACTTCCTCTTGCGATTCTCAATTTGTTGTTGCTTCCCTTCAATCATAAGAGCACGATCTACCAACTCCTGGTAGTTGCTGAAGGTGGCTACCATCAACTGCATGCTCAACTCATCATTCAGTCCTTCCAGAAACTTCTCCTGCTTTGCTGCATCCGTAGCGACGTCATCTGGGGCATAACATGCTAGCTTACTAAATTCCTCCACATACTGGCCAACTGTCCTTCCTCCTTGGCACAAGTTGCGAAACTCACGCTTCTTCATGGCCATAGCTCCTACTGAAACGTGTGCAGTACGAAAAGCCTGCTGAAACTGGTCCCATGTGACAGTGTCGACAGGGAAAGTGGCTGTGAAATTCTCCCACCATGATGCTGTGGGTCCTTCTAACTGATGTGCGGCAAACTTCACCTTCTCCGCATCTGTGCATCCTGCTGTGGTCAACTCCCTAGCTGTCTTGCGGAGCCAATCTTCTGCTACTATCATCTTGGTGCTACTGGAAAACACCGGCGGATTTAGCCTAAGAAAACAGGCTAAGTGGTCAACAGGTGGTGGTGGTGGTGGGTTGTTGTTGTTGTTCCCCTGATTCTGATTCTGGACTAGCAACTGCATCGATGTGTTCTGTTGCTGGATCAACTGGGTGAGCTCCGGTGGAAAGGCAAATCCGGGGTCACGTCTCGGAGGCATCTGAGGGTTTTAGAAAAGATAAGATATAAGAATAGAGGGGGTCTAAAGAGAAAACACTACCCATATGCACATGAGGCAAAAGCAAACAATTCACTTCAATCAATCAAACAAGGGCATACAATCGATCTAACAATCGCAAAAAGTGATCGGGCTACTATATTTACATGGTGGACTACTACTACTAATGAGGTGGTCTACTAGAAATATTCTTCGGTTGCAGACTCCATGATATTTGCTCCAGCTTCATCAACATAGTCATCATCGCTACTATCTGCTTTTGAGTCGGTGCCGTCGATGATGATGTAATCTTCCAGGCTAATTTCCTGGGGTTCTTCGTCTTCATCTACTGGCGTAGGGCCTCCCATAAATATTCCAATCTTCTTGATCAGGTCGTTATTCTTCTCCACCAATACTTCAATTTCCTCTTCATAATCTTCTCGTGTAGCCTTGAGTTCTTCCTCCAGTTCCTTGATTCTAGTCTTAGCCTTCTTCAGATCTATCATGTCGGCGCACACCTGGTTCTCCTATCATCAAATGTGCTGGTTTAACTCCTGGATAAAAGCTGCGATTGATCTATCCTTCCTGGTACGGATCATCTCCCAGTGTTCATCTCGGCGACCACAAATCTGGTAGATAGTATCCTTGAGATCCTTGCGGTAGACTTCTCCAATGTGTCCCATGGCGATGTGAGCTGCCATGCTCTTTCCTAGACTCCAAGTTGGTGCATCAAAAGAAAACTCTATGGGCTCAGTGACTGGCATGAACGTCCTTCCTGGAACTTGAACTTGAATCATACAGCGCTCTTCTTCAGGTAAAGTGGCGTTGTAGGTTCCCGTGAAGCTTGGTACTCCTATGTTCAGGTATCTAGTGACTTCCTTCAAGTGACGTCCAAAGGGTGTATCTTCATCCGGTTGCGTGAACTTGTTCCTTGCATCCACCATCCTAAAGAGGTCAGAAGAGGAGAGAGTGAATAGTGATCTAGGTCTTGTGCTTAGTGGTCGTGTCCTATAGTCAGCGTGTGCTCTGATACCATCTCTGTAGCGACCAGACCTCAAATAGTCTGATCTCTGTGCTCCGGTGTCATCCCTGGATTAGTAATGCTGACACCACACAGTACTTGGAGGATTTATAACAGAGTAGCAATCACACACTTATTACATCGATGTCTCATAAGAGAAATTATTACAATAAATATGGCTTAAGGCCATCTAATAACGATAACAGTGGAAGGCTTAGAAGATAAGTGAGTCCATCAACTCCAACGGCATCACTGAGTATAGAACCACGACCTAAAAACTCCTTAATCGTCGTCTGAAAAGTCTGCAACATTAACGTTGCAGCCCGAAACGGGTCAGCACATGGAATATACTGGCAAGGTAACACATAGAGAGTATGGAATGAAACAGCTATACTACATGCATATTTGGCTGGTGGAAAGCTCTATGGTTATAGTTTTGTGTAAAGCCAATTTTTCCCTACTTCAAAGGAATAGATTTATTTAACTATCATGGTGGTTGTTAAACATTGAGAATGGTTGACAGCATTCTCAATCCCAATTAAAAATTATCATTAAACATAACCCAACAAAATTAATTTAGAGTAACATGTTGAGATTCACATGAAAATCCAAGTACTAGATACTCAAGATGTCCATAACCGAGGACACGGCTAACCATGATTAGTTTATTACACTCTGCAGAGGTTTGTGCACTTTTCCCCACAAGACTTGATTGCCTCCGTTTGGTTTCTCGCACTACAGGGTGTTTGAGAAGACGGATGACCGAGACATAGTCTTTCAGAAGCGCTAGCACCTTACGATCGGGTAGACCGTACCACCTACATCCCCTACATCTGCTAGTCTACCACTATAAGAGTTCGCACAACTTAGTCAACTATGCTAGAGCCCATAATAGCTTGTGGCTGCACATGGAAGTTTCTAGTATGAATAGTCTCATGATCCCTTTGAGCCTGGGTGGCGGTCCAAAAGAAAACAGGCAAGTCCTGGAATACCCAGGTGCCTCAATCCACCCAGATGTGTGTTTAAGTTGCCACCTTAGATAAACCATTAATTAACAATATCACATGTGTCATGGATTTCACTCACCCAATCCACGTCTACTGGCATAGCATGGCATAATAAGCAAACGTAGAAGTAACTCCCAAAGGTTTGATAATAACAGATAATAGGTACTACCTCATCTACTTCCCATCCCACAAGTTAATTAGATCCTAATCATGCAATGTGTGAGGATTGATCTAATGCAATAAAACTGGGTAGTAGAAAAGGTATGATCAAAGTGTTACTTGCCTTGCTGATGATCCGCGAAACCTAATGATTCGAAGTAATAGGCGGTGCACTCCGGGTATTCTATCATAGAAAAACAAACAAGCTTACAATAAGTACTCATCTAATACACAGATAAAACTCAAATAAGAGATCTAACCAGAAGGTTCAACTTAAGAACTCCGGTTGACAAAAAGAATCAAATCGAACGAAGCAACGAAAGTCAAATGGTGAAAGAAAACAACTTCGTTCTACTAATCTGGATCTAGGGAAAATTTTACAGTAGAAAAATCTTGTTTAAGTTGGTTAAACGGATACAGGGTTTCGAGACGAATCTATAGGCGCTTGAATCGCCTGATTCCGATAAACGAGCGAAAAGTTATACTAAAACGAAAATCAGATCAGGAATCGCGATCAGAAAAATCGCGGATTTAATTCGAGAAAAGGAAAAACGATGAACGCCGATTTTTTTTCTCTCTTTTTTTACGGCGGCACGGAAAAACGAGGCGGCGGCGAACCTCGGCGGCGGGATCCGGCGGTGGCGGCGGCGGCGGCTAGGGCGGGGCCGGCGGCTGGGCTGGGGCTGGCTAGGGTTTCCCTCGGGGTGGGCTGCCCGGCTTATAAAGGCCCCCCTCGGGCCGGAGTCCTAGTCGGACACGGCCCGTAGGTCGGTTCATTTTTTTTTAATTCCGCTCGGAAGAAAAATATAAAGAAATACTAAACGGACTCCAAAAATTCCGAAAGAAATTTTCACGGGCTTCTAAAATCAAGCTGCACAAGGTGAACATTTATTTGGGACCTAAAGGAAATTTTGAAAAACGCACATTTTTCCTATATTCAAATAAAACACCGAAAAACTCCGAAATAAAATCTTATTTGATTTTATTATTAAATCATCAATATTTCTTTTGGGAAAGTCATTTTATTCCCTCTCTCATATTTTTGTAATAGAAATAATTGATGATAAAATAAATAAAATCAAATGATCCTATTATCAAAATTTGAGAAAACTCGAATATGAAAATAACGAAATCCCCAACTCTCTCCGTGGGTCATTGAGTTGCGTAGAATTTCTAGGATCAACCAAAATGCAAAAATAAAATATGATATGCATGATGATCTAATGTATAACATTCCAAATTGAAAATTTGGGATGTTACATAAAATACGACAATTGCTAACATGATTCTGACAGACTTTAAGCATTGCTACGGGTGAGAAGGTCTCATTTTAGTCAACTCCTTGAACTTGTCGAAAACCTTTCGCAACAAGTCGAGCTTACTAGATAGTAACATTACCATCAGCGTCGGTCTTCTTCTTGAAGATCCATTTATTCTCTATGGCTTGCCAATCATCGAGCAAGTCAATAAAAGTTCATACTTTGTTCTCATACATGGATCCTATCTTAGATTTCATGGCCTCAAGCCATTTTGCAGAATCTGGGCTCATCATCGCTTTCTCATAGTTCGTAGGTTCGTCATGGTCTAGTAATATGATCTCCAGAATAGGATTACCGTACCACTCTAGTGCGAAACATGCTCTGGTTGACCTATGAGGTTCTATAGTAACTTGATCTGAAGTTTCTCCGGCATTCGGGAGTTGCATAATCTCATAGTCAGAGGAATATGTATAAGTCATGAAGAAAGCAATAGCAATAAAACTTAATGATCATTATGCTAAGCTAACGGATGGGTCTGGTCCATCACATCATTCTCCTAAGGATGTGATCTCGTTAATCAAATGACAACACATGTCTATGGTTAGGAAACTTACCCATCTTTGATCAATGAGCTAGTCTAGTAGAGGCTTACTAGGGACATGGTGTTTTGTCTATGTATCCACACATGTATCTAAAGGAAATATGCCCTAGAGGCAATAATAAAGTTGTTATTTATATTTCCTTATATCATGATGAATGTTTACTATTCATGCTAGAATTGTATTAACCGGAAACTTAGTACATGTGTGAATACATAGACAAACAGAGTGTCACTAGTATGCCTCTACTTGACTAGCTCGTTAATCAAAGATGGTTAAAGTTTCCTAAGCATAGACATGAGTTGTCATTTGATAAACGGGATCACATCATTAGAGAATGATGTGATTGACATGACCCATCCGTTAGCTTAGCACTATGACCGTTTAGTTTATTGCCATTGCTTTCTTCATAACTTATACATGTTCCTATGACTATGGGCTTATGCAACTCCCGAATACCGAGGAACAACTTGTGTGCTATCAAACATCACAACGTAAATGGGTGATTATAAATATGCTCTATAGGTGTCTCCAATGGTGTTTGTTGAGTTGGCATAGATCGAGATTAGGATTTGTCACTTCGATTGTCGGAGAGGTATCTCTGGGACCTGTCGGTAATTCTCATCACTATAAGCCTTGCAAGCAATGTGACTAAAGAGTTAGTTACGGGATGATGAAGGAAATATGCCCTAGAGGCAATAACAAAGTTTGTATTTATGTTTCCTTATATCATGATAAATGTTTATTATTCATGCTAGAATTATATTAACCAGAAACTTAGTACATGTGTGAATACATAGACAAACAGAGTGTCACTAGTATGCCTCTACTTGACTAGCTCGTTGAATCAAAGATGGTTATGTTTCCTGACCATAGACATGAGTTGTCATTTGATTAACGGGATCACATCATTGGAGAATGATGTGATTGACTTGACCCATCCGTTAGCTTAGCACGATGATCGTTTAGTTTTTTGCTATTGCTGTCTCCATAACTTATACATGTTCCTATGACCATGAGATCATGCAACTCCCGAATACAGGAGGAACACTTAGTGTGCTATCAAATGTCACAACGTAATTGGGTGACTATAAAGATGCTCTACGGGTGTCTCCGATGGTGTTTGTTGAGTTGGCATAGATCGACATTAGGATTTGTCACTCCGAGTATCGGAGAGGTATCTCTAGGCCCTCTCGGTAATGCACATCACAAGCCTTGCAAGCAATGTGACTAATGAGTTAGTTGCGGGATGATGCATTATGGAACAAGTAAAGAGACTTGCCGGTAACGAGATTGAACTAGGTATTGAGATACCAACGATCAAATCTCGGGCAAGTAACATACCGATGACAACGGGAACAACGTATGTTATTGTGCGGTTTGACCGATAAATGTATTCATAGAATATGTAGGAACCAATATGAGCATCCAGGTTCCACTATTGGTTATTGACCGGAGATGAGTCTCGGTCATGTCTACATAATTCTCGAACCCGTAGGGTCCGCACGCTTAACGTTCAGTGACGATCGGTATTATGAGTTTATGTGTTTTGATGTACCGAAGGTAGTTCGGAGTCCCGGATATGATCACGGACATGACGAGGAGTCTCGAAATGGTCGAGACGTAAAGATCAATATATTGGAAGCCTATGTTTGGACATCGGAATGGTTCTGAATGAGTTCGGTCATTTTCCGGAGTACCGGGAGGTTACCAGAACGCCCGAGGGAGTATATGGGCCTTATTGGGCCTTAGTGGAATAGAGGAGATGAAGGGAAAAGGTGGGAGGCGCGCCCCCTAGCCCAATCCGAATTGGGTGCCCCCCTTTCCTTCCCTCTCTCCTCCCCTTCCTTCTCTCCTACTCCTACTACTTGGAAGGGGGAATCCTACTCCCGGTGGGAGTAGGACTCCCCTAGGGCGCGCCATAGAGGGCCGACCCTCCCCCTCCTCCATTCCTTTATACGGGGGAGGGGGAACCCCATAGACACACAAGTTGATCATTGTCTTAGCCATGTGCGGTGCCCCCCTCCTCCATAATCCACCTCTGTCATATCGTCGTAGTGCTTAGGCGAAGCTCTGCGCCGGTAGCTTCATCATCAACGTCATCATGCCATCGTGCCGACGAAGCTCTCCCTTGAAACTCAGCTGTATCGATAGTTCGTGGGACGTACCGAGCTGAAAGTGTGCAGATCACAGAGGTGCCGTACTTTCGGTACTAGGATCGGTCGGATCGTGAAGACGTACGACTACATCAACCGCGTTGGCATAATGCTTCCACTTACGGTCTACGAGGGTACGTGGCCAATACTCTTCCCTCTCATTGCTATGCACCACCATGATAGATCTTGCGTGTGCGTAGGATTTTTTTTGAAATGACTGCGTTCCCCAACAGAGGCATCCGAGCCAGGTCTATGCGTAGATGTTATATGCACGAGTAGAACACAAAGGAGTTGTGGGCATGGGTATATACATATTGCTTGCCGTCACTAGTTGATTCTTGATTCAGCAGTATTGTTGGATGAAGCGGCTCAGACCGACATTACGCGTACACTTACACGAGACTGGTTCTACCGACGTGCTTCACACACAGGTGGCTGGTGGGTGTTAGTTTCTCCAACTTTAGTTGAATTGGATTCAATGAAAAAGGTTCTTTTTGAAGATCAAAAAGCAATCACTATACCGCGTTGTGGTTTTTGCTGCGTAGGTAAGAACGGTTCTTGCTCAACCCATAGCAGCCACGTAAAACTTGCAACAATAAAGTAGAGGACATCTAACTTGTTTTTGCAGGGCATGTTGTGATGTGATATGGTCAAGACAAGATGCTAAATTTTATTGTATGAGATGATCATGTTTTGTAACATAGTTATCGGCAACTGGCAGGAGCCATATGGGTGTCGCTTTATTGTATGAAATGAAATCGCCATGAAATTGCTTCACTTTATCCCTAAGCGGTAGCGATAGTCGTAGCAGCAATAGTTGGCGAGACAACAACGATGCTTCGATGGAGATCAAGGTGTCAAGCCAGTGACGATGGTGATCATGATGGTGCTTTGGAGATGGAGAGCAAAAGCACAAGATGATGATGGCCATATCATATCGCTTATATTGATTGCATGTGATGTTTATACTTTATGCATCTTATTTTGCTTAGTTCGGTGGTAGCATTATAAGATGATCTCTCACTAAATTTCAAGGTACAAGTGTTCTCCCTGAGTATGCACCGTTGCTACAGTTCATCGTGCCGAGACACCATGTGATGATCGGGTGTGATAAGCTCTACGTTCACATACAACGGGTGCAAGCCAGTTTTGCACACACAGAATACTCAAGTTAAACTTGACGAGCCTAGCATATACAGATATGGCCTCGGAACACTGAGACCAAAAGGTCGAGCATGAATCATATAGTAGATATGATCAACATAGTGATGTTCACCATTGAAAACTACTCCATCTCACGTGATGATCGGACATGGTTTAGTTGATATGGATCACGTGATCACTTATATGATTAGAGATATGTCTATCTAAGAGGGAGTTCTTAAGTAATTTGATTAATTGAACTTTAATTTATCATGAACTTAGTACCTGATAGTATTTTGCATGTCTATGTTGTTGTAGATAGATGGCATGTGCTATTTTTTTGGAATATATAAAAAATACTGGGGAAAAGATCCACGTCAGGGGGCCCACACCCTGTCCATGAGGGTGGGGGTGCGCCTACCCCCCTAGGCGCGCCCCCTGCCTCGTGGGCATGCTGACGCTCCACCACGTCCATCTTGACTCCATATATTCGTGTTCGGGGAGAAAAAACCAGAGAGAAGGATTCATTGCGTTTTACGATACGGAGCCGCCGCCAAGCCCTAAACTCTCTCGGGAGGGCTGATCTGGAGTCCCTTGGGGCTCCGGAGAGGGGAATCCATCTCCATCATCATCATCAACCTTCCTCCATCACCAATTTCATGATGGTAACTGTCGTACGTGAGTAATTCCATCGTAGGCTTGCTGGACGGTGATGGGTTGGATGAGATATATCATGTAATCGAGTTAGTTTTGTTAGGGTTTGATCCCTAGTATCCACTATGTTCTGAGATTGATGTTGCTATGACTTTGCTATGCTTAATGCTTGTCACTAGGGCCCGAGTGCCGTGATTTCAGATCTTAACCTATTATGTTTTCATGAATATATGTGATTCTTGATCCTATCTTCCAAGTCTATAGTCACCTATTATGTGTTATGATCCGTTAACCCCGAAGTGACAATAATCGAGATACTTACCGGTGATGACTATAGTTTGAGGAGTTCATGTATTCACTATGTGTTAATGCTTTAGTCCGGTACTCTATTAAAAGGAGGCCTTAATATCCCTTAGTTTTCAATAGGACCCCGCTGCCCCAGGAGGGTAGGACAAAAGATGTCATGCAAGTTCTTTTCCATAAGCAAGTATGACTATATTCGGAATACATGCCTACATTACATTGATGAACTAGAGCTAGTTTTGTGTCACCCTATGTTATAACTGTTGCATGATTGATCGCATCCGACATAATTCTCCATCACCGATCCAATGCCTACGCGCTTTTCATATATTGTTCTTCACTTATTTACTTTCCCGTTGCTACTGTTACAATCACAATAAACCCAAAAATATTACTTTTGCTACCATTACCACTACTATCATATTACTTTGCTACTAAATACTTTGCTGCAGATATTATGTTCCCAGATGTGGTTGAATTGACAACTCAGCTGCTAATACTTGAGAATATTCTTTGGCTCCCCATGTGTCGAATCAATAAATTTGGGTTGAATACTATACCCTTGAAAACTATTGCGATCCCCTATACTTGTGGGTTATCTAGGGACAAGTCACTGGAAGTGAAACTGCCCCAAGTATTTGGTGGAGAAGAAGGATGACAAAGTAAAAGGTATATTTGATATACATGTTATTGATGTATACCTTACTAATACTCGCAGTAGCACCTGGGTATTTGATACTGGTTCTATTGCTAATATTTGCAACTCAGAACAGGGGCTACGAATTAAGTGAAGATTGGCTAAGGACGAGGTGACGATGCGCGTGGGAAATGGTTCCAAAGTCGATGTGATCGTCGTCGGAACGCTATCTCTACATCTAACTTCGGGATTAGTTTTAGACCTAAATAATTGTTATTTGGTGCCAGCGTTGAGCATGAACATTATATCTGGATCTTGTTTGATGCGAGACGGTTATTCATTTAAATCGGAGAATAATGGTTATTCTATTTATATGAGTAATATCTTTTATGGTCATGCACCCTTGATGAGTGATCTATTTTTACCAAATCTTGATAGTAGTGATACACATGTTCATAGTATTGAAGCCAAAAGATGCAGAGTTGATAATGATAGTGCAACTTATTTGTGGCACTGCCGTTTGGGTCATATTGGTGTAAAGCGCATGAAGAAACTCCATTCTGATGAACTTCTGGAATCACTTGATTATGAATCACTTGGTACTTGCGAACCATGCCTCATGGGCAAGATGACTAAAACTCCTTTCTCCAGAACAATGGAGCAAGCAACAGAGTTATTGGAAATCATACATACTGATGTATGTGGTCCAATGAACATTGAGGCTCATGACAGATATCGTTATTTTCTCACCTTCACAGATGATTTGAACATATATGGGTATATCTACTTAATGAAACATAAGTCTGAAACATTTGAAAAGTTCAAAGAATTTCAGAGTGAAGTGGAAAATCATCGTAACAAGAAAATAAAGTTTCTACGATCTGATCGTGGAGGAGAATATTTGAGTTAAGAGTTTGGTCTTCATTTGAAACAATGCGGAATAGTTTCACAACTCACGCCACCCGGAACACCACAGCATAATGGTGTGTCCGAACGTCGTAATCATACTTTATTAGATATGGTGCGATCTATGATGTCTCTTACTGATTTACTGCTATCGTTTTGGGGTTATGCTTTAGAGACGGTTGCATTCACGTTAAATAGGGCACCATCTAAATCCGTTGAGACGACACCTTATGAACAGTGATTTGGCAAGAAACCCAAGTTATCGTTTCTTAAAGTTTGGGGCTGCGATGCTTATGTGAAAAATCTTGAACCTGATAAGCTCGAACCCAAATCGGAGAAATGTGTCTTCATAGGATATCCAAAGGAGATTGTTGGGTACACGATCTATCAGAGATCTGAAGGCAAGATATTCGTTGCTAAGAATGGATCCTTTCTAGAGAAGGAGTTTCTCTCGAAAGAAGTGAGTGGGAAGAAAGTAGAACTTGATGAGGTAATTGTACCTGCTCCCTTATTGGAAAATAGTTCATCAGTGAAATCAGTTCCGGTGATTCCTACACCAGTAAGTGAGGAAGCTAATGATGATGATCATGAATCTTCTGACCAAGTTACTACCGAACCACGTAGGTCAACCAGAGTAAGATCCGCACCAGAGTGGTATGGTAATCCTATTCTGGAGGTCATGTTACTTGACCATGCTGAACCTACAAACTATGAGGAAGCGATGATGAGCCCAGATTCCGCAAAATGGCTTGAGGCCATGAAATATGAGATGGGATCCATGTATGAGAACAAAGTGTGGACTTTTGTTAACTTGACCGATGATCGGGAGGCCATAGAGAATAAATGGATCTTCAAGAATAACACTGACACTGACAGTAATGTTACTGTCTAGAAAGCTCGACTTGTTGCAAAAGGTTTTCGACAAGTTGAAGGAGTTGACTATGATGAGACCTTCTCACCCGTAGCGATGCTTAAGTCTGTCTGAATCATGTTAGCAATTGCCGCATTTTATGATTATGAATTTGGCAAATGGATGTCAAAACCGCATTCCTTAACGGATATCTTAAAGAAGAGTCGTATATGATGCAACCAGAAGGTTTTGTCGATCCAAAAGGTGCTAACAAAGTATGCAAGCTCCAGCGATCCATTAACGGACTGGTGCAAGCCTCTCAGAGTTGGAATATACGCTTTGATAGTGTGATGAAAGCATATGGTTTTATACAGACTTTTGGAGAAGCCTGTATTTACAAGAAAGTGAGTGGGAGCTCTGTAGCATTTCTGATATCATATGTAGATGACATATTGTTGATCGCAAATGATACTGAATTTTTGAATAGCATAAAAGGATACTTGAATAAGAATTTTTCAATGAAAGACCTCGGTGAAGCTGCTTATATATTGGGCATCAAGATCTATAGAGGTAGATTAAGACGCTTAATTGGACTTCCACAAAGCACATACCTTGATAAAGTTTTGAAGAAGTTCAAAATGGATCAAGCAAAGAAAGGGTTCTTGCCTATGTTACAAGGTGTGAACTTGAGTCAGACTCAATGCCCGACCACTGCAGAAGATAGAGAGAAAATGAAAGTCATTCCCTATGTGGAACCATAGGTTCTATCATGTATGCAATGATGTGTACCAGACCTGATGTGTGCCTTGCTATTAGTTTGGCAGGGAGGTACCAAAGTAATCTAGGAGTGGATCATTGGACAACAGTCAAGAACATCCTGAAATACCTGAAAAGGACTAAGGATATGTTTCTCATTTATGGAGGTGACAAAGAGCTCGTCGTAAATGGTTACATTGATGCAAGCTTTGACACTGATCCGGATGACTCTAAGTCACAAACTGGATACATATTTTTACTAAATGGTGGAGTTGTCAGTTGATGCAGTTCCAAGCAGAGCGTCATGGCGCGATCTATGTGTGAAGCAGAGTACACAGCTGCTTCGGAAGTAGCAAATGGAGGAGTCTGGATGTAGGAGTTCATATCCAATCTAGGTGTAATACCTAGTGCATCGGGTCCAATGAAAATCTTTTGTGACAATACTGGTGCAATTGCTTTGGCAAAGGAATCCAGATTTCACAAGAGAACCAAGCACATCAAGAGATGCTTCAATTCCATCCGCGATCAAGTCAAGGAGGGAGACATAGAGATTTGCAAGATACATACGGATCTGAATGTTGCAGACCCGTTAACTAAGCCTCTCTCATGAGCAAAACATGATCAGCACTAAGACTCCATGGTTGTTAAAATCGTTACAATGTAATCTAGATTATTGACTCTAGTGCAAGTGGGAGACCGAAGGAAATATGCCCTAGAGGCAACAATAAAGTTGTTATTTATATTTCCTTATATCATGATAAATGTTTATTATTCATGCTAGAATTGTATTAACCGGAAACTTAGTACATGTGTGAATACATAGACAAACATAGTGTCACTAGTATGCCTCTACTTGACTAGCTCGTTTAATCAATGATGGTTATGTTTCCTGACCATAGACATGAGTTGTCACTTGATTAACGGGATCACATCATTAGAGAATGATGTGATTGACTTGATGCATCCGTTGCTTAGCACGATGATCGTTTAGTTTGTTGCTTTTGCTTTCTCCCTAACTTATACATGTTACTATGACTATGAGATCATGCAACTCCCGAATACCGGAGGAACACTTAGTGTGCTATCAAATGTCAAAACATAACTGGGTGACTATAAAGATGCTCTACAGGTGTCTCCGATGGTGTTTGTTGAGTTGGCATAGATCGAGATTAGGATTTGTCACTCCGAGTATCGGAGAGGTATCTCTGGGCCCTCTCGGTAATGCACATCACTATAAGCCTTGCAAGAAATGTGACTAATGAGTTAGTTGCGGGATGCTGCATTACAGAACGAGTAAAGAGACTTTCTGGTAACGAGATTGAACTAGGTATTGAGATACCAACCAATGAATCTCGAGCAAGTAACATATCGATGACAAAGGGAACAACGTATGTTATTGTGCGGTTTGACCGATGAACATATTCATAGAATATGTAGGAACCAATATGAGCATCCAGGTTCTGCTATTGGTTATTGACCGGAGATGAGTCTCTGTCATGTATACATAGTTCTCGAACCCATAGGGTCCGCATGCTTAACGTTCAGTGATGATAGGTATTATGAGTTTATGTGTTTTGATGTACCGAAGGTAGTTCGGAGTCTCGGATATGATCACGGACATGACGAGGAGTCTTGAAATGGTCGAGACGTAAAGATCGATATATTGGAAGCCTATGATTGGACATTGGAATGGTTCCGGATGAGTTCGGGCATTTTCCGGAGTACTTGGAGGTTACCGGAACCCCCGGGGAGTATATGGGCCTTATTGGGCCTTAGTGGAATAGAGGAGAGGAAGGGAAAGGGTGGGAGGCGTTCCCCCTAGCCCAATCTGAATTGGGTGGGGGCTGCCCCCCTTTCCTTCCATCTCTCCTCTCCTTCCTTCTCTCTTACTCCTACTACTTGGAAGGGGGCAATCCTACTCCCGGTGAGAGTAGGACTCCCCTAGGGCGCGCCATAGAGGGCCGACCCTCCCCCTCCTCCACTCCTTTATATATGGGGGAGGGGGCACCCCATAGACACACAAGTTGATCATTGTCTTAGCAGTGTGTGGTGCCCCCCTCCACCATAATCCACCTCGATCATATCGTCATGGTGCTTAGGTGAAGTTCTGCGCCAGTAGCTTCATCATCACCGTCATCACGCCGTCGTGCTGACGAAGCTCTCCCTTGACACTCAGCTCGATCGAGAGTTCCTGGGATGTTACCGAGCTGAACATGTGCAGATCGCGGAGGTGCCATACTTTCGGTAATAGGATCGGCCGGATCGTGAAGACGTACGACTACATCAACCGTATTGTCATAACGCTTCCGCTTATGGTCTACGAAGGTACGTGGACAATACTCTTCCCTCTCGTTTCTATGCATCACCATGATAGATCTTGCGTGTGCGTAGGAATATTTTTTAAATTTGTCATGGATTTGTCACGACAGATGTCCTAGTGTGAGGACTTAATCATGAGGCCAGCGCATCTATGTGGTAGCTTGAGAGGGGTTGATTGGGACGAGAGATGCAAGGCGGATCAACACACAAGACAAGGATTTAGACAGCTTCGGGCCCCGGGAAACATCATCCGGAATAGCCCTACATGTTGTTTGTGGCTAGGTCTCATTATGGTCATGAGGGAGTCGCCGCATAAGTCGGCTCTCCTCTAGTTGTGTCTAGCCTTAGAGATTATTGCTTCTTGCTTGTCCCTCTTGGGGTGCCCTGCCCCTCCTTATATAAGTTGAAGGGGCGGGTTACATGTGGAGTCCTATTAGGATTAGGACTAGTCTATTACAAGTGGAATCCTAGTCTTCCCCCTTAAGGGAAAACTCCTTATGCCTTTCCTCGTAAACCAACCCACCATAACATGAGTCGGCCTTCTGGGCCTTGGGCCTAGTCTTCTATCTGACCCACCGTTAGGGCCATCCGTGAGTCGCCAGGCTCGTGAGTCGCTAGTCCTCCAGCGGGTTACCAATGAAAACGCCAATCCCGGCCGGGTCATACTTCCGGCCGAGTCATACCGCGGGGTATATCCCCGACAAAATTATTGTGTTCCCCAACAGATGATGCATTACGGAACTAGTAAAGAGACTTGCCGGTAACGAGATTGAACTCGGTATGAGGATACCGATGATCAAATCTCGGGCAAGTAACATACCAATGACAAAGGGAACAACGTATGTTGTTATGCGGTTTGACCGATAAAGATCTTCGTAGAATATGAAGGAGCCAATATGCGCATCCAGGTTCCGCTATTGGTTATTAACCGGAGATGTGTCTCGGTCATGTCTACATAGTTCTCGAACCCGTAGGGTCTGCACGCTTAATGTTCGATGATGATTTGTATTATGATTTATGTGATTTGATGTACTGAAGGTTGTTTGGAGTCTCGGATGTGATCACATACATGACGAGGAGTCTCGAAATGGTCGAGACGTAAAGATCGATATATTGGAAGGCTATATTCGGACATCGGAAAGGTTCCGAGTGATTCAGGTATTTTTCGGAGTACCGGAGAGTTACTTCAATTCGCCGGGGAAAGTAGTGGGCCTTAATGGGCCATGCGGGAAAGGAGAGAAGGGCCTCAAAGTGTGGCCACGCGCCCCCCATGGCAAGTCCTAATTGGACTAGGGTGGGGGTGACGCCCCCCTCTCTTTCATTCTCCCTCTCCTACTCCTTCCCTCTCTCCCCTCTTGGAAAAGGAAGGGGACTCCAACTAGGATTGGGAATCCTAGTTGGACTCCCCCTATAGGCGCGCCCCTCCTAGGTCGGCCTCCACTTCCCCCTCCTTTATATACGTGGGCAAGGGGCACCCCAAAGGCACTTCAAGATTTGTCTTAGCCGTGTGCGGTTCCCCCCTCCACAGTTTTCCACCTCGGTCATATTGTCATAGTGCTTAGGTGAAGCCCTGCGTTGGTAACTTCATCATCACCGTCACCACGCCGTCATGCTGAAATAACTCTCCCTCGGACTCAACTAGATCAAGAGTTCGAGGGACGTCACCGAGCTGAACGTGTGCAGATCACGGAGGTGTTGTGCGTTCGGTACTTGGATCGGTTGGATCGCGAAGACATTCGACTACATCAACCGCGTTACTAAACGCTTCCGCTTTCGGTCTACTAGGGTACGTAGACACACTCTCCCCACTTGTTGCTATGCATCTCCTAGATAGATCTTGCGTGATCGTAGGTAAATTTTTTGAAATACTGCGTTCCCCAACAGTGGCATCCGAGCCAGGTCTATGCATAGATGTTATATGCACGAGTAGAACACAAAGAGTTGTGGGCGATAATAGTCATATTGCTTACCAGCATGTCATACTTTGATTCGGCGGTATTGTTGGATGAAGCGGTCCAGACCGACATTACTTAACCGCGTTCATGAGACTGGTTCTACCGCCGTGCTTCGCACACAGGTGGCTAGTGGGTGTCTGTTTCTCCAACTTTAGTTGAATCGAGTTTGACTAGGCCCGGTCCTTGTCGAAGGTTAAAACAACACTCTTGACGAAAAATCATTGTGGTTTTGATGCGTAGGTAAGAACGGTTCTTGCTAGAAGCCCGTAGCAGCCACGTAAAATTTGCAACAACAGAGTAGAGGCCGTCTAACTTGTTTTTGCAGGGTATGTTGTGATGTGATATGGTCAAGACATGATGAGATATAAATTGTTATATGAGATGATCATGTTTTGTTAAAGTTATCATCAACTGGCATGAGCCTTATGGTTGTCTCTTTATTGCATAAGATACAAGCGTCATATAATTGCTTTACTTTATCGCTGTGCGATAGCAATAGTTGCAAAAGCAATAGTTGGTGAGACGACCATGTGATGACACGTTGATAAAGATCAAGATGATGAAGATCATGGTGTCATGCCGGTGACGATGGAGATCATGACGGTACTTTGGAGATGAAGATCAAAGGCACAAGATGATGATGGCCATATCATGTCACATATTTTGAGTGCATGTGATGTTTATCTTTTATGCATCTTATTTTGCTTAGTATGACGGTACCATTATGAGATGATCCCTTACTAAAATTTCAAGGTATAAGTGTTCTCCTTGAGTATGCACCGTTGCGACAGTTCTTCATGCTAAGACACCACGTGATTATCGGGTGTGATAAGCTCTACGTTCACATACAACAGGTGCATGCCAGTTTTGCACATGTAGAATACTGGAGTTAAACTTGACGAGCCTAGCATGTGCAGATATGGCCTCGGAACACTAAGATCGAAAGGTCGAGCATGAATCATATAGTAGATATGATCGACATAGTGATGTTCACCATTGAAAACTACTCCATCTCACGTGATGATAGGACATGGTTTAGTTGATGTGGATCACGTGATCACTTTGATGATTAGAGGGATGTCCATATAAGTGGGAGTTCCTAAGTAATATGATTAATTGAAGTTTAATTTATCATGAACTTAGTACGTGATAGTATTTTGCATATCTATGTTGTAGATCAATAGCTCGCGTATAGCTCCCTGTTTTATTTTTTGATATGTTCCTAGAGAAAAATAAGTTGAAAGATGATAGTAGCAATGATGCAGACTAGGTCCGTGATCTGAGGATTATCCTCACTGCTGCATAGAATTATTATGTCCTTGATGCACCACTAGTTGACGGACCTATTGCAGGAGCAGATGCAGACGTTATGAACGTTTGGCAAAGCTCGGTATGATGACTACTTGATAGTTTAGTGCACCATGCTTTACGGCTTAGAACAGGGATTTCAAAAACATTTTGAATGCCATAGAACATATAAGATGTTCCAAGAGCTGAAATTTGTATTTCAGACTCATGCCCGAGTCAAGATGTATGAGACCTTTGACAAATACTTTGCCTGCAAGATGGAGGAGAATAGCTCAACCAGTGAGCATGTGCTCAGAATGTCCGAGGACTACAATCGCTTGAATCAAGTGGGAGTTAATCTTCCAGATAAGATAGTGATTGATAGAGTTCTCTAGTCACTATCACCAAGTTACTGGAACTTCGTGATGAACTATAATATGCAAGGGATGAGGAAAACGATTCCCCGAGCTCTTCGAGATGCTGAAATCAGCAAAGGTAGAAATAAAGAAAAGCATCAAGTTTTGATGGTTGATAAGACCACTAGTTTCAAGTAAAAGGGCAAGGGAAAGAACGGGAACTTCAAGAAGAATGGCAAGAAAGTTGCCATTCCCATGAAGAAGCCCAAAGCTAGACCCAAGCCTGAAACTGAGTGCTTCTACTGCAAAGGAAATGGTCACTGGAAGCGGAACTACCCCAAATACTTGGCGGATAAGAAGGATGGCAAAGTGAACAAAGGTATATTTGATATACACATCATTGATGTGTACTTTACTAGTGTTCATAGTAACCCCTAGGTATTTGATACCGATTTAGTTGCTAAGATTAGTAACTCGAAACAGGAGTTACAAAATGAATAAGAACTAGTTGAGGGTAAGGTGACGATGTGTGTTGGAAGTGATTCCAAGGTTGATAAAATCACCATCGCACACTCCCTTTACCTTAGGGATTAGTGTAGATCCTAAAATAAATGTTATTTGGTGTTTGCGTTAAGCATAAATATGATTGGATCATGTTTATTGCAATACAATTATTCATTTAAGTCAAAGAATAATTGTTGTTCTATTTACGTGAATAAAACCTTCTATGGTCATACACTCAATATAAATGGTTTATTGAATCTCGATCATAGTGATACACATATTCATAATATTGAAGCCAAAAGATGCAAAGTTAATAATGATAGTGCAACTTATATGTGGCACTGCCGTTTAGGTCATATTGGTGTAAAGCGCATGAAGAAACTCCATGCTGATGGGCTTTTGGAATCACTTGATTATGAATCATTTGATGCTTGCGAATGATGCCTCATGGGCAAGATGACTAAGACTCCGTTCTCCGGAACAATGGAACAAGAAATTGACTTTTTGGAAATAATACGTACTGATGTATGCGATCCGATGAGTGTTGAGGCCCATGGTGGGTATCTTTATTTTCTAACCTTCACAGATGATTTGAGCACATATGGGTATATCTACTTGATGAAACATAAGTCTGAAACATTAGAAAATTTCAAAGAATTTCATAGTGAAGTGGAAAATCATCGTAACAAGAAAATAAAGTTTCTACGATCTGACTGCAGAGACGAATATTTGAGTTACGAGTTTGGTCTTCATTTGAAACGATGTGGAATAGTTTCACAACTCACGCCACCTGGAACACCACAGCGTAATGGTGTGTCCGAACGTCATAACCATACTTTATTAGATATGGTGCGATCTATGATGTCTCTTACCGATTTATCACTATCATTTTGGGGTTATGCATTAGAGACAGCTGCATTCACGTTAAATAGGGCACCATCTAAATCCATTGAGACGACACCACATGAACTGTGGTTTAGCAAGAAACCTAAGCTGTCGTTTCTTAAAGTTTGGGGCCATGATGCTTATGTGAAAAAGTTTCAACCTGATAATCTCGAACCCAAATCGGAGAAATGCGTCTTCATAGGATACCCAAAGGAAACTGTTGGGTACACCTTCTATCACAGATCCGAAGGCAAGATATTCGTTGCTAAGAATGGATCCTTTCTAGAGAAGAAGTTTCTCTTGAAAGAAGTGAGTGGGAGGAATGTAGAACTTGATGGGGTAATTGTACCTTCTCCCGAATTGGAAAGTAGTTCATCACATAAATCAGTTCTAGTGATTCCTATGCCAATTAGTGAGGAAGCTAATGATGATGATCATGAAACTTCAGATCAAGTTACTACCGAACATCGTAGGTCAACCAGAGTATGGTCCGCACCAGAGTGGTACGGTAATCCTTTCTGGTAGTCATGTTACTAGACCATGACGAACCTATGAACTATGAGGAAGCAATGATGACCCCAGATTCCGCAAAATGGCTTGAGGCCATGAAATCTGAGATGGGATCCATGTATGAGGAAAAGGTGTGGACTTTGGTTGACTTGCCCAATGATCGGCAAGCCATTGAGAATAAATGGATCTTCAAGAGGAAGACAGGCGTTGATAGTAGTATTACTATATACAAAGCTCGAATTGTCACAAAAGGTTTTCGACAAGTTCAAGATGTTGACTATGATGAGATTTTCTCACTCGCAGTGATACTTAAGTTTGTCCGAATCATGTTAGAAATTGCCACATTTTGTGAAATATAGCAAATGGATGTCAAAACTGCATTCCTTAATGGAATTCTTAAAGAAGAGTTGTATATGATGCAACAAGAAGGTTTTGACAATACTAAAGGTGCTAACAAAGTGTGCAAGCTCCGCCGATCCATCTGTGGACTGGTGCAACCATCTCAGAGTTGGAATATATGCTTTGATAAAGTGATCAAAGCATATGGTTTTATACAGAGTTGCGGTGAAGCCTGTATTTACAAGAAAGTGAGTGGCAGCACTACAACCTTTCTGATAAGTATATGTGAATGACATATTGTTGATCGGAAATGATGTAGAATTTTCTGGAAAGCATAAAGGAGTTTTTGAAAGGAGTTTTTCAAAGAAAGACCTCGGTGAAGCTGCTTACATATTGGGCATCAAGATCTATAGGGATAGATCAAGACACTTGATAAGATTTTTCAATGAGTACATACCTTGACAAGATTTTGAAGTAGTTCAAAATGGAACAGTCAAAGGAGTTCTTGCCTGTATTGCAAGGTGTAAAGTTTAGTAAGACTCAAAACACGACCACGACAGAAAACAAAAAGAGAATGAAAGTCATTCCCTATGACTCAGCCATAGGTTCTATAAAGTATGCTATGTTGTGTACCAAACCTATTGTGTACCTTGCAATGAGTTTGGCAAGGGGGTACGATATTGATCCAGGAGTGGATCACTTGACAACGGTCAAAATTATCCTTAGAAGATGAACGAGATATTTCTCAGTTATGGAGGTGATAAAGAGTTCGTCGTAAAGTGTTACGCTGATACAAGCTTTTACACCAATCCGGATGGCTCCGAGTCTCAATCTAGATATATATTGAAAGTGGGAGCAATTAGCTAGAGTAGCTCCATGCAGATCATTGTAGACATAAAAAAATTGCAAAATAAATACGGCTTTGAATGTGACAGACCCATTGACTAAGCTTCTCTCACAAGTAAAACATGATCACACCTTAGTACTCTTTGGATGTTAATTACATAGTGATGTGAACTAGATTATTGACTCTAGTAAAACCCTTTGGGTATTAGTCACATGGCGATGTGAACTAATCACATGGTGATGTGAACTATTGATGTTAAATCACATGGCGATGTGAACTAGATTATTGACTCTAGTGTAAGTGGGAGACTAAAGGAAATATGCCCTAGAAGCAATAATAAAGTTGTTACTTATATTTCCTTATATCATGATGAATGTTTATTATTCATGCTAGAATTGTATTAACCGGAAACTTAGCACATGTGTGAATACATAGACAAACATAGTGTCACTAGTATGCCTCTACTTGACTAGGTCGTTAATCAAAGATGGTTAAAGTTTCCTAACCATAGACATGAGTTGTTATTTGATAAACTGGATCACATCATTAGAGAATGATGTGATTGACATGACCCATCCGTTAGCTTAGCACTATGATCATTTGCTTTCTTCATAACTTATACATGTTCCTATGACTATGAGATTATGCAACTCCCGAATACCGGAGGAACACCTTGTGTGCTATCAAACGTCACAATGTAACTGGGTGATTATAAATATGCTCTACAGGTGTCTCCAATGGTGTTTGCTGAGTTGGCATAGATCGAGATTAGGATTTGTCACTCCGATTGTCGGAGAGGTATCTCTGGGCCCTCTCAGTAATGTTCATCACTATAAGCCTTGCAAGCAATGTTACTAAAGAGTTAGTTACGGGTTGATGCAATACGAAATGAGTAAAGAGATTTGCCAGTAACGAGATTGAACTAGGTATGAGGATACCAACGATCGAATCTCAGGCAAGTAACATTCCAATGACAAAGGGAACAACACATGTTGTTATGCGGTTTGACCGATAAAGATCTTCATAGAATATGTAGGAGCCAATATGAGCATCCAGGTTCCGCTATTGGTTATTGACCGGAGATGTGTCTCGGTCATGTCTACATAGTTCTCGAACCCATACGGTCCGCACACTTAACATTCGATGACAATTTGTATTATCAGTTATGTGATTTGATGTACCGAAGGTTGTTCGGAGTCCCGGATGTGAGCACGGACATGACGAGGAGTCTTGAAATGGTCGAGACGTAAAGATCGATATATTGGAAGGCTATATTCGGACATCGGAAAAGTTCCCAGTGATTCGGGTATTTTCGGAGTACCGGAGAGTTACGGGAATTCGCCGGGGGAAGTAGTGGGCCTTAATGGGCCATGCGGGATAGGAGAGAAGGGCCTCAAAGGGTGGCCGCCCCCCATGGCAAGTTCTAATTGGACTAGGGAGGGGGCGGCGCCCCCCTCTCTTTCCTTCTCCCTCTCTTACTCCTTCCCTCTCTCCCCTCTTGGAAAAGGAAGGGGACTCCAACTAGGATTGGGAATCCTAGTTGGACTCCCCCTATAGGCCCCCCTAGGCCGGCCTCCTCTTCCACCTCCTTTATATTCTTGGGCAAGGGGCACCCAAAAGGCACTCCAAGATTTGTCTTAGCCGTGTGCGGTTCCCCCCTCCATAGTTTTCCACCTCGGTCATATTGTCAGAGTGCTTAGGCGAAGCCCTGCGTCGGTAACTTCATCCTCACCGTCACCACGCCGTCGTGCTGACGAAACCCTCCCTCGGCCTCAACTAGATCAAGAGTTTGAGGGGCATCACCGAGCTGAACGTGTGCAGATCACAGAGGTGCCGTGCGTTCGGTAATTGGATCAGTTGGATTGCGAAGACGTTCGACTACATTAACTGCGTTACTAAATTCTTCCGCTTTCGGTCTATGAGGTTACGTAGTGAAGGAAATATGCCCTAGAGTCAATAATAAAGTTGTTATTTATATTTCCATATATTATGATAAATGTTTATTATTCATGCTAGAATTGTATTAATCGGAAACTTAGTACATGTGTGAATACATAGACAAACAGAGTGTCACTAGTATGCCTCTACTTGACTAGCTCGTTAATCAAAGATGGTTAAGTTTCCTAACCATGGACAAAGAGTTGTCATTTGATGAACGGGCTCACATCATTAGAGAATGATGTGATTGACTTGACCCATCCGTTTTCTTAGCACTTTGATCGTTTAGTTTACTGCTATTGCTTTCTCCATAACTTATACATGTTCCTATGACTATGAGATTATGCAACTCCCGAATACCGGAGGAACAGTTAGTGTGCTATCAAACATCACAACGTAACTAGCTGACTATAAATATGCTCTACAGGTGTCTCCGATGGTGTTTGTTGAGTTGGTATAGATCGAGATTAGGATTTGTCCCTCCGTGTATCAGAGATGTATCTCTGGGCCCTCTCGGTAATGCACATCACTATAAGCCTTGCAAGTAATGTGACTAATGAGTTAGTTATGAGATGTTGCATATGGAACGAGTAAAGAGACTTGTTGGTAACAAGATTAAACCAGGTATTGAGATACCGACGATCGAATCTCGGGCAAGTAACATACCGATGACAAAGGGAACAATCACTACAAAAAAATACACTTCCGTGATGATACGTGTTTGTCACAGTAGGTCGATATTTTGTCATGCATGTACATCCATGACAAATTTATGACAGAATCAAGATAGTCATACCTGTGCTGTCGTAGAAGTGTTCCATGGCATTACCAAAATTATCACCACAGAAGTGTCCACTTCCATGACGATAAATCACGCGTCACAGAAGTGCTTTCGTCAAGGGTGATCGACACGTGGCATCCACTGTAACGGAACGCCGTTAAGCTATCGGGTCGGGTTTTGGATCCGATAACCCGTTAACAGTCCTGACCAATGGGGATTTTCCACGTGTAAAATCATCATGGGCTAGAGGAAACATGTGTCGGCTCATCGTCGGGACAGATGTCATCCACTCACTGGACAGAAGGCGCCTATGATACGTCGACACGTGGCACGGCCCAACAAGTTTAAATGGTCCGGCCCAACTAGAGGCCCACAAGATTTTGCGGACCATAATGGGCCGGCCCAGCTAAACGCCCACGAAATTTTGCGGACCATAATGGGCTGGCCCAGCTAAAGGCCCACAAGATTTTGCGGGCCATAATGGGTCGGCCCAGGTAAAGGCCCACGAAATATTTTTGTGCTATAATGGGCCGGCCCAGGTAAAGGCCCACAAGATTCTTGCGGGTCATAATGGGCCGGCCCAGCTAAAGGCCCACGAGATTTCGCCGCCATTAATGGGCCGACCCAGCTATAGGCCCACAAGATCTTGAGGACCCTAGTAGGCCGGCCCATTAACTGGCTACCATGTTTTGGGCCAAATGTCGGCCCATATTTGATCCGGTCCATTAATGGCCTGCCACGCTCCGAGCCTAATAGTGGCCCATATGAGATCCGGCCCGTTAAAAGCCTACCACGTTCTGGGCCAAATTACGGCCCAGATCAGGTCCAGCCCTTTAAGAGGCCTTGAGCTCAATTATGGCCCATATCAGATTCGGCCCGTCAACTGGACACTATGCTTTTGGGCCCAATTGCTAAAGGCCCACTTAGTAATTCGGCCTCATATTAGTTTTGGCCTGTTAAGGGCCCGTTTAACATTTCGGCCCTATATTAAATTCGGCCTGTTAAAAGCCCGTCATATAGTTGGGCCTAACTACGGCCCGGTTTGCATCCGGCCTGCTCGCAGCCGATATCTGATTGGGCCAAACAAGGACCCAGACAATTTTGGCCTGTTAAAAGCCCGTGATTTGATTCGCACAATCATGGGCCGGGGTTCATTTCGGGCTGCTGCGTAACTAGTAGGAATTAAGAACAAACCTACTCTATACAATAAAGAAATTACGACATAGTAACTAAGAATAAACCTACACTACACAATAAAGGATTTAAGGTATATTACATCCACTGGGCATCAAAGTTCGCCACCAGTGATCATAAAGCGCAACGAAGAAGCAGATTACAAAAACTGGGCACCATTGCAGCGTAACAAAATAATACTGAACCGAGACCACTTCCAAGACAGTTCAAGAAAGGTTAGCCTTGCGGGGGAACTGCTGCGCAAGCTGCTGAGCAAGGCTGTGAGACCGGCCTAGCATGTCGGTCATAGCTTCCAGGTGTAGCTGTTTAGCGATGAGGTTCTCATTGGTGTTCTCCGCAATCTTTCTTAGAGATAGGACTTCAAGTCGAAGTTGAGTTGCAGAATGCCTTTCTGCTAGAACTTGGGACTGAAGAAGTCGAACTGATTCAGACAACGAATTCTGTGAGCTTGTCTGACTGTTAGTCTCAAGTAACTTGAACACTGCATCAAGACAAGACTTTGGGGTTGTCTCGCTATCTTCAAGATGTTTTGCCTTCTTTGCTGCAATATATGTTGGGTTTGTCTCACAGCCTTCAGCAGACTTGTGCATGCCATCAGGCATATCACCCTGAAACAAAGCAGAGAGATGACAGGTTTTGCACGTGTATAAACAAAGATGATAACTGTTCTGTCAATTCTATCCAATTTCAAATTAGAAAATAAAGAGTATGTTCAAAATATCAATAGCATAATTTGGCATTGTTCATAATGCGGGGAGCTTCACCACACTACTGGATTACCATGTCAACATAACAAGCATAGATGAAGGGCAAAGAAAATCATTGTATCTATTTTGGATAATGTGCATGGCATGTTGTTCATATCATCAGCCACATCAGTAAGATAAAACAGGAGATGACAAGGTGCAAACGTGGGCTGCTTCACCACACACTGGATTATAGATCCACAAAAACAAGCATACATATAGGGAGTATTAAGTAATGTGCATGGTATGAATAAGGAATTTGGTTTTACAAGTAAAACTTAGAACTTACGGTTCTTACGAACATGCATTTTGGTAGAAACAACAAACTAAACAGCAGTAAACGATAGGGAGTATGAGCAAATTAAACAGCAGTTGAGGATAAAGGCTTTAGAAGGACTGACTTACATTAACAGTTAACACCGGCTTTATAATGCCCTTCTCCATGGCAAGGGAAGGATAACTCAAGAATTTCAGCACATAATCTTCTTCATAAGCATTGCCTGTACTCTACATTTTGTAGAGAGTAATTATAGATATGATAATACTGGAAGGGATAGAGGATAATGAAGATAAGATGCAGATTGATGCTACATAATCAACTACCAATCCCTGGAAGTACAAGCGTTACAGGACAAAATGTACTGACAAGAGCAATGGGCTACACTTCTGCACTGGCATTGTCTGTGTATTCTACTTGTTGGTAAGATTAAATATAGATCTGATCTTTTTTAGTAAATGGTGGGCGAGGGAGATAAGATGCAGAATGCTACAAAATGAACCAATCCCTCTTCCCATAATACAAGAGTGTTTTGAACACTGGTGTACTGTACAAAACGTTCTTATATTATGGGACGGAGGGAGTAGCTGTTAATGTAAGTACAGTGATAGACCACGTTCAGTCCTTACAAGAGGACTGCAGAGCTAAACCTCTTCAAAAGCATTGGGTTGATTCTAAATTTATGTAAGAGTCCATACGGATCTTATAATGTCCACCAAATGGACGATTACGAGGCTAACATGTGCAGTGATGCTACATAATCAAACAGCTATGAAAGTAAGTATGGTCATACAGGGCAAGAGGTACTCACAAGAGCAATGCAGTGTGCAGTATAGTTGCGAGATTCTGTGGTCCCTTGAGAACGAATGTTCTTCTGCTAACAGTTTTCATACAAGTGAGACATTAAGGCAAATGCAGAAATGTAGTTCAAATTGTGATGTGATATCATAGACAGTACCTTACGCTGCAGCCGAGACCAATGTGTAACAAGATTATTCCAGTCACCGTCGGATAAATGTAGCACCGGAGACTTTACAGAAATTTCGTTCAGAGGCTTGCCATCGAAGTGCGCTTGCCTCAGGTAGGAACGATACTTCATCAACGAGTGCTTGAAAAGCGCAACCAACCCTTGCTCGTCATCACAATCCAGTTTGCGCCTCGCCTATTTAAAAGAATGAAATCTTGTGTCTTCTGTCAGCAGAAACATATGCAGTAATGACCATGAATAACATTAGTACATTACTTACGCGTAAGTTGCGGAGGAAGACTGGAAATTGTTCTGTGTCTGCGGTATAATCTTTCCATGAAGGAAAGATGCGCACAAAGTTCCTGACAACAACATAAGCTTCGTCTTCTAAACTGGGAAGAAATGGAACAGGGGTCCTATTTGCTGCAATTGGGGCTCTCTCTGGTTCGAAAAGGGATTTGGCAACTGGATTTGGTGTACTCTTTGCTGGAATGGGGGTTTTGCGTCGTACAGCTGGTGCTATGTCAACTGGCATAATCATACTGTTTGCTGCAGTTGGGGTCTGCTGAGTTGGGGCATCAGAAATGACCAGTGTAGTAGGGCTAGAGTCTGCTAGAGTTGGGGTATTTTGTGGGTCAGGTGATATTGCAACTACACCTAATGGGCTATTTGATTTATCAGGTGCCACTACCTTTTCCAAATACTTTGCTTGTGCTCCTCCACGATCAGCAATCGCCCTCTTCCTTTTGAACGTCTGATACACAAGAACAACATTTGAATGGATAAATATGGTATGATGACAGATGGAATATGTACTGAAAATGGATAGGCAGGGCGTATTCACATACACGATGTGTAAACTAAGCTAATGGCAGTTCAACAAAGTAGAAGCAATGCAAAGCATCAGTTGCAAGATATGTGCGAGCAATGTAACCTTGGAAAGTTAGAGCAAGTACCTTGATGGGTGAATAAGATAGGGCATCTTCCTCTGACTCCTCCACTAGGGAGCTACATTGACTTAGGTCTCCCTCTAGCTCAGAATCACTGTTAGGATCATATTCTGAGCATGAATCTGTAGGTGGAGAGTGTTTGCATTGCATTGCATCCAGACTTGATTTCAGTCCCTTAATGCCAAGTTTGACAGCCATGGCATTGTTCTGCTTTATTCTTTTCATGCGCGCAAGCTCATAATCATTATGATGCTGTTCAGAATCTGAGATTCATGAAAACATAAAAAGTAGTCAGATTATCTATGGAATGCATTGCGGTTTCAACTCGGAGAGTGTCTCCCTATAAACCCCTGCATATGCAAAGTTCACCTCCCCAACCGTGCTGACCAGACCACACACAGAGATACACACCCGAGCGGCGAACATGCATTTTCGAAACTAATTTAGGAACATTTAGCTGACCAATTAAACAACTCTATTTTAATAATATCAGATTCGTATTTGAACAACTAAGCTTGTTTAGCTTGATGGGTGGAGCAGTGTTATTATGACACGAAGCATGTATTCTGATCGTATAGTGATCATAAAAGGGGGAAACTCTAAGCATATATTTTTTTAGCAAAGAGGGTTTCCCCTCTGATTTCTATTAAAGAAACCACCACGGAACCAACATGATCAATTAAACTCTAAGCATGATCAATTAAACCGTACTATGGCTGTGTCATGGCAGATTTGAAGCTGCAAACCGGAGAAATGATATTTAGCATCCATTGTTTGCTTCGAACTAAGAACTAAATTCTAAGAGCTGAAAAGAAAGTAGAGTAACCAAGTTAAGATCTATTTTCTGGTTGAGATAAAAAAGTTGAGGAGATATGAAATACCACCTCTCTTGCGGCGCCGCGTAGGCATCGGGGGTGCGATGGCTGTCGGTGGCATTGAAGCAGATCTGCGATGGTAGACGGGTGCATCGGGGGATAAATCCCGTTGCGGTGGAAGAGGACGCGATGCAAGGCTATTGGTTCGTCACCGTGGATGAGAAACGTCCATCTCTAGTAGTGGACGATGCGGTCTAGGTAGGCGCTCTGGTGTCCTCTTCCACCAGAGGACGGTGGCGATGGATGTGGTGGAGGACGGCGGCGATGGATGGGGTGGCGGACGGAGGCTGGTGTGGGAATGGGGTGTTCTAGCGCGGACGGTGTATGAATGGGAAAATGGAGGGAGAGGTACGGGGAACCATGTTTTTGGGACAGGCCTGTCTGAAATATGGGAAAGTTACGAACTTATCCCCCGTTTCAAATTTGGACGTCTCGTCGGTTGGGGATAGGACGGTAATCTCGCATCTCCCAAATATTTGCCGGTAACTATTTCGGGCGAGGAGAGGGTGTTTTGCCGCCCACGGTTGGCGCCCATGGTGTATGAACGGGGCTGACAGGTAGGGCGGTTGTGTCACGTCTGATGGAAGTTACACATCTGCCCCTATTTAAAATATTAGCCTACATCTATTTCGGACGAGGAGAGGGTGTTTTGCCGCCCACCGTGTATGAATGGGGAATGGAGGGAGAAACAGAGGTCTTTCGGACGAGCTTGAATCAAATGAGTTTTGCCGCCCATGTTTGACGCCCACCGTGTCGGAATGGGCTCAGAGGCGGTCGTGTCACGTCTAATTGAAGTTACTAACCTACCCCTATTTAGAGCAGTGGAAATCGGGCCGATGGATTGTCCGTGTAATGGGTAGACAGTAATTTCCATCTCCCAAACACTTGGCTTCGGGCAGCCGATGTGGGAGTGGACATTTTGCTGTTTCTTTCGAATTTTGGGACAATAAGCATCCACGTTTACCCTGGCAACTAAATTCGAATCCATTTTGTATTCCTATATGAATCTTTATAAATCATTCTATGTGTTTTTATATATCTTCAAAAGGACGACAAAGATGTATTCCACTGTCATATATGAATATGGTTTACAAATGCCGATACTCAAATTCAGAAACTAGAATCCAGTTTAAGGTGAATTCGAATATTTGGAACACTTCATGTCCAACTCAAATGTCACACGCAGCATAATGTGTACTCCCATTTAGATATGTACACAAGCGATGTATCAAGATTCAAATACCGAGTCAATCAACCAAGAATGTACGGAACTAACAGACATATAAACACTTATAGAGTATATGGATCAATAATATCAACTAACATACATAAGCCAGGCCGCTGTACTTTTTTTGGCTACAACAACATCCTTTTTTAGCCAGCATCTTGGCCCTTTCCGATGCGTGCCACTTATGGTCCATCTATACTACTATTGCTGAATGCACATTCAGCCCGATTGGCATATTTGTAGGTCTGGCACAGCAATCCAAATGAAATGTCTCCGAGTCTTATCAATTAATACAGACTTGTGCTCAAATAAAATTACAAACAAAAAACAAAAAAACAATTATTACATGATCTCTAAAACAAATGGTTTGATTGATTACATGAACAGACAACACAAAGGTTATTCAACTATGGAAAGAACATTTCACCTATGATTTACCAAGTAGGAATTTAATTTCCTTTTTTCCTTCAGGACCTTAACAATCTGGTCAGTCTCAGCTTGCTTCGTTTTGAAATCCACCAAATATTTAATGGTTGTCTTGAGTACTGCTTGTGATTGTGCTGTTTGCTTCCTCAACATGTCAACTTCATCTCTAAGTGCAGAAGCAGAATCTCTTTCTACCACTAGTTTAGCCTCTAGAGCATCAGCAGTTGGCAATTCATAATGCACGATTGGGCCGGTGCCACTGCTGTGGGATGATGCAACGTCCATGGGGACCTCGCTCTTTGATCTTGGGCTAACCTGTTTTGCCATTAAAGTTCCGATTGGATTCAGAAAAGTTGAAGTTAGCAAAACATCTCAACTGGGAGTTATAACAGCAAACCAGTTAAACAAACAAGGAATTAAAGAGTTTCAATTGGATGCTGAAAAGTAGTTATTAACATCATTGTAACCCGCTGTTGCAGCAGCAAAGCAGTTAAACAAACAAGTAGATATTTAAGTTAAGGCAAACAGGTAATTCTTAACAGTAAGTATCAAACACATAGATAGGCGCAGTCTACAATATGATTAACAGGCTGTGCCATTATGTAATCAGTAGCAAACTAAATTAAGCCAAGCAACGTAATTGAACAATTTTGCAATAAGTGGCTAACTAAAATTCCGAGAAGCAGGTAACTGAACTTACGCTAGTTCTTTGTACAGGCACACTGCAACTTCTTTTTCGCTTACAAGGTTGTACGAAGGAGTCCATGGCATCAATTGCTTGGATACGCAGTCCCAATACTTCTTTCTTCCCACACTGCATGGGTAAGTCGAATGGTTAATCTGGTAAGATGGTGCGTCCTTGATATGTTATATGAGGACGTGTAGTCAGACTAGTTGTAGCCAAACACATCACACTGGCTTTTACTGTATATTTCATGCGATTACTTTTGGCATATCGAGATCTAAGCAATCTACAATAGGATGAAAAGACTGGCATCCTTCACATTATTGGCGAACTCAGTTCATAGAAACAAGCAATTCAACCATTCTGTGGGTAAATCAAAAGCGCCACTGGAATATTTTTCACTATCCAATCATACACGCAAAAAGGGGCGACGCCACCATAGGGGCTGGTATGGGCGGCCGCCTCAGGTGGCTGGAAAGTGTGCACCTAGTTTGAGTCGTCCAGGTTGGCCCATGCTAGTTTTGTTCGTCCCAACGCACGAGCAGGCAATGTAAAAAATGAAGAAAAATGTTTCAATTTGGATGGGCCAATAACATAAGTGCAAGGCAGGCCCTATAGCAGGCTCGCGGCCCAAACGAGCGCCTCCCATATCGATCGACAGCAGGAAAAATCCCAATTCATTCGCTCCAGCCTCCAGTCTGGTTCGCTCCTAACCTAGCCGCCGCTGGACAGACCGACACAGCACTTCCTCGCGCCCTCGTTGGAGGGCGGTCGCCGGGCTTCAAGCGAACGGAAGGACAAGAAGATGAAGATCCAACCCTGGGTGTAGCCTGCGTGGGAGGCAGCGGCGGCAGCACGGGCATGGCATCGAGCTTGCGCAAACGGACAGTCGCAGCTTGCAAGAGTAGCATGCGCAACGAGCAGGTACATCACATCCCTGATTATATCTAATTCAACTCTTCAATTTCTGGCCAATAGTTAAACCTGACGGTGTTGTAAAACTGCTTGTATGTAGGGAATCTATGAGAAAATGAAACCAATTTCTACTTATTTTATAACTCCCCCAATCAATACTGAACTGACTGAATCTGATGTATCTAATCAAGTTTCCGGTGCAAACATACAAGCTCATGTTGTTCTTGAGCCTGAAGTGTCTAATGAACAGACTGCTAATGAAGGATTTGATGCAAACATTTTACATGCTCCTGGTGATGAACATATAGTGTCTAATGAGGGATCTAATGCAAGCATTTTGCAAGCTCATTGAAGGATTTAGTGTCTAATGATGATCTACTATGTTGAGAGAGACAGAGATTTGCAGGCATTGATGACAAGCAAATTATAGTGCATTTTCATAGCTTGAGGAAACGTCGAGGCCATCTACCAGAAAGTCCCCGTATCATGACAACATAGCATAAATACTTTTCTAATCTGTTGTTTGAAACTATTGGCATACTTGTGCAGGATAGATATATTGATATGCAGTTTGCGCACTGGTTATACGTGCAATTACACTTCGATATTTTCAGCCAGAGAACGAATAATTCAAGCAGGTACAGACCATGTTTGTAGTCCTTGTACACCATGTTGCATTTTGTGTTTTTTGGTGCTTGCATCATTTAGTGTTTATAATCTGAACTACTTTGGATCATTAGCTGGTTTTCAAAGTGCATGTAGCTTCACATTTCTCAAGTTATGTTGATTTCCGGAGTGCAAGTGCCTTCGTATTTTTTAAGTTAAATGTTCGCCCCTGGTAACTTGAATTCGTGGATCAGCCACTGCACACAAATCATACACGAATGCCAGTACGAATTAAATGAAATGCAGGGACTTACGCTAGCTCGTTGTACAGGCTCACTGCAGCTCTGCTTGCGCTTGGGATGTTCCATGTACAAGTCCATGTTACCACTTGCTTGGATGTGCAGGCCTTGTGCTCCTTGCATCCCCCTCTGCATTTTTGACACGGCGAATGGTTGATCAAATAAGAGGAATCGACCTTGATGTTGTACCGGAGGACAGATACTTACAAGGTTATACGGGTGTGCAGGATGTGTACCAGATCCCGTAGCGCCGTCATGCTTCGCTAAAATATGGATTTGCTTGTTTCAGATGATATCTCCAGAAGAAATAAGAGTTAAGGTCAGAGTTGCATAGGCGTGTAAGCTAAGAGAGCAGTGAAAGGATATCCAAACATCGTCGGAACAGTGCACAAGGGAGTGATGTGTGGATACCTAGTTCGGGCCGGCGTTTGGGCATGCTCGCCTAGCTAGAGTGCGGGTCACTTCAGAGCCGTTGAGGGTGATGCGCTGGCGTTGGCTGGCCGCGCACGGATGCAGATCTTGAGTGGCAGCGGAGCGCTACGATGCGGTGGACGAGACCGTTGGTGAAGCCCCAACGGCCTCGGGGGGCGGAGGTGCGACGATGTGCTCGGTGAAGTAGCCCCGGTGAGCTGGGAGACGGCGTCGGTGAAGCGCACCTGATGCGGTGGAACTCGGTGTCTGTGAGGCACGTCGGTTGCGGCGGCCGACGTTGTCGGTGGACCACCCGGTGCGGTGGACGAGGGCGTAGATGAGGTAGCTCCGGTGCGGTGGTGAAGCGCGACCGTCGTCTTCGTCGTCGTCGTCCGGCACAGAGGTGGGGAACGGTGGGGAAAGAGACGAGACGAGGGGCGATTCGAGGGTTGGCGGCGAATTAGGGATTTGAGCAATCTGGGCGCGGAAGGGGACGGTGGAGAAGAGAGATTTTGCAGGGCTGGAATTGGGGCCGCCAGATATTTCAATCCGAAACGTGGAAGCGCGAACTTATATTGTCGTCGTCCTTTTTTGGGGGGGAGGGGGGTGGGTGGCTGGGTGCTACGCGTCCGTCCGACACACGCGACCACCCCGACAGGACTATGCTTCGGTGCCTTAAGGCACCTGCCTTTGTGTCCATGACATATGGGCCCAACAGGTGGCTGGCCCACATGTCAGTGACCCAAAGGCAGTTGCCTTTAAGGCACCGAAGCAGCGTCCACCCCGACACGACCCTGGTTTGCCTGGTGCGCCTACATTTGAGAATGCAAACGAATCTTCTTTCATTTGCAAACGAATCTGTATGTATTACCATGCCCGTGTTTTCCTTGCAATAATTAGTCATTCGAAACGAGATACTCCATCCGTTCACTTTTGTAAGTCGTTTCAGACAACTTAAAATGAACTGTTTTGCACATTGTCTGAAATGTCTTCAAGGTCTTATAAAAGTGAACAGAGGGAGTACTATAAATTAATTAATGAGGAGTTATTTGAAAAAAATCGAAACGGTACCCACGCTAACGTGGATTAGAGTGTGTGTCACATAATTAGTTATTTGAATTAGAGTGTGTGTCACGTAGTTAGTTATTTGAATTAGAGTGTGTGTCACGTAGCGATCTCCAATTCTAACGTGGATTTCGCATTTCACTGTATCCACGCTACTTTTTTAATACAAATTCATATGTATATGATGAACACCATGGTAGTGAGAAAACTTTTGGATGGATTCAAACATATGACCTACAAAATAGCACAACAAACTGAGTCAATGTCAACTTTTCGAAACTTAGTATGGCACGAATTCGAAATAATTACCCGTATGCCTGGTCCTCGGTTCAAATCTTACAATGTACACCGAATTGAAACATCGATATTAAGTCTCGTACTATGTACATTCAAATGTTGTTTTTAGCCCCCCCCCCCCCGCACAAACCCTACATACTTCCTGTATCGGTCAATCTTCCTCTCCTAACCACCTTAGGAAGCTATCGGTTTCCAACACACGTTCATTCTTTCTCTCCATGTTTCGATCTCTTAGTCTCTCAACTACACAACCCCTTTTTCCACTCTGTTACCAAATGTATTTACCTCACACACCCGCCATTGCACCCCATGCCGAGCTCTCTCTCTCCCCCCTCTCCCTCTCACCCTCTCGCGCTAAATACATGCATTGCCTATCTAGCCCCCCAACCTCTCGTGCATGCGCACGCACGCATGTTGTATATCTAGGTCACTCCCTCGAGACTGTCTCACTCTTTCTTCCACACGGCGGGCCACACTCGCTCAATCTCGCTCTCTTTATCTGAGTCTCGTTTAACCTCGTTTTCTTTCACACACAAATGATATATCTCCCTGTTCGGGCCTCGATCGACACACTCTATACTCTCTCACGCAGATTGTCTATCTAGGTCAGTCCATCCAAGCCGCCACCACTCTTTCGACCTCATGGTGGGCCACGCTCACTCAATCTCTCTCTCTCTCTCTCTCTCTCTCCGTATGTCTCGATTGACCTCGCTCTTTCTTGGACAAAAACGATATATCACCATGTTGAGCCCAATTCGACCTATTCACATTGTATACTCTCTCACGCACATCGTCTATCTAGGTCACTCTCTCCAACCCGTCTCACTCTTTCGATCGCACGGCGACCCTATGTGATCGGTTGACCTTGCTTCCTCTCACGCACAAAATATATCTACACGTCTGTGACTGGATCATCTCTCAAGCTCTATCTTACAGCCCTCACCCTTGCCAAAAAGCTCAATCGGACAATATCTCTCCAGAGCATATATATTTGTTCAATGAATGTCGGACCACACTCACTTTGTCTCTCTATCTATATGTCTCTCGATTGACCTCGCTTTCTCACACCGTATCTTCCACGCGTTGAAGCTACTACCTCTCCATCCCTCGCAAAGCCGGAGCTATTTACATTGCGAGGGGCACTCCAACCTTGGATTAATTTGTGTAGGCATTTATTCCGGTCGGTTTAGATTATATTTTCGTAGCATTCGGCCCACAACTACTCCAATCACCGTAGCGGGTAATTAAGCTACGGGGAGCACCTAATATGAGCACCGGGGAGCCGTTGGATCGAAGATGCAGCGGCACACACGAGGCCTGAATGTTTTATTTGCAAAAAAACCTTTGGAGAGTTTGGAAATTGCGCATAATTACAAAGACTACTCCCAAGCCATTGGATCTCACTTCCAACGGTGTAAAAACTCGTATCACCATAGTATCTAAGCTGCGGGGTGGATGTGATATTCTATGCCGCTGTCATTTTTGTTCGTAAACTTGCAAAAAACGTGTAACTCGTGCCGTTACTTGTCTAACCGCGCAAAGTGTTTGTTCAAAAAAACCATCCTACACTGAAATATCGGAACAACACACGGGGGTCCCACTTGTCATTAATCAAATTTGGACCTAAAACTAACAAATCTGAAAGACGAGATTCGAACTGGCAACCTGGACTACAAAGCGTAAGTCGATAGCCTGAAAAAACGAACGGTTGTTGGCTTTGTCCCATAACTTGATTTTATACAGTACTTGCGTTGAGTAGAGTAGAGGGAGTGCCTCGTCAACACGTGCATGACCGTTATCTCACTTACTGGTGGGTCCCAGGTCTGCGATCTCAATCTCTCTTCTCTCCATCGTCTAACCTTTGCACGGGCACACACGAAGAGCGGCGCTAGCTTGCCGTGGTGTTATTACAACTAAAAAAACTTGGAAAATAGAAGAATCGCCTAGAACAAGAGACGTTGTGGCTGGTCGAGACGGAGCTAACCACATCTATCCTCCGTGCCACGTTTGCATGATGAAGCTGTGTGGCTAGTGGGGTGTTTTCAACCGACTGGCTGGGTCCCGAGGTCGAACCATAGGTACTCTACTACGTCTGATACAGTATATTTTTACACGCACATTTTTCCTCCGTGCCGAGACGTGGCACACCCTACCGCGCGGTTTCGGGGTCCTCCCGGGTGGTGCACGCATATATTCTTCCTGACGTGGGACGCCCTACCGCGCGTTTTCTGGGTCCTCCTCGGTCGTAGCGCCGAAGCAAGTAAATGAGTCGTCAAATCACGAAAGACCACCTTTCCCGCCGAGTACATCAGTGAAGCACGGTGGCTAGCTAGTTGGGCTAGTTCGACCGATTAGCTAGGCCGCCGCCACATTTGTTTTTTCACCCCTTTTTTATCTACTTGCCGGCAGGTAAATTTAAATATCCACCGCGGCGTTGCTCTGGTGTTTGGGTGCGGCAGGATTTTTAATTTTTTGATTGACGGGAGCAGGCGCGGCAGGATTTTTAATTTTTTGATTGACGGGAGCAGGCGCGGCAGCAATTAGTCACGATGACTCCGCCTGTACCCACTGCTCCCTGATGTGAGAAGTCGTCGACTGGTGTTTTACCGTGGTGAAAACCAAAAGATTCCCCGCTCCCTCCGCCTTCCCGTAGATTGCATTGCCTTTCAGCCGTTTCGCCCCCTTTGCTTCCTCTCCCCATTGCTTCTACCTGGTGCCATGGCGGCGCAGCAGATCACGGAGTCCGAGGTGAGGCTCCTGACACAGGAGCTCCATGCCAAGGATGCGGAGCTCAGGGCCAAGGACGTGGAGCTCCGTGAGCTCAAGGAGGAGAGGAGTGCCATGCTCCTCCGTTATGTGCGGGAGTTCACGGAGCTTCAAAAGCGGCAGGCGTCCACCACAAAGATGCTCGAGGCGTCGGCGGCGTTGCTGCAGAAAGCGGGAGATACGATAGGCCGTCAGGGGAGCCGGCTGGAGCGCGAGCGGGCCGATCGTGACGAGGTCCAGGATCGCCTCAGCCACTTGGTGAACCAAGTTGCCACGCACGTGTTGCGGCTGCGCGATGCCTACCGTCGTGCCAGCGCGACGATGCCGGCCGTCGGGCTAAACCCTCTGCATGGGCATGTCCATGTCTCGGCGCAACATGACCGTTGGATCAAACTCAGACGGTGCAGATCAGTCACTGTAGCACAAAGCGTGTGGGTGTGTTTGGTTGCATTCTCATCTCAATATAGTTGTTTCCTCTTCGTGTATTTTTGTCAACCTACTAGTGTGGACTCATGCACCCTTCATGCACTCTGCCAAACACCCAAAAGTGGGTCAAGAAGGGAACTTTTGCTCCCATCCCGTGCACCCTTCATACACCCTGCCTAACACTATTCGTGCTTCATGTGGTTCATGTTTCGTGGAGTACTGTAGCACCGTACTCTCCGTGCGCTGTGGACCTAGTTCTGTTAACATTGATCTCACCGTCCATTCTCGACCGGACAGTCGAAAAAGCGGTACTATGTTACATATAGGAGTAGTTGACATGCGCACAACATCATTTGTTATCGTCATATCTTACTACACTAGCAACAAGATTGTGTAGTACTGACGTATGAACCACTGCACATGCCTAGTAGTAGGAGCACTGTGTATGTTCAAGTGGCTGCCGTGTTTCGCACTCCTCCGTCGTAAGAGTGGAAACGCTTGCTGTAATCATTTTTTTCTTCTGAAAAACAGTGGACACGCTCTACCGTGCGGATCCTCCTCCAGCCATGCACTAAATTACTCACTTTCGCCGACGTGTGGGACAGCCAGCATCGGGGTCCACCAGCCATGCACTAAATTACTCCGTAGTAGAGTGACGGTAGACTACCCCGATCGAAGCGCCGCAGTAATGCCCAATGAGCCGTCAAATCACAAAACCCCCTCCTTTCCAGCAGTAAGTTGGACGGACGAAGCAACCATCATTTCACTCTTCTCTCTCAGCTTCGTCTCTACCCAACCCTCGCTTCTGCCTCATCTTTTTCCTCATTTCTTCAAGAAAACCCCGACCTGCTTCTGCCATTGTTCTTCTCTCCCAAAGAAGGAAAGGTGAGCGCATCAATGGTGTTGATTCTGGCCAAGGCCCGGTCTTGCAACCCCGAGACTGATCCTATAACTCCCTCTCTTTTCTTCTTTTGGGTTTGTGATTATGGTTTCTTTTCTTTTATTTCTATTTGACAGTTTCTTGATGGACGCTGGAGCACCGGCCGAAGTGATGTCTATGGCTCCGGCCAAAACCGTCGAGGCTCATGGTACGAAGAAGCGCAAGCACCCCGCCGAGACTACCGCAGACAAGCTCAAAGCCATCGCCCTGTCCAAGCCCCCCTCTCCGGGATCCCTCATTAAGCAAGTCCAGGTAATATCTCTTCTTGACGATCTTTTTCTCGATCTTGATCGTGTTTTTTCATCTAACACGCAGTACTAGTACTAGTAGTACAACTTTCTGGGTGATCTTGCATGTGATTTTTGTGTGCCAAATGACGGTTCTAAATTCCTCTTTTGACCAAAACATGCGAGAGGTTGACACTGATTTCTTATAGATTACTTTCAACTACTCCCTCTGTCCCAAATTTCTTGTCTTAGATTTGTCTAGATACGGATGTATCTAATACTAAAATGTGACTTGATACATCCGTATCTAGACAAATCTAAGACAAGAATTTTGGGACGGAGGGAGTACTTTATGAACATCAATGCTACCTTTTAAGAGGGTATATTTGCCTCAGTAACTTGTGTTATGGATATTGCATGTAATCCCTCTGCTCTCATGCCTTTGAAGACATGTTCTAGTGTCTTTGTTCACTCATTTCTGTGCGTATATGTAGTCATATATGGAGTATAATATCGAAAATCATCTTATATTTCTGAACGGAGGTAGTAATAAAATATGGTTTCTGTTTGAATTAGAACCAGGTCCGCGGTGGAGATGAAGTTCTCAAAGTCATGCCGTGTGAACTGGAAGACCTGATGATGAGTTCTACTGCTGAACTATCCAGCTGCTGTGTCCTTGTCGCCACGTGTCCTGAACTAGTGTTTTCCTGTAGCATTGTTGTCAGGCGTGTTCTCGAGGCTGTACTTGACCACAACAATTTCCTGGTTGTGCCTTCGATTACGAAGGGTGTGGTTCTTGTAAAGCTTCCCAACAAATCTGATGCGGCCTGTCTTCATCATCATGTTTATGAGTGGAAAGACCACTCTGTTAGGTTCTCCAAGGTTGACAAGATGGTGATGGTGCATGTAGACATCTCACACGAAGTCCATGGCCTAGTCAGTTATGCGGGGTTCATCCCGTAGGTCGGTGGCAAAAAATAGTCTGCAGAGTTTAGTTAGTGCAACTTTGCTTGTCTGTAGTAAGTACTATTGTTCAGTACTTGATTTGTGTTTGTGAACCCTGTATTGTTTATTAGTACTGCCGCTTTTGGTGTGTGGTCAGTCCTGAGAACGGTCTATGTTAATGTCTGTCCACTCAATTCAGTCTGTATATTTTGAAGTATCCATATCATATTTTTTGTGAGGACGGTCTATCAATTATGGTTACACTCCAATATCTGTATGCATTGCAGGGTTTATCGCACCCACCAGGATTTCCAGCCCCATGGATGTTCGGTCCATACGATTTGTCACGACCTTTGGACTGTCCTGCTTGTGGGAGTAGGCGGGGCCCCTGCATGCCACGCGTAGTTGAACGATCAATCTTCTGTTTAGTACTTCAACATAGTGATTTCCTGGTAAGGATTCACTCGTGTCACATCAAGTAAATCTTATTGATTTACTGTCTAAATCTTATTGATTTAATGTCATGTTTTCTTTCTTTTCCTGCAATTTTACGATGCAGGTTTTGCCATGTGACATTCATCACAGAATAAACCGTTTGGTTTGCTCTACGATGGCTATTTTTGCAGGTTTCACTTCTTATGTCGTGTCAGTAACGAAGGCACTGTCCATCACTTATATTACTGGAAAAAATTGGATCAGTCTGTTGTCTGAGTACAAGCTGAATCCCTATGATGAACTGCAGTTTGGTTTAACAAAAACGCCACAATTAGTCCTTCTCGCGTTTAAAAGAAATGAAGAAAAAGACTGGATCACGGTCACGGATCCTAGTCAAGTTAGAAAGCTGATCATAGCAGACCAGACACGATCGCCGCTGTCTCGCACAGATCGAGCACCGACAGTTGCTCTAGCACTGACAGCGGCAGCAGCTCAGTCTGATCCAGCTGAGGATTGGGCACCGACCGCGTCAGCGGATCAGTCTGATCTACCGGAGGATCGGGCATCGACACCGGCACCTGCTCCGACACCGGCACCAGCTCTACAAGGAGCACCATCTCCGGCAGCAGCAGCGGCTTCGGCACCTGCACCAACACTTGCACTTGCATCTGCTCCGGCCCGTGCAGTTGCACCGGCAACAGACTGGGCTGCAGTTCGCACTTCATATACCAAAGTCCTTACAAAAACCGACATGTCCACCTTCTTGGTAAGCATTGGCCGCCCAAGTGCTTCGTTCTTTTTTCTTTCCATGTTGTTTCACATGATTCACTGTGTTGATCTAACTGTTTGGGTATGTCTTCTTGTTTGCAAACAGAGAATTCCTAGAGCAACGAGGGAGTCGTTCAACAATCCGGGCGACCGCGGCCAAGTTTCTCTTACCATGCGCAGCCTTGGTGTGAATGAACCTGCTCAATATATCGTAAGTACAAAGGATGGTCGCATGATGATTGATGCTAAAGGATGGTCAAGGTTCAAATCTAAATCATATCTTGCGGTAGGGGATGATGTCAAAATCGAACTTTCTCGGCAAGGAGAGCTGGTCCAAATCAACTTTGAAATTCTTCAGTAGCAGCACGCAACTGCCTAACTGATCTATCCTCCGAGAGATTTTGATGTAATAATCTGGCATGGTGAAACAAGTGTCCTGTGTGTATAAGTAGTACGATAGTATTATTTATCACATGGTATATCGTTGATAGAATTGCAACTCTGATTGCTGGTTAGGAACTGTCGTTCGATTTCATTCCAACAGCTGTCGTGCTTTATTCAATTTTGTGTATTCGCCTTGCGACAGCATCTAAAACCAGCGCCGTACCGATCGCTTGCAATATGAAAAGCGCTGAGGTAGAACACATGGGCCCCCAAACATGCAGGGTCGGCCTGCGGCCCAAAGTCCAGAACCTGGTTTCGAGAAGCACTAGCTCAGTGCAGAAGTGGCGTCCTCCTCCTGCTGTGGGTTGGGCGAAGATGAATGTTGATGCTGCGTTATCTCGCAATGGTGAAAGGGGAGCCCTGGCAGTTGTGAGCCGGGATCATACAGGCTTCTTCCTTGGAGCATCGGCACTGGTGTGCGAAAGTGTTACTGATCCAGAGATCCTAGAGGCAATGGCATGTTGCGAGGGGCTATCTCTGGCTCTTGACTTAAACCTGCAACAAGTTCAGATTAGCACCGATTGTTCAGCAACAGTCAAGCATATCGGAGAGGCATACTTGGGGCCCAGCAAAGTTATTATGGACGAGATCAAGATGAAGAAGAATATGTTCCAAACCATGGAGATCATACATGAAAAACGCGAGTGTAATGTTGAAGCGCATGTGCTCGCAAAAGCTGCTACTTCTTTGCCCTGTGGACGCCATCTTTGGCTCACAGGAACCCCCGAAATTATTTGTATACCTATGACTGTTAATCTTCAATAAAGCAGCTTTTATCCCTCAAAAAAACATCTGAGTATTATATTCTCAGCTGAACCCCCATAATGCCCGTGCGTTGCAGAGGGAGTATTTTTCTCGGCAAGGTGAGCCTGTGATATAAAAGATTTGTATATTTCTTTACAGAGGGAGTATCTCTCTGTCAAAAAATATATTTATGTGTAACTAGTTACTCCTGTCTTTCTACTTCCTTTCGCTGATATGTGGGGCAACCGGCAACGGGGTCCACGTGCCATATGCACAAATTAGAGTGCACAACTTCACGGTAGACACACCCCGGTCGTAGCGCCGCAGTAATGCCCAATGAGCCGTCAAATCACAACCCCCCCTTTCCAGCTTTAGCAGTAAGCTGGACGGACGAAGCGGCAATATTTCACTGGGCCTGAATCCCTTTCTCCCTCGTCTGCTTGTTCAGAGAAAACCCCCTCTCGGCGATTGCATAGGGTTTTCTCATGGAGAACCAGGTACGAATTCTTCATCCATCCCCGATAAACCCAAGTCCCTTGGTCGCAGGTAATCCTAGGATGGCAGCCGCCGCCGTTGATGCATTTTTCTTCCTACTGAATCTAGTGTGTTTCATTTGCAGTGCCCAAAGTGCGAGTACCCTACAGGTTTCTGCGCCCTCGGCGAGACGCCACACTTGTTCCTTCTCATCCTAACACAACATTTTGAAACGCGCACAGTATGTTCCTAGAATCCTCTTTTCTATCCGGGAGGGTGGGGTTTTTTTGAACATGCTGTGTTCTCATATTATTTTTCCTGCAGTGTATTATTTGCTCTGCCAGAACACATGTACTCAAGATGCTCGGCCTTGCCATAACTGAATACACTAGTTTAATGGTCACAGTGAAGACAAGCCATGGATATAAGTTCCGAGTTGGGTTCATGAACCAAGAAGATCGCTGCTTTTTTATGGCCGAACTTGGATAAACTTTCTCAAGTGTTACGGACTGAAAGTTGGCGCACGAATGTTGATGGAAATAGCAGAACCTGGTCTCATCTTCACTGCGATCTTCCACCCCGACGTCGTTCCAATTGTTCATCCATGTTAGTTTTGTATCTGGTTCTTGCTTGTTGCCTCGATTACTTCTTAATCCACCTATTCTGTCTAACTAATCACAATTTAACTTTAGAAGTAGCAACGAATCTCTCACGAAGATGCTACTTCTAACTAATATTTTCTTATAATTGGTGGCACGTGTAGGTTTTTTCAGAGTAAAGCAGTCTGCTCGTTTGTTACTCTGTAATAACTCGGCTGTTACTAATGGCACTGAAGTTGACTGGATCGACATCCACAAGTTCCTACACTTTATTGATCGTCTTGAGGTCCTTGTGGGGCGTTTCAATGGTGGAAGGCCACGTGGGATATGTGTGCCACTGCTGCACTCGTTGAACAGGTCCAACTGTGTCGAGAAACTTATGGTACGAGCTGTTTTCTGTTATATATGTTGTTCATAAACTATTGCTTATACACAGTTTTACAGCTGTGATCTTCTTGAAACAGGAACTGCCGAGTTCTATTGTTCCTATACAGATGCCTGACCATGGTCGGGTCAGACTTGCGCTTGGTCACAACATGATGTTTATGTCGACCTACTCAATTCCCCTTGGAGGTGAAAAGATACTTATTCATGGGTGGTCTCAAATAATGAAGGCCCGTCCATCTTGGAGAATAGGACAGAAGATTATGTTCATGCTTTTCCATGGCTCTAAAGCGAATATCCTGTTTATTGACCACGTTGCGAGATGAAGCCGCTTTCAGAAGGTTGTGGATGCGCGGGGTGGCGCCTGGGCCTTGTCCTGGGGCTTGGCGGCCTCACCCTTGGTTAACTGTAGGCAAAGTAGCACTGTTCGAGGCGTGCTTTGTACGGTTGAACCTGTATAAGTACTCATACTGCTTTCAGCTTTGGTTGTTAAGTGCCCCTGCTGGTTTCAGTTAAGGTTGTTAAGTACTACAGTCTGTCGTGTTTCTTCAGTCCTGTCTTCCTCCAGCCGCCAAAACCAAACCAGCGCCGGCGGGGCCGCCTGCTTCCGCCTCCCACGGCTGGCTGCGCCTCAGCGCACGCATCGCCGCCCCACCGTCTCCTAAATCGTTAACGCCGACGTCCTCCGCGCGCTTTGGTGCGCTCGCCGCGGCGCCGCCCTCTCGCGTTGTCAACATGGTCAACAAACAACAGGAATCGGCAGAAGTACGTGGAGAGGATGACAGTAGGGGCCCACCACGTCAGCGTATGGAAAAATAAAATGCTTCCTCCTAGTGTTTTCCTGACATCTGGGACCCACGACATTGGGAGCGTATATAGTCAATAGACAAGAGAACAACACAAGATCGGCTGACACCTGGGACGTAGCTACTCGAGCAGTATTTTTTTGTTTGGTATTGTTGAGACGGAGCAGGGTTTGAACTGGGCTGTGGCCCGTCTAGCCCAGGCTTATATTTTATGTTCACCATGTGACCAGCCCAGCTATTTTTTCTTTGTGAAAATGAGCCCAGTTTATTTTTTCTGAAGAATACCCAATCCAGGCCTACTTATTTTTCTACGCCCTGATGGGCTGCAACTCTTTCAAGACGCCTGCAAATCTTGAAAGTAATATGAAATGGGTTGTAAATATAAAAACAGATGACAAATTGGCAATTACTTTATAATTTCTGAATTTTATTACATTTTCAGATTCCTATTTCACTGGGCATTAACCTAATTTAAATATATCTTCAAAGTACTTTAAATCTGGCTGGACATTTCGGTATTAAAAATAGTTTGGAACCCACAGAAATATGCGAAATTGGCCCTGGCCAACCAAAAAAACGACTGCAATAAATTGCATAAGAAGTTGCCATGAGCTATATATAAATTATTAAAAAAAGAGGGAGTGGTCTGACTTGTGGGCCTGTTTAGTTGACGCGTATGCAAGATTTTTTTAGTTATTATATACGTCAACAAACGATTCTAGCAGACGTAACCGTTGGATGTCAATCCAACGGCCGTCGTGTTTCTTCAATCTCTGATCTTCTTGCTCCAGCCGCCAAAGCAGCGCCGGCGGGACCGCCTACTCCCGCCTCCCGTGGCCGGCTGTGCTGCCGCGCAGGCCTCAGCGCCCCCTACTACTCCCACCGCTGGCCAGGGCATCCCTCTACTCACCCACACCCCCTGTTATTCTGCGGCGACGGCAGCCTCACACCGCAGCCGAACCGGTGAACGCTCGTACTCCTCTCCGCGTGGGCATCCACTGCCGCGTCTTCCCCGGCTCCGCGTCGTCCCCTTCCTATGCCTCGCCGTCGTCCACCGCCGTGGTGCTCTCGGCGCGGCGTGGTCAATGTGGTCAACGACCGACTTCCATCGGAAGAGTACTGTACGTGGAGAGGCTGACAGCTGGGTCCACGGCAGCCGCAAGGAAGTGCCTCCTTATTACGCGCAAAATAATTATTCCTCCACCTGACAGCGGGGACCCACCGGACGGGCCACCAGTATTTTGCGAAAAAAATCGTTTCCCCCTGACTGCTGGGACCCACCGGACGGGCCACCGTATTTCGCGAAAAAAACGTTCCCCCCGCTGTCAGCTCGGACCCACCGGAAGTGCCTCCTTATTACGCACAAAAAAATGAATACTCCCCCGGCTAACTGGGACCCACCTTGGTGGGAGGCTGACTTGTGGGCCTACTAAGTTAACGGGGATGAAGGGCTTTGTCAACTTAGTCAATATGAACGATTCTAGCTCCAGTGACCGTACGATGTCCATCCAACGGCCGTAGTGCTTCTTCAACCTCTGGTCTTCTTGCTCCAGCCGCCCAAAGCAGCGCCGGTCGTGCCGCATGCTCCTGCCTCCCGTGGCCGGCTGTGCTGCCGCGGAGGCCTCACCGCCCCCTACTATTCCCACCGCTGGCCAGGCCCTGCGGCGACGGCAGCCCCACACCGCAGCCGAACCAGTGAACTCTCGTACTCCTCTCCGCGCGGGCTTCCACTGCCGCGTCTTCCCCGGCTCCGCGTCGTCCCCTTCCTAGGCCTCGCCGTCGTCCACCGCCGTGGTGCTCTCGGCGCGGCGTGGTCAATGTGGTCAACGACCGACTTCCATCGGAAGAGTACTGTGCGTGGAGACGCTGACAGCTGGGTCCACGGCCGCAGCAAGGAAGTGCCTCCTTATTACGCGCAAAATAATTATTCCTCCACCTGACAGCGGGGACCCACCGGACGGGCCACCGTATTTCGCGAAAAAAACGTTTGCCCCTGACTGCTGGGACCCACCAGCTACATCTTCGCACGCAAGGAAGTGCCTGACAGTCGGGACCCACCTGGTCGAAGCGTACGTAGCGTTGTCATTCTGGTCGCGAACGTGTACGTACATATATACTGGTCGATGTAGAGGCGCGCACGTGTCGTAGTAGAGGCGCGCACGTAGCATGTACACGTACGTACAGCGGCCAGGGTGCAAGAAAGAAAATACGGCCACGTATGTGTACATACGGGCGGGGTCTCGAACGCCTACTCGCGCATACGTACGGCCAGGGCTCGTGTACATGGCTGGGAACGGAGAAACAGCATCGTCGTCGTGTTCATGGGGAGGCAACGGAATGCGTCGTGTTCATGGGAGGCAGAGCGCATGGGGAATGCGTCGTGTTCATCGGGAGGGCTTGGACGGAACAGGCGATGGAAACGAGGCCTGGCGTACCGCAGAACGGAGGAAACGGCCTTGTGTTCGACCGGCCACGTTCGAAACGGGATCTTGTTCATCGGGAGGGGTCTGGCGTACCGCAAAACGGAGGAAACGGACCTCCTACGGTCGAAACGGGGGTCCTGTTGATCGGGAGGGGTGTGGCGTACCGCAAAACGGACGAAACGGACTTGTGTTGGAGCGCTACGGTCGAAACGGGGGTCCTGTTCATCGGGAGGGGTGTGGCGTACCGCAAAACGGGACTCCACGGGATACTGTTCATCTCCACCGTCGACCCCCTCCAGCCTCCACGAGCTACTGTTCATCCACCGTCGACCTCCTCCAGCCTCCACCTGCGACTGTTCATCCACGGGCTCCTGTTCATCCAGCCTCCACCTGCGCTACTCCACCGGCTACTGTTCAACCAGCCCTCTCCACGGGCTCCTGTTCAACCACCCCTCCACGGGCTACTGTTCATCCTGCCCTCCACCGTCTACTGTTCATCCTGCCCTCCACGGGGTGGTCCTGTTCATCCAGCCCTCCACGGGGTCCTGTTCATCCAGCCCCAACCGGCTCGATCGATCGGGGTCCTGTTCATCCAGAGGCAACACCACGGGGTCCTGTTCATCCACCCCCACCGGGAACTGTTCATCCAACCCCCCCCCCCCCCGCAACGCTCACTGTTCATCCAGGCACATCGATCGGCTTCAGTTAGCAGCAGTAGCGAAGGAATCGCTCGATCGGGTTCAGTTAACAGCCATCGATCGATCGCTCGGGTTCAGTAACGCGTAGCCTGCAGTGCAATCGCTCGGGTTCAGTTAGAGCCCAACGCCTCGCTCGGGTTCAGTTAGAGCCAACGCCTCGCACACACGCGCGTACGTGTACGAGAGAAACGCGCATCGCTCGGCCCCCGACCTCCCACCGTAACCGGGAACTCCCCGAAATTTTCCTCCCCCTCGCTTCTACCATGGTTTTTTCCGTCATGGACGGCCCAAAGAATGTCATGCAGCTGCGTCTCCGGCCCGCCCAGGACGAAAAGCCCATTCTCTATCATGATTTTTTGTCATAGAAGCAGGAGCCCACCACATCTATGATGATACCGGGTTTTGTCACAATTTTTGTCATAGAAGTGTCATATGTATGACAGAAAAAAATTTCGTTCGGCCCAAAATGTCATGGATGTGTTTTTTTGTAGTGAATGTATGTTGTTATGCGGTTTGACCGATAAATATCTTCGTAGAATATGTAGGAACCAATATGAGCATCCAGGTTCCGCTATTGGTTATTGACCGGAGATGAGTCTCGGTCATGTCTACATAGTTCTCGAACCCGTAGGGTCCGCACGTTTAACGTTTGGTGATGATCGGTATTATGAGTTTATGTGTTTTGATGCACCAAAGGTAGTTTGGAGTCCCGGATATGATCACGGACATGACGAGGAGTCTCGGAATGGTCGAGACATAAAGATCGATATATTAGAAACCTATGTTTGGACATCGGAATGGTTCCGGGTGAGTTCGGCCATTTACCGGAGTACCGGGAGGTTACCGAAACCCCCCTCGGGGAGTATATGGGCCTTAGTGGAATAGAGGTGAGGAAGGGAAAGGTGGAGGGTGCACCACCCTATCCTAATCGGAATTGGGTGGGGGCCGCCCCCACCCCCTTCCTTCCCTCTCTCTCCCCCTTCCTTCTCTCCTACTCCAACTAGGGAAAGGGGGGATCCTACTCCCGGTGGGAGTAGGACTCCCCCTAGGGCGCGCCATAGAGAGGGTCGGCCCTCCCCTCCTCCACTCCTTTATATACGGGGGAGGGGGCACCCCATGGACACGCAAGTTGATCTCCTAGCCGTGTGCGGTGCTATTGGGGAACGTAGTAATTTCAAAAAAGTTCCTACGCACACGCAAGATCATGGTGACGCATAGCAATGAGAGGGAAGAGTGTTGTCTACGTACCCTCGTAGACCGTAAGCGGAAGCGTTATGACAACGCGGTTGATGTAGTCATACGTCTTCACGATCGACCGATCCAAGCACCGAAGGTACGACACCTTCGCGATCTGCACACGTTCAGCTCGGTAACGTCCCACGAACTCACGATCCAGTAGAGTGTCAAGGGAGAGCTTCGTCAGCACGACGGCGTGATGACGGTGATGATGATGCTACCAGAATAGGGCTTCGCCTAAGCACCGCTATGATATGACCGAGGTGGATTATGGTGGAGGGGGGCACCACACACAGCTAAGAGATCAATGATCAACTTGTGTGTCTATGGGGTACCCCCTCCCCGTATATAAAGGAGTGGAGGAGGGGAAGGAGGCCGGCCTCCTAGGCGCGCCCCAAGGGGAGTCCTACTCCCACCGGGAGTAGGATTCCCCCTTCCCTAGTTGGATTAGGAGAGAAGGAAGGGGGAGGAAGGAGGGAGGAAAGGGGGCGGGCCCCCTCCCAATTCAGATTGGGCTTGGAGGGCCCGGCCCCCCTCCCAATTTGGATTGGGCTTGGGGGGGCATGCCCCCTCCTTTGCTCCTTTCTCCTCTCTCTCACTATGGCCCAATAAGGCCCATATACCTCCCGGGGGGTTCCGGTAACCTCCCGGTACATCGGTAAATGCCCGATCTCACCCGGAACCATTCGATGTCCAAATATAGTCGTCCAATATATCGATCTTTATGTCTCGGCCATTTGGAGACACCTTGTCATGTCCGTGATCATATCCGGGACTCCGAACTACCTTCGGTACATCAAAACACATAAACTCATAATACGATCGTCACCAAACGTTAAGCGTGCGGACCCTACGGGTTCGAGAATTATGTAGACATGACCGAGACACGTCTCTGGTCAATAACCAATGGAGGAACCTGGATGCTCATATTGGTTCCTACATATTCTATGAACATCTTTATCGGTCAAACCGCATAACGATATACGTTGTTCCCTTTGTCATCGGTATGTTGCTTGCCCGAGATTTGATCGTCGGTATCTCAATACCTAGTTCAATCTCGTTACCGGCAAGTCTCTTTACTCGTTCCGTAATGCTACATCATGTAACTAACTCATTAGCTACATTTCTTGCAAGGCTTATAGTGATGTACATTACCGAGAGGGCCCAGAGATACCTCTCCGACAATCGGTGTGACAAATCCTACTCTCGATCTATGCCAACTCAACAAACACCATCAGAGACACCTGTAGAGCACCTTTATAATCACCCAGTTATGTTGTGATGTTCGGTAGCACACAAAGTGTTCCTCCGGTATTCGGGGGTTGCATGACTCCTAGTCATAGGAACATGTATAAGTTATGGATAAAGCAATAGCAACAAACTAAACGATCATCATGCTAAGCTAACGGATGGGTCAAGTCAATCACATCATTCTCTAATGATGTGATCCCGTTAATCAAATCACAACTCATGTCTATGGTTAGGAAACATAACCATCATTGATTCAACGAGCTAGTCAAGTAGAGGAAAACTAGTCACACTCTGTTTGTCTATGTATTCACACATGTACTAAGTTTCTGGTTAATACAATTCTAGCATGAATAATAAACATTTATCATGATATAAGGAAATATAAATAACAACTTTATTATTGCCTCTAGGGCATATTTCCTTTAGGTGCCCCCCTCCACAGATTTCCACCTCGGTCATATTGTTGTAGTTCTTAGGCGAAGCACTGCATCGATAACTTCACCATCATCGTCATCACGCCATAGTGCTGACGAAGCTCTCCCCCGATACTCAGCTGGATCTAGAGTTCGTGGGACGTCACCGAGCTGGTGTGTAGATCACGAAGGTGTCATACCTTCGGTGCTAGGATCGATCGGATCGTGAAGATGTACGACTACATCAACCGTGTTGTCATAACGCTTCCGCTTACGGTCTATGAGGGTACGTAGACAACACTCTTCCCCTCTCGTTGCTATGCATCACCCAGATGGATCTTGCTTGTGCATAGGATTTCTTTTAAACTACTGCGTTCCCCAACATGTATACACACTCTCCCCTCTCATTGCTATGCATCTCCTAGATAGGTCTTGCGTGATCGTAGGTAATTTTTTTGAAATATTGCGTTCCCAACAGCATCAAGTTTCTGGTTAATACAATTCTAGCATGAATAATAAACATTTATCATGATATAAAGAAATATAAATAACAACTTTGTTATTGCCTCTAGGGCATATTTCCTTCACAACCATCATGAGAGACTGGATAAGATTACGGTGCATGTATTGGTTGCTTGTAGATGAAGTAGTGTGGAGGCGATGTTGTTGAAAGTGATGTTAGTGAAGACCGATTGAATCAGACGATAGTGAGTATGGTGCACAACAACACCCGGCCTTGGAGGTAGACGACATGTGGTGAATAATGTGTGCATGAAGCGCTTCATAAAAACTCAATTCAGCCTTGATACATCCATTTTGCATCATGCTTTTATATCGATATTTATTGCATTATGGGCTTTTATTACACATTATGTCACAATACTTAGGCCTATTCTCTCTTATTTTTCAAGGTTTACATAAAGAGGGAGAATGCCAGCAGCTAGGATTCCGGGCTGGAAAAGTAGCAAATATTGGAGACCTATTCTGCACAGCTCCAAAAGTCCTGAAACTTCACAGAAGTCATTTTCAGAATATATAAAAAATATTGAGCACAAGAAGTTCTGGAGGGGGGCCACACCCTGCCCACGAGGGTGGGGGCGTGCCCTACCCCCCTGGGCGTGCCCCCTGCCTCGTGGGCCCCCTGGTAGCCCTCTGATGCCCATCTTCTGTTATATGGAGTCTTTCGATGAGGAAAAAAAATCATAAGTCAGCTTTTGGGACGAGACTCCACCGCCACAAGGCGTAACCTTGGCGGAATCAATCTAGGGCTCCGACGGAGCTGTTCTGCCGGGGAAACTTCCCTCCAGGAGGGGGGAATCATCGCCATCATCATCGCCAACGATCCTCTCATCGGGAGGGCGTCAATCTCCATCAACATCTCTACCAGCACCATCTCCTCTCAAACCCTAGTTCATCTCTTGTATCCAATTCTTGCCTCTAAGTCCGGGATTGGTACCTGTAGGTTGCTAGTAGTGTTGATTACTCCTTGTAGTTGATGCTAGTTGGTTTATTTGGTGGAAGATCATATGTTCAGATTCTATATGCATATTAATACACCTCTGATTATGAACATTAATATGCTTTGTGAGTAGTTACGTTTGTTCCTCAGGACATGGGAGAAGTCTTGCTATTAGTAGTCATGTGAATTTGGTATTCGTTCGATATTTTGATGAGATGTATGTTGTCTCTCCTCTAGTAGTGTTATGTGAACGTCGACTACATGACACTTCACCATTATTTGGGCCTAGAGGAAGGCATTGGGAAATAATAAGTAGATGATGGGTTGCTAGAGTGACAGAAGCTTAAACCCTAGTTTATGCGTTGCTTCATAAGGGGCTGATTTGGATCCATATGTTTCATGCTATGGTTAGGTTTACCTTAATACTTTTGTTGTAGTAGCGGATGCTTGCAATAGAGGTTAATCATAAGTGGGATGCTTGTCCAAGTAAGGGAAGTACCCAAGCACCGGTCCACCCACATACCAAATTATCAAAGTACCGAACGTGAATCATATGAACGTGATGAAAACTAGCTTGACGATAATTCCCATGTGTCCTCGGGAGCGCTTTTCTCTATATAAGAATTTGTCCAGGCTTGTCCTTTGCTACAAAAAGGATTGGGCCACCTTGCTCCACTTTATTTGCTTTTGTTACTTGTTGCTCGTTATCAATTATCTTATCACAAAACTATCTGTTACCTATAATTCCAGTGCTTGCAGAGAATACCTTGCTGAAAACCGCTTATCATTTCCTTCTGCTCCTCGTTGGGTTCGACACTATTACTTATCGAAAGGACTACGATAGATCCCCTATACTTGTGGGTCATCAAGACTCTTTTCTGGTGCCGTTGCCGAGGAGTGAAGCACCTTTGGCAGGTGGAATTTCATAAGGAAAAATTTATATAGTGTGCTGAAATTTACTGTCACTTGTTACTATGGAAAGTAATCCTCTGAGGGGCTTGTTCGGGGTATCTTCACCCCGACCAGTAGAGCAAAGAGTTGCTCCTCAACCTATTGAACCTAGTGAAAATGAAAATGTCTACTTTGAGATTCCTTCGGGTATGATAGAAAAACTGCTAGCTAATCCTTTTGCAGGAGACGAAACAATGCATCCTGATGAGCACCTAGTATATGTGGATGAAGTTTGTGGATTATTTAAGCTTGCAGGTGTGCCCGATGATGTTATTAAGAAGAAGGTCTTCCCTTTATCTTTGAAGGGAGATGCATTGACATGGTATAGGCTATGTGATGATATGGTATCATGGAACTACAAACGATTGAAATTGGAATTTCATCAGAAGTTTTATCCTATGCATCTTGTTCATCGTGATCGCAATTATATATATAATTTTTGGCCTCGCGAAGGAGAAAGCATCGCTCAAGCTTGGGGGAGGCTTAAATGAATGTTATATTCATGCCCCAATCATGAGCTTCCAAGAGAAATAATTATTCAAAATTTATATGCTCGGCTTTCTGATAACAATCGCACCATGCTTGATACTTCTTGTGCTGGCTCTTTTATGATGAAGACTATTGAATTCAATTGGGATTTATTGGAAAAAATTAAACACAACTCTGAAGATTGGGACCTCGACGAAGGTAAGAAGTCAGGTATGACACCTAAGTTTGATTGTGTTAAATCTTTTATGGATACCAATGTTTTCCATAAATTTAGCACTAAATATGGACTTGACTCTGAAATAGTAGCTTCTTTCTGTGAATCTTTTGCTACTCATGTTGATCTCCCTAGGGAGAAGTGGTTTAAATATCATCCTCCCATAGAAGTAAAAGTAGTTGCACCTATTAAAGTTGAAGAAAAGACTGTCACTTATAATGATCCTATTGATTATCTTGAGAAACCACATTTTCCTGTTAGGATAAAAGATCATGCTAAAGCTTCAATTGTGGTTCTTAAAAGCAATATTAGAACTTATTATACACCTCCTGAGCAAGTTAAAGTTGAACCTAATATTGCTATTGTTAAAGATCTCTTGTCTGATAATATTGATGGGCATGTTATTCATTTCTATGATGAGACTGCTAGAATTGCTAAACCTTGTGCTAAAGATAAGCATAGACCCGTGGTAGGCATGCCTGTTATTTCTGTTAAAATAGGAGATCATTGTTATCATGTCTTGTGTGATATGGGTGTTGGTGCTAGTGCAATACCTATTGACTTATACAAAGAAATTATGCATGAAATTGCACCTGCTGAGATAGAAGATATTGATGTCACAATTAAACTTGCTAATAGAGATACTATTTCACCAATTGGAATTGTTAGAGATGTTGAAATCTTGTGTGGGAAAACTAAATATCCTTCTGATTTTCTTGTTCTTGGTTCCCCACAAGATAGCTTTTGTCCCATTATATTTGGTAGACCCTTCTTGAACACAGTTAATGCTAAGATAGATTACGAAAAGGATGTTGTTACTATTGGTTTAGGTGATATCACTGGTAGAAAAAGGGCCTGTTGTCCCGGTTCGTAAGGGCCTTTAGTCCCGGTTCCTGAACCGGGACTAAAGTGTCGGTACTAATGCCATGTCCCTTTAGTCCCGGTTCAATCCAGAACCGGGACTGATGGGCCTCCACGTGGCCTGTGCGCGGAGCCCAGGCAGGAGACCCTTTGGTCCCGGTTGGTGGCACCAACCGGGACCAATAGGCATCCACGCGTCAGCATTTCTGTGGCTGGGGTTTTTGTTTTTTTTGAAAGGGGGGGGGTTTGGGGGTTTTGGGGGGTTAATTTAGGTGTTTCATATATTGTGTTAGCTAGCTATAATTAATAGAGAGAAGTGTCCTCTCTTATGTCCGTGCTTGGTTAACGCTATGTACTATACATACGTATAGAGAGGACTAGACACGCTAGCTAGCTAGTAAGCAAACGAAGGAAACAGAAGATCGTCATGAACATATATGCATACAGAGAGAAGTGATATCGACCACCTCTCCTTCTCCGAGAGATTGGTCGAACAACAAGTTCTCGTATATCTATCCGACACTACCGGCTACATATATACAATAATTATCTCTTACAAATATAATCATACTGACTCATGGTCCACATAGTATTCTCCGTCTTCAGCGATCACGTGGTCAAGAAAGAATGCCGCCAATTCCTCTTGAATTGCTTGCATGCGAGCTGGTGCTAGGAGTTCATCCCGCTTCCGAAACATCTAATTTGAAGAAGGGGGTCAATACATATATATATGAATGAATGAAACTCAATACAAATGATGGTAATAAAATAAAATTGTGAATGTTGTTATTTATGTACTTCATATTGTTCGTCAGAGTACCCGCCCCGCTCACAGGTCGTGTGGTGGATGGACTCGCAGACATAGTATCCACAGAAATCATTCCCTTGTTCCTGCCACAACCACTTTACAAGAAATAGAGGTCAATCAAACTGATAAGAAAGAATGCTAAATGGTATTGATGAAACTAGCGCTTGAATCACTAGGAGATGCGCGGAACATGCTACTATAGTACTTACTTTCGAGTGTCTAAATTCCAGCTCCTTCGGCAGTCCCGGAACTTTTCTGGTGAATTTTCTCCAAACCCTGCCGGACAAAGAAAACAATTACTTGATATCAGGAAATGAACAAAGTTGCTGATATTGTGGATAATGATCGATTTAACTTACTTCTTGAGGATTTCAGTCATGTCCGCATACTCCTGGGGATCTTTTCGTTTAGAGTCCAAGACGGTTACTCCCTGCTCAAGCCTAATATCTAGGAGAATATAGTGGAAACTGCACACGCATGCATAACTCATCAATTACATTACTATAACCTGGACTAATATATAAGGGAAACCGAATATGCACAAGACAGTAACACTCACTTGAAGTTGTAAGGAAAGAGTATTATATCTTTGTTTTCATTTTTTTTGAATGATCGTAGCAAGTTGGCCTCGGTATCTCCGGGACGATGTTCAACCTCAGTTGCATCTATGAGATATGTGTTAACGAACCCAATATCACCGATTTGTCTTTTCTTCAATTCGGCAATCTTCATTCTGCATAATATAGTGAGGATAATTATAAATACATGCAATGAAAGAGATGAGCTATATAGAGAGACTTAATGACAGAAGTAGTAGTACTTACAGACAGTAGCAGGTGATCGTTGTTTTATCGAGGGCCAATTGATTGAAAAACTGATAGAACTCCTCAAATGGAATAGGCAACAGTTCAATTCCAACGAGGTCATGCTCCGGTTTAACTCTCGCATACAAAGTACTCCTCCCCCCAGACTCTCTGCAGATTTTCAAGTACCAATCATGTAATCTTCGCATCATCGTTGTTAAAGATTTTTCATCTTTGACGAGAGGCTTCCCGTACTCGTATCTGTGTATCTGCACCTCCATGGGATCATAATGTACATCGTCGGGCAGGTAATCGTCAACATTGCCATAACCGGGCACCATCCTCGGATCGACGATGTCGCTAGGCACCTTGAGGGGGGGCACGATTGCTTCGCTTGTTCGCCGAGCTGGGCAATTTGTTTCCCAGCTGCTCGTCATTCTTTCAGCCTTTGATCACTGACTGTACTTCCCGACCGCTCCGCTTCGGCCCATGTCTTTGCAATAATGCGCTCATAGTTGCCTTTCGGCGGAGACTTGGGTGGTTTTGCCAGGGCAGCCAGAGTGCGCTTCACTTTCACCGGATCTACCTTCTCCTCCGGAGGTGGATGTCTCTTTGCTCTCAACCCTTGAAACCAGTCATCCACTTCGGTTCGCGCGATCTTCGCGTTCTCCTCCGGGGTCCTCTCGTATGGTAACTTCTGTGGACTCTTCAGAGAAGGACCGAATCTGTATGTCCTCCCGCCTCTGGTTGTACTGCTAGACGCCGGCCGAGCAGACGAAGCGGTTGTCTTCTTTACTTGCTTACGAGGCGGAGGAGAAGGACTACGACGCGCCGGAGCAGCTGCTGGAGCGGCGGCGGGTCTCTTCCGCCCTTGCTGACGAGGCGGAGAAGGAGGAGGCTGGCTGCTCGGGCGCGCCGGCGCAGGCGGAGTGCCGCCACGCGCCAGAGAAGGAGCCGGCCGAGGGCCCTGATCGTCACTCGCCGGAGGAGGAGGCGGTGGAGGAGGCGGAGTGCCCTGACTCGCCGGAGGAGGAGGAGGAGGCGGAGGCGTCCAGTTCGGAAGGTTGATGAGCTCCTTCCGCCATAGGCATGGAGTCTTCAGAGCAGACCCCAGCCGAGTCTCCCCTTCACCGGTAGGGTGGTCAAGCTGGAGGTCCTCAAATCCCTCCGTTATTTCATCCACCATCACCCTAGCATATCCTTCTGGAATCGGCCGGCAGTGAAAAGTTGCGCCGGGTTCAGTAGGATAAACAGAGCCAACAGCCGCCTTGACCTTCAAATTCATCCATTGCGTCATAAGGTGGCAATTTTGAGACTCCGTGATAGCATCCACGGGATAGCTGGCAGGAGCCATCAAGGCATGCTCCGGCTGAAGCAGCTCGGTGGAAGCCACGCTGCTTCTGCGCTGAGATGGCGGGGTAGCTTCGGGGGAAGCTTCGGCAGTACGTTTGCTGCGATTTGCTTCTCGTTCCTCTATCGCGTCTACCCTTGCTTGCAGCGCCTGCATTTGGGTCTGCTGCACTTTTTTCCTCCTCTCATGGGATTTGTAACCGCCTGCGTCCGGAAACCCAACCTTCCACGGAATGGAGCCTGGCGTGCCTCGTGTCCGTCCAGGGTGCTCAGGATTCCCGAGGGCCATTGTGAGCTCGTCGTTCTCTCTGTCTGGAAAGAACTTCCCTTGCTGCGCTGCTTCGATATACTGCTTAAGCTTCCTGACTGGTATGTCCATTTGATCGTTCGTCCAAATGCACTTCCCTGTTACAGGGTCCAAGGTTCCGCCAGCCCCGAAGAACCAAGTCCGGCAACGGTCTGGCCAGCTAATTGTCTCTGGTTCGATCCCTTTATCAACCAGATCATTCTCAGTCTTGGCCCACTTAGGCCGGGCTACGAGGTAGCCACCTGACCCCGTGCGATGGTGAAGCATCTTCTTCGCAGCATTTTGCTTGTTTGTCGCCGACATCTTCTTACTCTTTTCCGATGTCTTGTGGGCCACAAATGCGGGCCAGTGATCTCTGATCTTCTCATATCTGCCCTTGAATTCTGGTGTCTCATTATTTTCGACAAACTTATTCAGCTCTTTCTTCCACCTCCTGAATAGTTCTGCCATCCTCTTAAGAGCAAAAGACTTGATTAATTGCTCTTTAACTGGGTTCTCTGGATTATCCTCTGGCGGTAGGGTGAAATTTGACTTCAGCTCAGTCCAAAGATCATTTTTCTGCATATCATTGACATAAGACACCTCAGGGTCTTCTGTAGCCGGCTTAAACCATTGCTGGATGCTTATCGGGATCTTGTCCCTAACCAGAACCCCGCACTGAGCAACAAATGCGCTCTTTGTCCGGAGGGGTTCAATCGGTTGGCCGTCGGGCGCGATTGCTATGATCTCAAACTTTTCATCCGAGCTCAACTTTTTCTTCGGGCCTCGTCTCTTTACCGAAGTTGTGCTCGATCCGGAGGGCTAGAAAAAAGAACAAAGACTTAATTAATATGTGTACATACCAAAACAATGAATGCATCAATCAGCTAGTCAGCACAGGCTTAACTAATATATATACCTGGCCGGACTCGGTTCGGTCACCGGAGCCGTCATCACGGTCTCCTTCTTGCACCGGCATTGGGTCACCGGAGCCGTCCTCATGTTCTTCTTCTTGCACCGGCATTAGGTCACCGTAGCCAGCTTCTTCACCCTCTCCTTCCAGACCATCGGTGTCGTTGAGAAACAACGAGACGGCATCACTTCCTTCTGCGATTATGTCCCTCAACAACGCTTCTTTTGCTTCGTCTCGGGCGGTGTCCATAGTTTCTACAAATATTTACAACATGGCAATTATTATTCAAACATGACAGATGGATATATTAGTGCCAAACGTAGAACTAGCTACCTAATCATAGTAAGGAATCATATATATTAATTAGTGGCCTCGACCCCCCCCCCACGTGTTGAAGCTATCGGGAGGGGGTATATATCGACAACGACGACACTACATCTATATGTCCCTCGACGACCCTCGTTCCCGATAAAAAAAGAGGAAGAAGAAGAAAAAAAGAGGAGAAGAAAGAATAGAGGAGAAGAACTCCTCTATTCTTTCTTCTCCTCTTTTTTTCTTCTTCCTCTTCTTTTTTATCCTCTTCTTCCTCTCATGTTCGAGAGGATCGCCGAGGGGTCGGAAGGTTGCCTAGTGTCAAAGGATTCAACAAAACCATGTCTTCATCATTAGGCGAAAGTAACATGTGCATGATGGTACGAAGCTCTCCAAAGTTATTTTGGAACGGAGTCCCAGATAAGATAATTCGCTTTTTGGTACAAAGTTCAGCAACACCTTCCAAATATCGTTATTTGGAAGGCCTTTGCTGAAATTCATACAAAAAGGCAAATTATCCTATCCGGGACACCATTCCAAAATAACTTTGGAGGACTTCGTCATGCCCTGGTTACTTCCGGCTAATGATGAAGCCATGGATTTCTTCAATACTTTGACACTAGGAAACCTCTCTCGACCCCTCGGCGATCCTCGACCCCTCGAACCCTGGAACCCTCGACCCTAGACGACCCTGGAACCCTCGACCCTCGATCCCTCGACCCTATAGAACCCTCGAAGAAAGGAATAGCTAGAGGAGAAGATCGAAGAAAAAAAAGAAGAAAAAAAAGAGGAGAAGAAGAAAGGAATAGTGGAGAAGAAGAGAAAATAGAATATTCTATTTTCTCTTCTTCTCCACTATTCCTTTCTTCTTCTCCTCTTCTTTTCCTTCTTTTTCTTCTTCTTATTTATTTCTCCTCTTCTTTTCCTCTCCTCTTCTTCTTTCTTTCCTCTTCTTATTTTCTTCTTTCCTATCCTCGACGACCCTGGAACCCTCGACCCCTAGACGACCCTGGAACCCTCGACCCTCGATCCCTCGACCCTATAGAACCCTCGAACCCTCGACCCTGAAACCCTCGACCCTTGACCCCTTAACGACCCTCGACCCTCTACCCTAGTTCCCGACCCTCGACCCTCTACCCTAGTTCCCGACCCTCGACCCCTCGGCGATCCTCGACACCCTCGTTCCCGATAAAAATTAAGAAGAAGAAGAAGAAGAAGAAGAAAAAGAGGAGAAGAAGAAAGGAATAGCTAGAGGAGAAGATCGAAGAAAAAAGAAGAAAAAAAGAGGAGAAGAAGAAAGGAATAGTGGAGAAGAAGAGAAAATAGAATATTCTATTTTCTCTTCTATTTTCTCTTCTTCTCCTCTATTCCTTTCTTCTTTTCCTCTTCTTTTCTTTTTTTCTTCTTCTTATTTATTTCTCCTCTTCTTCCTCTCCTCTTCTTCTCCTTTCTTCCTCTTCTTATTTTCCTTTTTCCTCTCATTCTTTTTCACATAAATTTTTGACATTTTTGACATATTTAGCACATTCTAAATTTTCCTAACTCTTTTACAACCACAAAAATTACTCCAACTTCATGACAGTACCCACACTCCATTTCACCAAAAACCTTCTGATCCATAGTTTAAATTTTTTAAATTTCATTCAAATGAAATTTGAACCAGATTCAAATTCCTTGCTGAAAACCTATTCTAAACCAATCAAAAAATTCTGAAATTTTGCCATCACCTTTGTCTTGCATCAGTACCTCACCACAAAAAATATCATGAATCCTAAAAATGCCCAAAGCCATCTAGCATTTGATCAAACACCCTCTATATGCACTGTTCATATCTGTAAAAAAAATTCAGAAATTTCAGAAAAGTTTGCTGCTGCTCCACTCCTTCTCCTCTCCTCTCCTTCTCCTCCCTTCTGCTCTTCAATGCGTCGGGGCCGGCGGCGACCATGGAGCAGGGGCAGAGAGCAAGGGCCGCACTCGATCGGGACCATGGGAAAGGGGGGGCTCACTTTGAGGGGGGCGGCGATGGCAGGAGTCCGGCGACGAGGACGGCGGGCTCGGGGCGGCACGCGGTGACGGGGACGGCGCGCGGCCGGCGACAGGGACGAGGAGGGGTGGGCTCGGGGAGGCACGCAGCGACGGGGACGACGAGGACGGCGGGCTCGGGGATGCCGGTGATGAGGACGACGCGGGCTCGTGGAGGCGACGACGTTGGCGGCGGCGTAGACGGCGAGGTGGAGCAGCCTGACGGCGTCGTCGGCGGGGGAGGGGGGAACTGGCGATGCAAACTGAAAATTTTCACAAGTGTTTGTTATATAGTCCAAGCTTTAGTCCCGGTTGGTGGCATAAACCGGGACTAATTCCCCCTTTAGTCCCGGTTGGTGCCAGCAACCGGGACCAAAGGCCTCTTTTCAGCAGCCCAAAGGGCGGGAAGCGGCGGCCTTTGGTCCCGGTTGGTGGCACCAACCGGGACTAAAGGGGGGCATTGGTCACGGTTGGTGCCACGAACCGTGACCAATGCCCCCTTTAGTCCCGGTTGGTGCCACCAACCGGGACCAATGGCCTTGTGCTGCCCCGCGCCCAAAAGTTTAGTCCCACCTCGCTAGTTGAGAGGGCTCGGGAGTGGTTTATAAGCGCTGCTGCGCCCACCCTCCCGAGCTCCTCTCAACTGCAGGCTTTCGGGCCTAATCTGTCACTGCAATGCCTGTGGGCCTACTGGGCCTGCTGCGGGCCTGAATCCTGGCCCATGGTAGGGTTTCTAGTCGTATTCAGGCCGTGGTGGCCCAGTAGGTGGCATTTTTTTGTTTTTTTGTTGCTTTATTTATTTTCTTTTGTTTTTTGCTTTATTTTTTAATTCTTTATGCTTTTAGTTTTAGAAAAATTATAAACTTTTTGTTAATGCCATTAGTTTTCAAATTTGAAAATAATTTTTTAGTTTTTTTGTTTTCTTTGTTGCTTTATTTATTTTATTTTGTGATTAACTTTACTATAAAAATAGTTTTTTCCTGTTTTTTTGATTTGTTTTTTGCATTATTTATTTTCTTTTGTTTTTTGCTTTAATTTTTAATTCTGTTTGCTTTTAGGTTAGCAAAATTATAAACTTTCTGTTAGTGCCATTAGTTTTAGAAAAATTATAAACTTTCTGTTAGTGCCATTAGTTTTCAAATTTGAAAACACTTTTTTAGTTTTTTTGTTTTCTTTGTTGCTTTATTTATTTTATTTTGTGATTAACTTTACTATAAAAATAGTTTTTTCCTGTTTTTTTGATTTGTTTTTTGCATTATTTATTTTCTTTTGTTTTTTGCTTTAATTTTTAATTCTGTTTGCTTTTAGGTTAGCAAAATTATAAACTTTCTGTTAGTGCCATTAGTTTTAGAAAAATTATAAACTTTCTGTTAGTGCCATTAGTTTTCAAATTTGAAAACACTTTTTTAGTTTTTTGTTTTCTTTGTTGCTTTATTTATTTTATTTTGTGATTAACTTTACTATAAAAATAGTTTTTTCCTGTTTTTTTGATTTGTTTTTTGCATTATTTATTTTCTTTTTTTGCTTTAATTTTTAATTCTGTTTGCTTTTAGGTTAGCAAAATTATAAACTTTCTGTTAGTGCCATTAGTTTTAGAAAAATTATAAACTTTCTGTTAGTGCCATTAGTTTTCAAATTTGAATAGTTAAAATTTGAATTCTTTGAAAATTGTTTGAATCACAAGTTTGTGATTAACTTACTAAAAAATGAGAATAGATGCGCTTATAGAGAAAATTCAACCTAAATTCCTAGTAAATTTCTATGAATTTCAGAGAAATTCACTATGAATTTAGGTTAAACTTTTCTCTATTAGGGCATCTATTTTCACTTTGAGAGGAGCTCAACAAGGCAGAGAGGGAAGGGCTTATAAACCGGTGTGAGCCCCCTTCGGTTGGCGAGGTGGGACTAAACTCGGCCCGCAACGAGGACCAACCCTTTAGTCCCGGTTTGTGGCACAAACCGGGACTAATGGTCATGGGCCAGGGGCGAGGAGCAAAATTATAAACTTTCTGTTAGTGCCATTAGTTTTAGAAAGTTGAAAGTTGAAAGTTGGCATGGGCCAGGGACTAATGGTCATGGTATTACGAGGGCCGAACCATAAGACATGAAAGCATTTCAAATGAACTCTGAAAAAGTTGAAAGTTGGGATGGTATCATAATTTCACCCACATAGCATGTGCATGTACAAAACGGACAATGGTAGCATGTTCGTGTGTTACAAAGTTGCGGGAGAAAGTCTTCACTTTTTCTTCGCTTGTGTCATTTGCTTATTGCGCCGTAACCATGGATAATCTTCATTGTTTATCAGGATGCTTGGGTCAGCCTTGACATTGAAGGGAGGAATTTCATGAAACTTTTCATAATCTTCAGACATGTCTGTCTTGCCGTCCACTCCCAGGATGTCCCTTTTTCCTGAAAGAACTATGTGGCGCTTTGGCTCATCGTATGATGTATTCGCTTCCTTATCTTTTCTTTTTCTCGGTTTGGTAGACATGTCCTTCACATAGATAACCTGTGCCACATCATTGGCTAGGACGAACGGTTCGTCAGTGTACCCAAGATTTTTCAGATCCACTGTTGTCATTCCGTACTGTGGGTCTACCTGTACCCCACCGCCTAACAGATTGACCCATTTGCACTTAAACAAAGGGACCTTAAAATCAGGTCCGTAGTCAAGTTCCCATATGTCCACTATGTAACCATAATATGTATCCTTTCCGCTCTCGGTTGCTGCATCAAAGCGGACACCGCTGTTTTGGTTGGTGCTCTTTTGATCTTGGGCGATCGTGTAAAATGTATTCCCATTTATCTCGTATCCTTTGTAAGTCAATACAGTCAAAGATGGTCCCCTGGACAACAAGTACAACTCATCACAAACAGTGTTGTCACCTCTGAGACGTGTTTCCAACCAACTGCTGAAAGTCCTAATGTGTTCATATGTAATCCAGTCGTCTCACTGCTCCGGGTGTTTGGAGCGCAGACTGTTCTTGTGTTCATCGACATACGGGGTCACCAAGGTAGAGTTCTGTAGAACTGTGTAGTGTGCTTGAGACCAAGAATATCCGTCCCTGCATATTATTGAGTCTCTTCCAAGAGTGCCTTTTCCAGTCAGTCTCCCCTCATACCGCGATTTAGGGAGACCTATCTTGTTAAGGCCAGGAATGAAGTCAACACAAAACCCGATAACATCCTCTGTTTGATGGCCCATGGAGATGCTTCCTTCTGGCCTAGCGCGATTACGGACATATTTCTTTAGGACTCCCATGAACCTCTCAAAGGGGAACATATTGTGTAGAAATACGGGCCCCAGGATGACAATCTCGTCGACTAGATGAACTAGGACGTGCGTCATGATATTGAAGAAGGATGGTGGGAACACCAGCTCGAAACTGACAAGACATTGCGCCACATCACTCCTTAGCCTTGGTACGATTTCTGGATCGATCACCTTCTGAGAGATTGCATTGAGGAATGCACATAGCTTCACAATGGCTAATCGGACGTTTTCCGGTAGAAGCCCCCTCAATGCAACCGGAAGCAGTTGCGTCATAATCACGTGGCAGTCATGAGACTTTAGGTTCTGAAACTTTTTCTCTGGCATATTTATTATTCCCTTTATATTCGACGAGAAGCCAGTCGTGACCTTCATACTGAGCAGGCATTCAAAGAAGATTTCTTTCTCTTCTTTCGTAAGAGCGTAGCTGGCAGGACCTTTATACTGCTTCGGAGGCATGCCGTCTTTTTCGTGCAAACGTTGCAGGTCCTCCCGTGCCTCAGGTGTATCTTTTGTCTTCCCATACACGCCCAAGAAGCCTAGCAGGTTCACGCAAAGGTTCTTCGTCACGTGCATCACGTCGATTGAGGAGCGGACCTCTAGGTCTTTCCAGTAGGGTAGGTCCCAAAATATAGATTTCTTCTTCCACATGGGTGCGTGTCCCTCAGCGTCATTCGGAACAGCTAGTCCACCGGGACCCTTTCCAAAGATTACGTAGTGTAAATCATTGACCATAGCAAGCACGTGATCACCGGTGCGCATGGCGGGCTTCTTCCGGTGATCTGCCTCGCCTTTGAAATGCTTGCCTTTCTTTCGACATTGATGGTTGGTCGGAAGAAATCGACGATGGCCCAGGTACACATTCTTCCTGCATTTGTCCAGGTATATACTTTCAGTGTCATCTAAACAGTGCGTGCATGCGTGGTATCCTTTGTTTGTCTGTCCTGAAAGGTTACTGAGAGCGGGCCAATCGTTGATGGTCACGAACAGCAACGCCTTAAGGTTAAATTCCTCCTGTCTGTGCTCATCCCACGTACGTACACCGTTTTCATTCCACAGCTGTAAAAGTTCTTCAACTAATGGCCTTAGGTACACATCAATTTCGTTGCCGGGTTGCTTAGGGCCTTGGATGAGAACTGGCATCATAATGAACTTCCGCTTCATGCACATCCAAGGAGGAAGGTTATACATACATAGAGTCACGGGCCAGGTGCTGTGATTGCTGCTCTGCTCCCCGAAAGGATTAATGCCATCCGCGCTTAAAGCAAACCATACATTCCTTGGGTCCTTTGCAAACTCATCCCAGTACTTTCTCTCGATTTTTCTCCACTGCGACCCGTCAGCGGGTGCTCTCAACTTCCCATCTTTCTTTCGGTTCTCACTGTGCCATCGCATCAACTTGGCATGCTCTTCGTTTTTGAACAGACGTTTCAACCGTGGTATTATAGGAGCATACCACATCACCTTCGCAGGAACCCTCTTCCTGGGGGGCTCGCCGTCAACATCACCAGGGTCATCTCGTCTGATCTTATACCGCAATGCACCGCATACCGGGCATGCGTTCAGATCCTTGTATGCACCGCGGTAGAGGATGCAGTCATTAGGGCATGCATGTATCTTCTCCACCTCCAATCCTAGAGGGCATACGACCTTCTTTGCTGCGTATGTACTGTCGGGCAATTCGTTATCCTTTGGAAGCTTCTTCTTCAATATTTTCAGTAGCTTCTCAAATCCTTTGTCAGCCACAGCATTCTCTGCCTTCCACTGCAGCAATTCCAGTACGGTACCGAGCTTTGTGTTGCCATCTTCGCAATTGGGGTATAACCCTTTTTTGTGATCCTCTAACATGCGATCGAACTTCAGCTTCTCCTTTTGACTAATGCATTGCGTCCTTGCATCGACAATGACCCGGCGGAGATCATCATCATCGGGCACATCGTCTGGTTCCTCTTGATCTTCAGCAGCTTCACCCGTTGCAGCATCATTGGGCACATCGTCTGGTTCCTCTTGATCTTCACCAGCTCCCCCGTTGCAGCATCACCGTATTCAGGGGGCACATAGTTGTCATCGTAGTCTTCTTCTTCGCCGTCTTCCATCATAACCCCTATTTCTCCGTGCCTCGTCCAAACATTATAGTGTGGCATGAAACCCTTGTAAAGCAGGTGGGAGTGAAGGATTTTCCGGTTAGAGTAAGACCTCGTATTCCCACATTCAGTGCATGGACAACACATAAAACCATTCTGCTTGTTTGCCTCAGCCGCATCGAGAAACTCATGCACGCCCTTAATGTACTCGCGGGTGTGTCTGTCACCGTACATCCATTGCCGGTTCATCTGCGTGCATTATATATAATTAAGTGTCCAAATTAATAGAAGTTCATCATCACATTAAAACCAAAGTGCATACATAGTTCTCATCTAACAACATATAGCTCTCCAGAGCATCTAATTAATTAAACCATACATTGAAACTATGTAAAACATTTCAATGCGAAAACAAATGCGATCATAATCGCAACCAAGGTAACAATTGATCCAACGGCATAATGATACCAAGCCTCGGTATGAATGGCATATTTTCTAATCTTTCTAATCTTCAAGCGCATTGCATCCATCTTGATCTTGTGATCATCGACGACATCCGCAACATGCAACTCCAATATCATCTTCTCCTCCTCAATTTTTTTATTTTTTCCTTCAACAAATTGTTTTCTTCTTCAACTAAATTTAACCTCTCGACAATAGGGTCGGTTGGCATTTCCGATTCACATACATCCTAGATAAATAAAATCTATGTCACGTTGGTCGGCATAATTTTCATAAACAATAAATGAACCAATAGTTATAAAGATAATATACATACCACATCCGAATCATAGACAGGACGAGGGCCGACGGGGGCGGATACCAAAACCATCGCACTATATAAGATGCAATAATAAATGTAAGAAAATGATACAAGTATCTATCTAAACATACAAGTAAGAATATTTTTCCTTTCAGAAAGAAGATAAGAACAAGAGGCTCACCACGGTGGTGTCGGTGATGAGATCGGCGCGGGTGATCGACGGCGGTGAAGACGGGGACGGGGCGTGACGGACCGCTAAATCTAGACAAATCTCGAGGAAAATGGAGCTTGGAGGTCGAGCTTCGAGAGGAGAAAGCTTAAGTAGTGTGGCTCGGGCATTCCATCGAACACCTCATGTGCATAGGAGGTGAGCTAGAGCACCACAAAGCCCTCTCCCCCTCGGCCAGAGAAAAACAGAGCACTGGGGTGCTCTGCTCGCGAGCGAGGGGTATATATAGGCACCTCATTGGTCCCGGTTGGTGACATGAGCCGGGACTAAAGGGGAGCCTTTGGTCCCGGTTCAAGCCACCAACCGGGACCAATGGTGGTGGGCCAGGAGCGAGGCCCATTGGTCCCAGTTCATCCCACCAACCGGGACCAAAAGGTCCAGATGAACCGGGACCAATGGCCCACGTGGCCCGGCCGGCCCCCTGGGCTCACGAACCGGGACCAACATTGGTCCCGGTTCTGGACTGAACCGGGACTAATGGGCTGACCCGGCCTGGACCAAAGCCCCGTTTTCTACTAGTGTATGTCTCATGAGTTTAAAATTTTCTCTAAATTTCATAGACAACACCGTGAAGAGGAATTGCCTAGTAAAGATGAAATTATTGGTCTTGCTTCTATTGTCGTACCTCCTAGTGATCCTTTAGAACAATATTTGCTAGACCATGAAAATGATATGTTTATGAATGAAAGAAGGGAAATAGATGAAGTATTCTTTAAAAAGGAACCCATCCTGAAACAGAATTTGCCTGTCGAAATCCTAGGGGATCCTCCTCCACCCAAGGGTGATCCCGTGTTTGAGCTCAAACCGTTACCTGATACTCTTAAATATGCTTATCTTGATGAGAAAAAGATATATCATGTTATTATTAGTGCTAAACTTTCTGAGCATGAAGAAGAGAGATTATTGAAATCTCTGAAGAAGCACCGTGCTGCTATTGGATATACTCTCGATGATCTTAAGGGCATCAGTCCCACACTATGTCAACACAAAATAAATTTGGAGAAAGATGCCAAACCAGTTCGTGATCACCAAAGACGGCTGAATCCTAAGATGAAAGAAGTGGTAAGAAAGTAAATACTAAAGCTCCTTGAGGCAGGTATAATTTATCCCGTTGCTGATAGTCAGTGGGTAAGTCCTGTCCATTGTGTCCCTAAAAAGGGAGGCATTACTGTCGTTCCTAATGATAAAGACGAATTGATTCCGCAAAGAATTATTACAGGTTATAGGATGTTAATTGATTTCCGCAAATTAAATAAGGCTACTAAAAAAGATCATTACCCCTTACCTTTTATTGATCAAATGCTAGAAAGATTATCCAAACATACACATTTTTGCTTTCTAGATGGTTATTCTGGTTTCTCTCAAATACCTGTGTCAGCTAATGATCAATCTAAGACCACTTTTACTTGCTCGTTCGATACTTTTTCTTATAGACGTATGCCTTCTGCTTTATGTAATGCACCTGCTACTTTCTAAAGATGCATGATGGCTATATTCTCTGACTTTTGTGAAAAGATTTGTGAGGTTTTCATGGACGATTTCTCCGTCTATGGATCCTCTTTTGATGATTGATAAGCAACTATAGGATCGAAACTATGTCTAGAGGGGGGGTGATTAGACTACTTGACCAATTAAAAATCTATCCTTTTCCCAATTTTAGTCATTGGCAGATTTTAGCTATCTTAGCACAAGTCAAGCAATCATAACACAATTAAAGCAAGCATGCAAAGAGTCTATGAGCAGCGGAAAGTAAAGCATGCAACTTGCAAGAATGTAAAGGGAAGGGTTTGGAGAATTCACATGCAATTGGATACACAGATGTTTTTGTCATGGTTCCGATAGGTGGTGCTATCGTACATCCACGTTGATGGAGACTTCAACCCACGAAGGGTAACGGTTGCGCGAGTCCAGGAGGGCTCCACCCACGAAGGGTCCACAAAGAAGCAACCTTGTCTATCCCATCATGGCCATCGCCCACGAAGGACTTGCCTCACTAGCGGTAGATCTTCACGAAGTAGGCGATCTCCTTGCCCTTACAAACTCCTTGGTTCAACTCCACAATCTTATCGGAGGCTCCCAAGTGACACCTAGCCAATCTAGGAGACACCACTCTCCAAGAAGTAACAAATGGTGTGTTGATGATGAACTCCTTGCTCTTGTGCTTCAAATGATAGTCTCCCCAACACTCAACTCTCTCTCACACGATATGGATTTGGTGGAAATAAGATTTGAGTGGAAAGCAACTTGGGGAAGGCTAGAGATCAAGATTCATATGGTGAGAATGGAATATCTTGGCCTCAACACATGAGTAGGTGGTTCTCTCTTAGAAAATGTGTATTGGAAGTGTAGGTATGTTCTGATGGCTCTCTCCACGAATGAAGAGTGGGTGGAGGGGTATATATAGCCTCCACACAAAAACTAACCGTTACACACAATTTACCAATCTCGGTGAGACCAAATTGAGAAACTCGGTCGGACCGATTTAGCAAACCTAGTGACCGTTAGGATTTTTGGTGGGACTGAGATGCAACTCGATAGGACCGATATGGTTAGGGTTAGGGCATTACGTAATATCGGTGTGACCGATTACACAAACTCGGTGGGACCAATTTTGGTAATAAGCTAACCAGAGAGTTGGTCAGGTAATCTCGGTGGGACCGATTTTCTCATTTCGGTGGGACCGAAATGTTACAAAAGGGAAACAGAGAGTTTACATTGCAATCTCGGTGGGATCGATCGCTCATCTCGGTAGTACCGAAACATTACGAAGGGAAACAGAGAGATTACAACCCCATCTCGGTGTGACCGAGATCCCTATCGGTGAGACCGATTTTCCTAGGGTTTCTGGCAGTGGCTATGACATCTGAACTCGGTGGCGCCAGATAGAAAGAATCGGTGGGGCCGAGTTTGACTTTTGGTTTAGGTCATATGTGGATGTGGGAAGGTAGTTGAGGGTTTTGGAGCATATCACTAAGCACTATGAAGCAAGAACCTCATCAAGCAACACCTCATCCCTCCTTGATAGTATTGGCTTTTCCTATAGACTCAATGTGATCTTGGATCACTAAAATATAAAATGTAGAGTCTTGAGCTTTGAGCTTGAGCCAATCTTTTTGTCCTTAGTATTTTGAGGGGTCCACTTTCCTCATCCATGCCATGCCATTCATTGAGCTTTTCTTGAAATATTAATCTTGGAATAGCATTAGCTCAATGAGCTATATGTTGTTAGGAATTACCAAAACCACCTAGGGATAGTTGCACTTTCAATCTCCCCCTTTTTGGTAATTGATGATAACATATAGATCAAAGCTTCGACAAATGATAATAAGAGTGAAAAACATTGTCACTTTGAGAAGTATGTGAAAAGCAAGAGCTCCCCCTGAATTTGTGCATAGTTTATGATTTGCTTTGGACTGCAAATGCACAGAGAGTTAGGCTCATGGGTTACTCTTCCATGTCACATACATCTTGGTGGAGCGCTCAAAATGATAATAATTAAATACATGCACTCATCACCAAGCAAAGTGAATGATCATATAGGGATAAAATGATAATGTCATCCAACAAGCATTAATGTAGCATATGATCAAACACACATGATCATCCAAGTATCACACAGACAGAAAGTATCTCAATCAAGCAAATAAAGTTCAACCACCAAAGCAAGAGAGAATAAAAAAGCAGCAAAGCTCTCTCTCGAAGCCTATGATCTATACATTTTTCTCCCCCTTTGGCAACAAGTTACCAAAAAGTTCATAGAAAATGCATAACACTAAATCGTCTCTCAGGTATGGTCTTTAGGTGGTGGTGTCTGGATAACTCCAAGAACAAAGGCTTCAGTCGATGAAGAAGAGCTAATGGAGTAGGTGCTGGAGCTGGTGGCACTGAAGCTATAGCTGGTGCAGATGAAGTTGCTCTGGTGTCTGGAACATGCACTGCAGCAGATCTCTGAGCTCTAGGCACTCTGGCAAATGCATCAGTGGTTGTCTTGCCCTTCCTCTCCTGCATATCATCCTGAAGTTGCTCCACAACAGACTGGATCTCAGTTACCTTCACATCCATTTCAGAGAACTTCTGCTCCACGATCCTCTCCAAGCTCTCCTGGTTTTGAGTTAGGGTGGCCAGCCCTTTCTCAATCCTTAGAGTGGATGCTATCAAGTAGCCGAGCTGATATTGCTTGCTCTTTAGAAGATACTGAGATGCCTCTTCCATGGTTGGCATCTTTGCACCTTTCTCAGCCTTTGCCTTCTCCCTCTTTGCTTGAACGTGCACAGAAGATGGTTCATCCTCATTCATAACCACTTGGTTGTCCTCAAAGTCTGGATAGATAGGCATGTGCTCCTTGTCCAACAAGTATGTGCCAGTGCCCATCTTGGAGTTAATCAACTCCTGGATCTGTGGTGGATACCCATAACTTCTCTTTTGGTCAGCAGTTGTCCTCTTGATAGTTTCAACTATAAGACTCGTGACCTTGAACTTTTGTGGCACATCAAATATATGTAGCAGATTGATGGAGTGGCCTCTGATCATTATGTGATCACCAAACTTGGGCAGAAGAGTGTGCCTGAGAATCCAATTGATAGTAGGCAGTCCTTACAGCAGGTGTTTCATTGATCCAAATTGGTGAGTCTCAAGATCTGTATCAAGAATTTCCTTGTACATGCTAGCCATGGAGTTGTGATCCTTCTTCTTCTTGGCATAGACATCCAAGTCATCTTCATTCTCCTCAGGAGCATTGATCAATTGAGCCCATTCTGCTACTGTTGACTGGTATCTAGTGCCTTCAGACATCCAGACTATCTTCCCATCTGGTTAGAAGTGAGCTGTGGAGTAGAACTGCATGATAAGCTCATCATTCCACTTTGTGAGCTTCTGAGCCACAAACTCATCAACTCCACAAGCCTTGAAACTGTCATATACTCTTGGATAATGTTCTTCATTCTCCTTGATGTACTCCCAGTTGACCCATCTCATGTCACATACTATTGGTTTCTTGTCAAGCGACACTGACTCATAAAAATTCTGTTGTTCTTTGGTATGGAACCTGTAGTCCACAGCAGTTCTCCTTCTGGTGGCATATGGATCTGACTCTCTCCATAGCCTCAATCCTGAGTCCTTCCTGATCTTCATCTTTTCTGCTACAAGATGAGCATCATTATGATCTGGAATTTTTGGCTTTAACTTCCTCAAAACATGTGACTCATCATGTTCTTCTTCAGCAACAGTTTCAGGCACTGGGGCCTTGTTTTTCTCAGCAGCTGGAATGTTCCTGCTACTCCTCTTTGGTGCAGTTTTGGGTTTTGGAGCAGTTGGCTTAGAAGTTCCTTTGAGCTTAGACGAAGCAGCCCCTGATCTTATGGCATCTCCCATAAGTTTCTGTGCCTTAGGTGCTGGTGCATCATCCTCTTCCTCTTCCTCTTCTTCAGAGTCTTTCATGATCGAAGATCTTCCAAGCACTCTAGCAGTGTCTTTTTGACCCTTTCCTTCCTTTTCTTTTCTGCCACAACCTGCTCTTTGGGTGTAGATCCCAAAGTCTCTTGAGTGGATGCTCTGGCTTTAGACATTGGAGCTCTCCTAGCAGGAACCTTTTGTTTCATTCCTGGCTTGGTGGCAGCAGCTGTGCCATATTCCTTCTTCAGGACATTCCTCTTCGAGGTGGTTTCTTCTTCCTCAGCCACATAGTCCTCATCCTCTGACTCTGAGGTTCTTTTCTTGCTGGCCCTGGTGGCAGCCTTTGGCAGATTGCTTGGTGTGCTCCTGCTGCCATCATCTGAGCTGCTAGAGGGACTAGTGCCCTCACTCAAATGAACCTGCTCCTCTGACTTGTTCTGACTGTCACTCTGATCTAACATGATGCAAACACTAACAGCAGACCCCGTGAATAGATTACAGATGAGGTAGAGTGGATGAGCATCACAAAGTACAGAGGTTTTTGCAAAAGAATGAAGTAAAAACTTAGTTTTAGTTTTCCACAGAAAGCATTTCGGATCTACCGATTTGCAAACTCGGTGATACCGAAGTAGCTTTTGTAACCTAAACTAGTGAACTCGGTCAGACCGAGTCACAGTTCGGTGGCACCGAGACTGCTAGGGTTTCACAAAGTGCTGAACTCGGTCACACCGATTTGCAATTCTCGGTTAGACTGAGAATCACATGTCCATTGGCCTGAACCAAATCGGTGGAACCGATTTCATCAACTCGGTCGGTCCGAGATGGTTTCGGCGGAAACCTAACCCTAAATTTTCAATTCATGACTAAACTATGGAGTGTTTTCGATGGATAGAATGATCTCAATCGTGGCAAGATACATGGCAAAGCAATGTGCTGGGGAATTGGAGTTAGAACAGCACAAAGTTCAAGTCCATACCCTAGTTCGGCGATGAACTTGCTACGGCGGCAACGGCGGAGATGATCCCGTTGACGGCGGTGGAGACCAGCGGCAGGAGGCAACTGGCGACGAGGAGGACGATCCGGAGACCCAGGGAGGCAGAGAAGGCTAAGCGCGGGCGAGGAGGTTCGGAAAGTTTTCCAAAATTTGACCCGTGGATATATATAGCCTGACCCTATCGGTGTGACCGAGTGGAACAACTCGGTGGCACCGAGATTCATAACTACAAGCAGTTACTGAAACTTGGTGTGACCGAAAAGTTCGAATCGGTTGCACCGAGATTGAAAACCTAGATCGACTTAGTGATCTCGGTATGACCGAAATGGATGAATCAGTCAGACCGAAACACTCAAAGAAGTTTTGGAAGTTTAAGTCTATGACGAATCGGGGACTCCGAGTGCTCCTCACACAAAGTGGTTCGAATCTGACTTGATCAAACTTTGTGATGCAGCATGAATAGAGTTTGAGACGAGAAAAGCATAGATAGCTAGAGAAGGTTCTTAGGCATTCTTGTCCATCCACTTGGCCAAAATAAAAGGAAACCAATCAATCAAAACAATAAGTGGATGTCCTCGAATGAGTAAATTATGCAACCAACATGCTCACACAATAAAATGACAAATGAAATATGTGTCAAAGCATGCACAAACAATTCTAGCATCTATCAAGCAATTGGCGATGACTAGGTCATCTAAATATGAGTATATTGACTTAGGAGTCAAATGAGAACATTTTATCATAGGTCATACTCATCGTTTAAGCACAAGTGGGGTTACCACTTTTACATAAAGCGTTGTTGTGTTCACACCATTAGAGTTTCTTTAACTCAATTGTTAGAGTAAAGCTCCCCCTAGATGTGAGATCCCCCTTAAGAGGGATGAACTAACCTTGGGTTTTGTCGATGATGACTTCATGTAGATGTTGAAGATGTGGATGCTCAATGTTGATGTAGATCATTTGGAGCTATCCTTTGGAGTGAGTTGCACTTTCAATACCTACACGGGTTAGTCCCACAAGGAACAAACAAGGATATCCATAGACATAGAGTGATGCACACACAAGATGATGTCTATGAGAGCATTAGGTTACCTTGTCCCTTGTCTTACCAACAAGAGGGTTTGTGACTCCTTGAACTGGTGCAAGATGTGGAAGTTGATTGCACTCGTTCTTGCCAAAATGGTAAGAGTGAAGTATGTTGGCGGAGTCACCCTCAAGAACTCTCTAGTTCTTCTTCTTCGGATCCACACCATCTTGATGGGAATCCTCAGAGTTGTAGTTGTACTTGATGAAGTGGAACTTGATGTAGTCTTGGGAACCCACTTGACCAAGGCCTTAGTAGCTTCTTCAAATGCATCAATTTCCTCTTGAAGCTTGTCCTTGCCTTTTTGCTTGTGGTCTTGTGGTGGAAGATCATCTTGAGCTTGTGTCCCTTTGAAACAAGTAGGATCATACTTCTCTTGTTGAGGAACAAACTTCATCTTGGGGTATTGATCTTCTTCCCACTCAACTCCATTGGCATTGAACTTTCGTTCAAAACCAATACCTTGATTCTTCCGGTGCCTTCCTTGCTTGCGTACAATTTCCTTGAATTGCTTACTCACGGTAAGGCTCTTGTAAACACCTTTCTCTATGATTCCCTTCAATAGGCTATTTTCTTGCTCAAGTGTAACTTGGCTAAGAGAATCATTAGTGGAATCAAGAGAACTACTAGAAGCAACAACATTGGATTTAGCATGATTATTGCTACTACTAGAGGAAGAATCTTTCTTGTTCTTTTTACTAGACTTGACTTGAGGCATGTAAGTGGATAAGAGTAAACGCTTGGCAATATAAGAATACCTTTTATTGCGAAGATCATCATTGATTGCCTTTAAGAACTCATGCTCTTGCTCAAGATTGAGCTTCTCAAAACGTAATTTCTCATGAGTCCTTAAAAGTTCTCGATGATCTCCTAAGATAGTTTCATGAGCTAACTTAAGAGTGTTTAGTTCTTTAGTTAGAGACTCAATCTTCTCCTTATCATTGTCATTCGTTTCATCTTGATTAGCATGATTAATTTATGTTTCATCATAGTATTCATCACTATAGTTGTCAACAAGTAAATCATCATCACCTAACAAGTCATCTTCATCACTATTGAAATCAACATACTCGGGGTGTGATACCTTTGGACGTTTGGCCATGAAGCATCTTCCAATTCCTTCATTTGGTGAATCAAATATGTCGTAGGAGTTGGTTGACACAAGTGCTAGACCGGCAACACCTTCATCTTGAGTATATTCGGAGTCGGAGTGATAGCTTCTCTCGGAGTCATTGTCGGAGTCGGAGCCGGATACCCATTCACCAGGATGAGCTTGATGTCTTTGTTTTGTGTAGCTCCTTGATGACTTGTCCTTCCTTTCCAAATCATTGCTTCTCCGAGAGGGTCTTCGTTCATATCGATCATCCCTACTCCTTCTCTCCCTTGATGGTGATTCTTCTCTTCTACTTCTTCTTTTGGGAGAATCTTCTCTTCTCTTGTGGGGAGTCGTACACTCATTGGAGTAGTGTCCGGGTCTTCCACAATTGTAGCAGTTTCGCTCTCGACTAGATCTTTTGTCATTGTAGGACCTTGACTTGGAACTTCTCTCTTTGCTTCTATTCTTGTAGAACTTGTTGAAGTTCTTCACCATTAGGCTCAATTCTTCATTGAAGGTTTGATTCTCACTTGATGATGTGGGAGCTTCACATGAGGCTTTGTAAGCACCACTTGACTTGTTATGGAGCTCCTCCTTATCCTTGAGTGACATCTCATGAGCAACAATTCTTCCAGTGACTTCCGTTGGCTTGAGATCTTTGTAATTTGGCATCATTTGGATCAATGTGCATACGGTATCGTATTTTCCATCCAAGGCTCTTAGGATCTTCTTGATGATGAATTTGTCGGTCATCTCTTCACTTCCTAAGCCGTCAATTCCATTTGTGATAAGAGCAAGCCTAGAGTACATTTCAGCGACACCTTCACCATCCTTCATTTTGAACTTGTCAAGTTGACTTTGAAGCACATCCAACTTGGATTCCTTGACGGAGTCGGTACCTTCGTGCATATCAATCAAAGTATCCCAAATTTCCTTTGCATTCTCAAGACATCTAATTTTGTTGAATTCTTCGGGGCACAATCCGTTGAAGAGGATATCACAAGCTTGAGCACTGTATTGTAGCATCTTCAACTCTTCCGCGGTAGCTTCATGATTCGGTTCTCTCCCATCAAAGAATTCACCTTGCAAGCCAACACACACAATAGCCCAAACGGCGGGGTTATGTCCAAGAATATGCATTTTCATCTTATGCTTCCAACTAGCAAAATTAGTACCATCAAAGTAAGGACATCTACGGTGGTAATTTCCCTCGCTAGACGCCATACTCTCCTAGGTTGTGAAACCAAGGCTATGACTTCCAAAAGCTATGAAAATCAAGGAAAATGGAGACCAAAGCTCTGATACCACTTGTAGGATCGAAAGTATGTCTAGAGGGGGGGTGATTAGACTACTTGACCAATTAAAAATCTGTCCTTTTCCCAATTTTAGTCATTGGCAGATTTTAGCTATCTTTGCACAAGTCAAGAAATCTTAACACAATTCAAGCAAGCATGCAAAGAGTCTATGAGCAGCGGAAAGTAAAGCATGCAACTTGCAAGAATGTAAAGGGAAGGGTTTGGAGAATTCAAACGCAATTGGAGACACGGATGTTTTTGTCATGGTTCCAATAGGTGGTGCTATCGTACATCCACGTTGATGGAGACTTCAAACCACGAAGGGTAACAGTTGCGCGAGTCCACAAAGGGCTCCACCCAGGAAGGGTCCACGAAGAAGAAACCTAGTCTATCCCATCATGGCCATCGCCCATGAAGGACTTGCCTCAGTAGCGGTAGATCTTCACGAAGTAGGCGATCTCCTTGCCCTTACAAACTCCTTGGTTCAACTCCACAATCTTGTCGGCGCCTCCCAAGTGACACCTAGACAATCTAGGAGACACCACTCTCCAAGAAGTAACAAATGGTGTGTTGATGATGAACTCCTTGCTCTTGTGCTTCAAATGATAGTCTCCCCAACACTCAACTCTCTCTCTCACAGGATATGGATTTGGTGAAAAGAAGATTTGAGTGGAAAGCAACTTGGGGAAGGCTAGAGATCAAGATTCATATGGTGAGAATGGAATATCTTGGCCTCAACACATGTGTAGGTGGTTCTCTCTCAGAAAATGTGTATTGGAAGTGTAGGTATGTTCTGATGGCTCTCTCCACAAATGAAGAGTGGGTGGAGGGGTATATATAGCCTCCACACAAAAACTAACCGTTACACACAATTTACCAATCTCGGTGAGACCGAATTGAGAAACTCGGTCGGACCGATTTAGCGAACACAGTGACCGTTAGGATTTTCGGTGGGACTGAGATGCAACTCGGTAGGACCGATATGGTTAGGTTTAAGGCATATCATAATCTCAGTGTGACCGATTACACAAACTCGGTAGGACAAATTTTGGTAATAAGCTAACCAGAGAGTTGGTCAGGTAAACTCGGTGGGACCGATTTGCTCATTTCGGTGGGACCAAAATGTTACAAAAGTGTAACATCCCAAATTTTCAATTTGGAATGTTATACATAGATCATTCTTGCATATCATATTTTATTTGCATTTTGTCTCGCGATCCTCAAAATCCTAAGAAACTCAAGGACCCTCGAAGAGAGTTGGGGATTTCCCCGGTTTTCATATTTGATTTTATCAAATTTTGAAACGAGGATTTTGGTTTTAATTATTTTTCTCTCCGAAAATATTTCATATTAAAATATATGAGAGGAGATAATATGACTTCTCCAACATAATTGAAATATTGGAGGAAAAATATTAAAATCAAATATTTGTTTTATTTGGATTTTATTGCAATTTTGTTTGCATTAGAAAAATTGCACGTTTTCAAAATTGAATTTTAGGGCCAAGAAAATGTTCATCTCGTTCTAAATATTTTATTTAGACGGTGAAAATTTATTTTGGAATTTTTAGATTTTTATTTATTTTTCTAGGATTTTATTTTTGTCTGTGAAATTATTTTAAAAAAAAGTTTCCGCACCCGACTAGGCCTAAGGCCCAGCCGAGCCAGGCCGCCGCTAGCCGCCGCCTCCTCCTGCGCGCGCGCGACGCCGCCGCCACTCGAACCGGAGTCCGAGTCGGACTCCGCCTCCGCCGCGCCTTGCCCCTCCTCGAAGACGCCGCCCCCACCCCTTTATATACGCCCCCCCCCCCCCCCCCCCCGAGTCCAAACACCACACCACCACCGCCGCCAACCCCGCCGCCCGCAGCCGCCGCCACCGCCCGCGCTTGCCGCCGCCGCCGCCGCTTGCCGCGCCTCGCGCCGCCGCCGCCGCTTGCCGCCGCCGCCCCGCAAGCCGCCGCCCCGCAGTCCCCGCCTCACCGGAGCCCCTCGCCGAAGGTACCGCGCCGGAATCCGAGCCGCCGTTTTTTTGAACCATTCATTTTTTTTAGAAAACCGTAGATTCGTTTTTTTCGGACCGCCGGTTTTTTCGGTTTTCCTGTTTAGCGGACGTTTGTCCGTACGTTCGTTTAACGAACGGTTTTCGCTCGTTACTTACAGACAACGAACGCTCATTCGTTAGTTTGTTCATCAGTTTTCTTTTATCGGATTTATATGCGATTATTCTCGATCGTGATTTCTGATCCGATCTTAGTTTCTATTTATCTTTTCGCTCGTTAGTCGGAATCAGGCGATTCAAGCGCCTAGATCTTCGCCTCGAGTTCCTCTTTCTGTTTAATCAACTTGAACAAGTTTTTGCTACTGTAAAATTTGACCTAGGTCCAGATTAATAAATGGATCTTGTTTCTTTCGCCGTTTGAGTTTCGTTGCTCCGTTTGATTTGATTCTTTTTGCTAACCAGAGTTCTTAAGTTGAACTTTCTGGTCAATCTCTTTTATTTGAGTTTTTCTTGCGCGTCTTTGCTTGTTGCTTATGTATGTTATTGTTTGTTTGCGATAGAACACCCGGAGTGCGAAACGTGCTGCTACGAGTCCCTAGGTTTCGCAGATCGTTAGCAAGGCAAGTAACATTTTGATCATATCCCTTTATCACCCAGTTTTTATGCATTAGTTCCAACCCTCAAACATTGCATGGTTAGGATGTCATTAACATGTGGGTTGGGAAGTAGTTGATGAGGTAGAACCTATTGCCCTATTACATTCAAGCCCTTGGGAATTACTTATACGTGTTGCTTATTGCTATGCTATGCTCGTAGACGTGGTTTGGGTTTGAGTGAAATCCATGACAGATGTGAGTTTGTTAATTAATGGTTCAACTTAAGGTAGCAACTTAATCAAACATCTGGGTGGATTGAGGCACCTAGAGTACCCAGTGTTGCCTGTATTTTTGGAAATCCCGGAGTACCCGTGTGATATTCCTATGGACCGCCACCAAGGCTCAAAGGGAACTGAGATGATTCATGCTAGAAACTTCCGTGTGCAGCCACAAGCTATTATGGGCTCTAGCATAGTTGAGTAAGTTACATGAAGCTCTTGAAGAGGCAGATTAGCAGGTAGTGGGATGTAGGTTTGGTATGGTCTGTCCGGAGTAGAGAGTTAATGTTTCTGAAAGACTGTGTCTCGGTCATCCGTTTCTCAAACACCTTGTAGTGCGAGAAATCCAACGGAGGCGATCGAGTCTTGTGGGGAAAAGTGTGCAAACCTCTGCAGAGTGTACAATCTAATCATGGTTAGCCGTGTCCCCTGTTATGGACAATCTTGAGTATCTAGTACTTGGGTTATCACGTGTATCTCATCACTCTTAATTAATATTGTTGGGTTGTTAACCACTTTAATTGGGATTGAGTTGGAGGAACCTTCTCAACAATGTTTCAACTACCATGATAGTTAAATTAAAATCTATTCCTTTGTTGTAAGGAAAAATTGGCTTTTCGCAAAAACTATAACCATAGAGCTTTCCACCAGACAAATATGCATGTAGTGATAGTATTATTATGTTCTTGCTCCACTGTGTTATATTGGCAGCATATTCCATGTGCTGACCCATTTTCGGGCTGCAACGTATTATGTTGCAGACTTTTCAGACGAGGAGTAAGGTTCGTTAGATCGTTGTCGTGCAGCTCAGCTATGCCGTTGGAGTTTATGGACTCACTTTATCTTCCAAGCCTTCCGCTGTTATCGCATTAGATGGCCTTAAGCCATATTATTGTAATAAGTTCTCTCTTGAGACATTCGATGTAATAAGTGTGTGATTGCTACTCTATTATAAATCCTTCGAGTACTGTGTGTGTCAACATTACCGATCCAGGGATGACACTGAAGCATAGAGACTTGACCGTCTGAGGTCGGGTCGCTACAAGATGGTATCAGAGCACATGTTGAGTGTAGGACATGACCACTAAGCTAAACCATAGGTCACACTTCTCTTCTCATTTCTGACTCCTCTCCATTTTCTACTCTTTAGGATGGCGGAGATGAAGCACAAGTTCGCCCAACCGGATGAAGACACACCTTTTGGACGCCACTTGAAGGAAGTCACTAGGTACTTGAACATTGGAATACCAAGCTTCACCGGGACGTACAACGCCACTTTACCTAAAGAGGAGCGTTGGATGATTCAAGTATAAGTTCCAGGAAGGACGTTCTCGCCAACTTCTAAACCCATAGAATTTTCTTTCGAAGCACCCACCTGGAGTCTAGGCAAGAGCATGGCAGCCCACATTACCATGGGGCGCATTGGAGAAGTCTACAATAGGGAACTTAAGGACACTATCTACCAGATATGTGGGCGCCGAGACGAGCAATGGGAAGTAATCAGCACCAAGAAGGATAGATCCATTGCAGCTTTCATCTAGGAGTTAAACCAGCACATTCGACGCCAGGAGAACCAGATGTGCACGGACATGATGGACTTGAAGAAGGCGAAGACTGGGATCATCGAATTGGAGGAAGAACTCAAGTTTACACACGATGGATATGAGGAGGAAATCAAGACACTACTGGAGAAGAATGACGACCTGGTTAAGAAGATCAAAGTATTCATGGGAGGACCGGCACCGGGAGAAGAAGACGATGATCCCACTTGCCCAGACAACTACATCATCATCGATGACACCGATTCCGACCCTAGTGATGATGACTTCGAAGATGAAGCTGGAGAAGACATCATGGAGTCTTCCACCGATCAAAATTTCTAGATGACCACCAAATATTAGCAGTATTTTCCCCATGTAATTAGTAGTACATGAGCACTTGCGATGGTCCTAGACCGTTGTATGCCCTTGCTTGATTGATTGAGTGAAATATTTGTGTTTGTCTCATGTGCATATGGGTAGTGCTTTCTCATTAGACCCATATTTCTATTCAAACTCTTCCATCTAAACCCATCAGATGCCTCCGAGACGTGACACCGGTTTTGCTTTCCCACCGGAGCTCACCCAGTTGATCCAGCAACAGAATGCCTTGATGAAATTGCTAGTTCAGAACTAGGGCAACAACAACAACAATAACAACAACAACAACCCGCCGCCAGTGAACAACTTAGCCTATTTTCTAAGGTTAGAGCTGCCGGTGTTTTCCAGTAGCACCGAGCCTATAGTTGTTGATGATTGACTACGCCGTATTGGAAGGAAGTTGACCACCGCTGGTTGCACAGATGCTGAAAGAGTGCTCTTTGCCGCACACCAATTGGATGGACCTGCAGCCTCGTGGTGGTAGAATTACACAGCCACCTTTCCTATAGCCAATATCACTTCGGACCAGTTTCAGCAAGCTTTCCGCACAGCCCATGTCTCAACAGGAGCTATGCAAATGAAGAAGCAGGAGTTCCGCAACCTACGCCAGGGGAACCGTACTATGGCTCAATACGTGGATGATTTTAGCAAGTTATCACGCTATGCCCCTGATGATGTGGCCACAGATGCCGCGAAGCAGGAGAAGTTTATGGAAGGGCTGAATGATGAGAGGAGCATGCAGTTGATGGTAGCAACCTTCAACAACTACCAGGGGTTGGTAGATAAGGCTCTTATGATTGAAGGGAAGCAGCAGCAGATTGAGAGCTGCAAGAGGAAGTATGGACAAGGGAAGTATAACTAAGGAGCTCAGCAGAAGCCTCGCCTAACCCCGAACTCGGGAGGACTTGTTCATAACCATGGAGTTCACAACCACACTGGAGGGGGATCGCATAACCAGAATGGTGCTAAGAATGGGAATGGGAACGGAGCCAACAATAATCAGAACTGCCCCAATCCAGCCACACCCGCCAAAAGGGACTTAAGTCACGTTACTTGCTTCAAGTGCGGAAAGACTGGACACTACGCCATGGAGTGCCCTGAAGGAAAGAATGGAAACGGAAATGGGAGCGCTGGGAAGAAGCCTAATCCATTCAACAAAGGACAAGTGAACCACGTTAACATGGAAGAGGTTAAAGAGCAGCCGGACGCGGTAATAGGTAAGTTTTTGGTTAAGTCATTTACCGCTCTTGTTCTTTTCGATACTGGTGCATCACATTCATACATATCAAGGGGATTCGTGGATCAGTTTAAACTACCAACCCAAACCCTTAGGACCCCTCTGTTAGTAAGCTCACCTGGAGCAGAATACATGGCCGGCTGATGGTGCGACCAGATACCCCTAACCATTGGCACCCATGTCTTTTCGTCCGACCTAATTATCTTGGAGTCACAAGGATTGGATGTGATATTAGGTATGGACTGGATGTCAAAGTATGGAGGAAGCATTGACTGTGCTAGTAAATCGATTTATCTCACCACCCCGGAGGGAAAAAGGATTAAGTATGTATCTAGGCATGTGCCTAGGAAGATCCAAGTGAATACCCTCACGGGAGTTATTCAGGAGGAAGTGCCTTTAGTGAAGGATTACCCGGATGTTTTTTCAAAGGAGTTACCAGGCATGCCACCGGATAGAGACATAGAGTTTTTGATAGAGCTATTGCCAGGTACCGGGCCAATATCCAAGAGACCCTATCGGGTGCCCGCGAATGATCTAGAGGAAATTAAGAAATAGATCAAGGAGTTATTGGAGAAAGGGTACATTCGAAGAAGTTCATCACCTTGGGAAGCCCAAGTGCTTTTGGTTGAGAAAAAGGATAAATCCCTAAGGATGGTTGTTGATTATCGAGCCTTGAATGAAGTGACAATCAAGAACAAGTACCCACTACCGATGATCAGCGATCTATTTGATCAGCTGCAAGGAGCTAAAGTGTTCTCGAAGATCGATCTGCGATCAGGATACCATCAGTTGAAGATTCGAGAGAAGGATATACCAAAGACAGTGTTCACCACGCGGTATGGATTATACGAGTATACGGTCATGTCGTTTGGACTGACTAACGCCCCTGCCTATTTCATGAGCATGATGAACAAGGTGTTCATGGAATATTTGGACAAGTTTGTTGTGGTGTTTATTGATGATATTATGGTATACTCGAAGAATGAAGAGGAGCACAAAGAGCATTTGCGGTTAGTTCTCGAGAAACTCAGGGAACACCAGTTGTATGCCAAGTTTAGCAAATGCGAATTTTGGTTGAAGGAAGTCGGATTCCTTGGACATGTTATATCAGGAGAAGGTATAGCAGTAGACCCCAGCAAGGTTTAGTAAGTCACTGAATGGTTGGCACCCACTTCAGTTAGCGAGATCCGTAGTTTCCTTGGACTCGCAGGGTACTATCGGAGATTCATTGAGAACTTTTCCAAGATTGCGAAGCCAATGAGTGAACTATTGAAGAAGGATACTAAGTTTAAATGGACAGACAATTGCGAGGCAAGTTTCCAGGAGTTGAAGAAACGTTTAACTACAGCGCCAGTGCTAAGACTGCCAGATATACAAAAGGAGTTCCAAGTGTATTGCGATGCCTCTCGCTTAGGACTTGGATGTGTGCTTATGCAGGACAGAAGAGTTGTTTCGTATGCCTCACGACAACTAAAACCTCATGAGTTGAACTATGCCACGCATGATTTGGAGTTAGCAGCCGTAGTGCATGCATTGAAGACCTGGAGACATTATCTCATAGGAAACCGTTGTGATGTGTACACGGATCATAAGAGTTTGAAGTACATTTTCACCCAGAAGGAACTAAACCTTAGATAGAGGAGATGGTTGGAGCTTATAAAGGATTATGACATGAAGCTACACTATCATCCAGGAAAGGCCAATGTCGTAGCAGATGCTTTGAGCCGGAAGAGTTATGCTAATATCCTTGAAAGTAAGGGACTGCCGAAGGAGTTAGCAGAGGACATCATGGAACTTCGGTTAGAGATAGTTCCTAGAGGATTCGTTGCAACAATGGAGGTCCAGTCGATGTTGCTGGACAAGATTTGGGAAGCTCAGAAGGATGACAAGGAGATTGCCGAGATAAAGGATAAGATGGGCAAAGGAAAGGCCAAAGGTTTTCGTGAGGATGAGCACGATACCTTATGGTTTGAAGACCGAGTTTATGTGCCCAATAACCAGGAGATCAGGAAGTTAATACTTCAAGAGGCTCATGACTCACCCTACTCGATACACCCCGGAAACACCAAGATGTATCTGGATTTGAAGGAACGTTTCTGGTGGACTGGTATGAAGAAGGATATTGCGGAGTACGTAGCCATATGTGATGTATGTCAGAGAGTGAAAGCAGACCATCAGAAGCCAGCAGGACTGTTACAGCCTCTGCCGATACCCGAATGGAAGTGGGATAAATTGGATATGGACTTTATCACTGGATTGCCCAGGACCAAAGCAGGATATGATTCCATATGGGTAGTAGTTGATTGCTTGACCAAAGTGGCTCACTTCATCCCAGTGAAAACCACTTATACCAGTGCAAAGTTGGCCAAGATATACATGTCACGGATCATATGTCTGCATGGAGTTCCGAGGACCATCGTATCAGATAGAGGAACACAGTTTACTTCAAAGTTTTGGCATTAGTTACACCAGACTTTGGGAACGAGACTGGAGTTCAGTACAGCATTTCACCCGCAGACAGATGGGCAGACAGAGAGAGTCAACCAAATTCTGGAGGACATGTTGAGAGCCTGTGCGCTAGATTATGGATCTAGTTGGGATGACAATTTGCCTTACGCGGAGTTCTCATACAACAATAGCTACCAAGCCAGTTTGAAGATGGCACCGTTTGAAGCCCTGTATGGATGAAGGTGCAGAACACCGTTGATGTGGGATGAGGTAGGAGACCGACAATTTTTTGGACCATACTTGATTAAGGAGTCTGAGGAAAAGGTTAAATTGATTCGCAATAGACTGAAGATTGCTCAGTCCAGGCAGAAGAGTTATGCAGACTCAAAACGCAAGGAGGTAACTTACGAAATTGGAGATAGAGCATATCTGAGAGTATCGCCCTTGCGAGGAGTGAAATGCTTTGGAGTTAAGGGAAAGTTAGCTCCGAGATTTGTAGGACCGTATTGTGTTTTGGAATGGATGGGGGAAGTTGCCTACAAGTTGGAATTACCCGAGGGATTGTCAGGAGTTCATGATGTGTTCCACGTTTCACAGCTGAAGAAGTGTCATGCTGAGATGGCCAACATACCGTTAAGGGATACAGTACCCTTGGAGGCGATTCAGTTGGACAGTGATTTGACTTACGAAGAGAAGCCAGTTAAGATTCTTGAGTTTGCCAGCAGAGTCACTCGCAGTAAGGTTATCAAGTTTTGCAAAGTTCAGTGGAGCCACCATACCGAGGATGAAGCCACCTGGGAACGAGAGGATGATCTCCGCAAAGACCACCCGCACCTATTTTCTAGCCAACCCGAATCTCGAGGGCGAGATTCATCTTAAGGGGGGTAGGTTTGTAACATCCCAAAATTTCAATTTGGAATGTTGTACATAGATCATTCTTGCATGTCATATTTTATTTGCATTTCATCTCGCGATCCTCGAAATCCTAAGCAACTCAAGGACCCTCGGAGAGAGTTGGGGATTTCCCCGGTTTTCAAATTTGATTTTATCAAATTTTGAAACGAGGATTTTGGTTTTAATTATTTTTCTCTCCGAAAATATTTCATATTAAAATATATGAGAGGATATAATATGACTTCTCCAAGATAATTGAAATATTGGAGGAAAAATATTAAAATCAAATATTTGTTTTATTTGGATTTTATTGCAATTTTGTTTGCATTAGAAAAATTGCACGTTTTCAAAATTGCAGTTTAGGGCCAAGAAAATGTTCATCTCGTTCTAAATATTTTATTTAGACGGTGAAATTTTATTTTGGCATTTTTAGATTTTTATTTATTTCTCTAGGATATTATTTCTATCGGCGAAATTATTTTCAAAAAAAAAGTTTCCACGCCCGACTGGGCCTAAGGCCCAGCCGAGCCAGGCCGCCGCTAGCCGCCGCCACTCGGACCGGAGTCCGAGTCGGACTCCACCTCCGCCGCGCCTTGCCCCTCCTCCAAGACGCCGCCCCCGTCCCTTTATATACGACCCCCCGCCCCGAGCCCCAACACCACACCACCGCCGCAGCCAACCCCGCAGCCGCCGCCGCCCGTGCTTGCCACCGCCGTCGCTTTCCGCCGTCGCCCCGCAAGCCGCCGCCCCGCAGCCCCCTGTTGGGGAACGTAGTAATTTCAAAATTTTCCTACGCACACGCAAGATCATGGTGATGCATAGCAACGAGGGGAGAGTGTGATCTACGTACCCTAGTAGATCGACAATGGAAGCGTTTGGTTGATGTAGTCATACGTCTCCACGGCCCGACTGATCAAGCACCGAAACTACGGCACCTCCGAGTTCTAGCACACGTTCAGCTCGATGACGATCCCCGGACTCCGATCCAGCAAAGTGTCGGGGAAGAGTTCCGTCAGGACGACAGTGTGGTGACGATCTTGATGCACTACTGCTGCAGGGCTTCGCCTAAGCACTGCTACAATATTATCAAGGACTATGGTGGCTGGGGGCGCCGCACACGGCTAAGAATAAGATCACGTGGATCAACTTGTGTCTCTGGGGTGCCCCTGCCTCCATATATAAAGGACTAAAGGGGGGTGCAGCCGGCCTAGGAGAGGCGCGCCAGGAGAGTCCTACTCCCTCTGGGAGTAGGATTCCCCCCAATCCTAGTTGGAATAGGATTCGCGGAGGGGGGAAAAGATAGAGAGGGGCCAGCCCCCTCTCCTTGTCCTATTCGGACCAAGGGAGGGGAGGGGCGTGCGGCCCATGTTGGGCTGCCTCTTCTCTTTTCCACTAAGGCCCACTATGGCCCATATAGCTCCCGGGGGGGTTCCGGTAACCTCCCAGTACTCCGGTAAAATCCCGATTTCACCCGGAACACTTCCGATATCCAAACATAGGATTCCAATATATCAATCTTTATGTCTCGACCATTTCGAGACTCCTCGTCATGTCCGTGATCACATCCGGGACTCCGAACAAACTTCGGTACATCAAAATGCATAAACTCATAATATAAATGTCATCATAACCTTAAGCGTGCGGACCCTACGGGTTCGAGAACAATGTAGACATGACCGAGACATGTCTCCGGTCAATAACCAATAGCGGGACCTGGATGCCCATATTGGCTCCTACATATTCTACGAAGATCTTTATCGGTCAGACTGCATAACAACATACGTTGTTCCCTTTGTCATCGGTATGTTACTTGCCCGAGATTCGATCGTCGGTATTCCAATACCTAGTTCAATCTCGTTACTGGCAAGTCTCTTTACTCGTTCTGTAATACATCATCCCGCAACTAACTCATTAGTTGCAATGCTTGCAAGGATTAAGTGATGTGCATTACCGAGAGGACCCAGAGATACCTCTCCGACAATCGGAGTGACAAATCCTAGTCTCGAAATACGCCAACCCAACATGTACCTTTGGAGACACCAGTAGAGCTCCTTTATAATCACCCAGTTACGTTGTGACGTTTGGTAGCACACAAAGTGTTCCTCCGGCAAATGGGAGTTGCATAATCTCATAGTTATAGGAACATGTATAAGTCATGAAGAAAGCAATAGCAACATACTAAACGATCGGGTGCTAAGCTAATGGAATGGGTCATGTCAATCAGATCATTCACTTAATGATGTGATCCCATTAATCAAATAAAAACTCCTTGTTCATTGTTAGGAAACATAACCATCTTTGATTAACGAGCTAGTCAAGTAGAGGCATACTAGTGACACTCTGTTTGTCTATGTATTCACACATGTATTATGTTTCCGGTTAATACAATTCTAGCATGAATAATAAACATATATCATGATATAAGGAAATAAATAATAACTTTATTATTGCCTCTAGGGCATATTTCCTTCACCCCCGCCTCGCCGGAGCCCCTCGCCGGAGGTACCGCGCCGGAATCCGAGCCACCGGTTTTTTTAGAAAACCCTAGATTCGTTTTTTTTTGGATCGCTGAATTTTTCGGTTTTCCTGTTTAGCGGACGTTTGTCCGTATGTTCGTTTAATGAATGGCTTTCGCTCGTTAGTTATAGACAATGAACGCTCGTTCGTTAGTCTGTTTGTCTGTTTTCTTTTATCGGATTTATTTGCGATTATTCTCGATCGCGATTTCTGATCCGATCTTAGATCCTGATCTGATCTTAGTTTCTGTTTATCTTTTCGCTCGTTAGTCGGAATCAGGCAGTTCAAGCGCCTAGATCTTCGTCTCGAGTTCCTCTTTCTGTTTAATCAACTTGAACAAGTTTTTGCTACTGTAAATTTGACCTAGGTCCATATTAGTAAACGGATCTTGTTTCTTTTGCCGTTTGAGTTTCGTTGCTACGTTTGATTTGATTCTTTTTGCTAACCGGAGTTCTTAAGTTGAGCTTTCTGGTCAATCTCTTTTATTTGAGTTTTTCTTGCGTGTCTTTGTTTGTTTCTTATGTATGTTATTGTTTGTTTGTGATAGAACACCCGGAGTGCGAAATGTGCTGCTACGAGTCCCTAGGTTTCGCAGATCATCAGCAAGGCAAGTAACACTTTGATCATATCCCTTTATCACCCAGCTTTTATGCATTAGTTCAAAACCTCAAACATTGCATGGTTATGATGTCATTAACATGTGGGTTGGGAAGTAGTTGATGAGGTAGAACCTATTGCCCTGTTACATTCAAACCCTTGGGAGTTACTTATACGTGTTGCTTATTGCTATGCTATGCTCGTAGACGTGGTTTGGGTTTGACTGAAATCCATGACAGGTGTGGCAACTTAATCAAACATCTGGGTGGATTTAGGCACCTGGAGTACCCAGTGTTGCATGTATTTTTGGTAATCCTGGAGTACCCGTGTGATCTTCCTATGGACCGCCACCAAGGCTCAAAGGGAACTGAGATGATTCATGCTAGAAACTTCCGTGTGCAGCCACAAGCTATTATGGGCTCTAGCATAGTTGAGTAAGTTACGTGAAGCTCTTAAAGAGGCAGATCAGCAGGTAGTGGGATGTAGGTTTGGTATGGTCTGTCCGAAGTAGAGAGTTAATGTTTCTGAAAGACTTTGTCTCGGTCATCTGTTTCTCAAACACCTTCTAGTGCGAGAAATCCAATGGAGGCGATCGAGTCTTGTGGGGAAAAGTGTGCAAACCTCTGCAGAGTGTACAGTCTAATCATGGTTAGCCGTGTCCCTGGTTATGGACAATCTTGAGTATCTAGTACTTGGGTTATCACATGTATCTCATAACTCTTAATTAATACTGTTGGGTTGTTAACCACTTTAATTGGGATTGAGTTGGAGGAACCTTCTCAACAATGTTTCAACTACCATTATAGTTAAATTAAAATCTATTCCTTTGTTGTAGGGAAAAATTGGCTTTTCGCAAAAACTATAACCATAGAGCTTTCCACCAGCCAAATATGCATGTAGTGATAGTATTATTCTGTTCTTGCTCCACTGTGTTATATTGCCAGCATATTCCATGTGTTGACCCGTTTTCGGGCTGCAACGTATTATGTTCCAGACTTTTCAAACGAGGAGTAAGGTTCGTTAGGTCATTGCCGTGCAGCTCAGCTATGCCGTTGGAGTTGATGGACTCACTTTATTTTCCAAGCCTTCCGCTGTTATCGCATTAGATGGCCTTAAGCCATATTATTGTAATAAGTTCTCTCTTGAGACATTCGATGTAATAAGTGTGTGATTGCTACTCTGTTGTAAATCCTTCGAGTACTGTGTGTGTCAGCATTACCGATCCAGGGATGACACTGAAGCACAGAGACATGACCATCTGAGGTCGGGTTGCTACAAAAAGGGAAACAGAGAGTTTACATTGCAATCTCGGTGGGACTGATCGCTCATCTCGGTAGGACCGAAACGTTACAAAGGGAAACAGAGAGATTACAACCCCATCTCGGTGTGACCGAGATCCCTACCGATGAGACCAATTTGCCTAGGGTTTGTGGCAGTGGCTATGACATCTGAACTCGGTGGCGCCGGATAGAAATAATTGGTGGGGCTAAGTTTGACTTTTGGTTTAGGTCGCATGTGGAGGTGGGAAGGTAGTTGAGGGTTTTGGAGCATATCACTAAGCACTATGAAGCAAGAACCTCATCAAGCAACACCTCATCCCTCCTTGATAGTATTGGCTTTTCCTATAGACTCAATGTGATCTTGGATCACTAAAATATAAAATGTAGAGTCTTGAGCTTTGAGCTTGAGCCAATCTTTTTGTCCTTAGTATTTTGAGGGGTCCACTTTACTCATCCATGCCATGCCATTCATTGAGCTTTTCCTGAAATATTAATCTTGGAATAGCATTAGCTCAATGAGCTATATGTTGTTAGGAATTACCAAAACCACCCAGGGATAGTTGCACTTTCAGCAACCTTGATCGAGTTTTGCAGAGATGTGAAGAAACTAACCTTGTCTTGAATTGGGAGAAGTGCCACTTTATGGTTAATGAAGGTATTGTCTTGGGGCATAAAGTTTCTGAAAGAGGTATTGAAGTTGATAAACCTAAGGTTGATGCTATTGAAAAGATGCCATGTCCCAAGGACATCAAAGGTATAAGAAGTTTCCTTGGTCACGCCGGTTTTTATAGGAGGTTCATTAAGGACTTCTCAAAAATTTCTCGGCCTCTGACTAATTTATTACAAAAAGATATACCATTTGTTTTTTATGATGATTGTGTAGAAGCATTTGAAATACTTAAGAAAGCATTGATCTTTGCACCTATTATTCAGCCACCTGATTGGAATTTACCATTTGAAATTATGTGTGATGCTAGTGATTATGTTGTAGGTGTTGTTCTAGGACAAAGAGTTGATAAGAAATTAAATATTATCCAATATGCTAGTAAAACTCTAGACAATGCCCAGAGAAATTATGCTACTACTAAGAAGGAATTCTTAGCAGTTGTATTTGCTTGTGATAAGTTTAGACCTTATATTGTTGATTCTAAAGTAACTATTCACACGGATCATGCTACTATTAAATATCTTATGGAAAAGAAAGAAGATAAACCTAGACTTATTAGATGGGTTCTCTTGCTACAAGAATTTGATTTGCATATTATTGATAGAAAGGGAGCTGAGAACCCCGTTGTAGATAACTTGTCTAGGTTGGAAAATGTTCTTGATGACCCACTACCTATTGATGATAGCTTTCCTGATGAACAACTAAATGTCATAAATGCTTCTCATGCTACTCCATGGTATGCTGATTATGCTAATTATATTGTTGCTAAATTTATACCACCTAGTTTCACATACTAGCAAAAGAAAAAGTTTTTCTATGATTTGAGACATTACTTTGGGATGACCCACTTCTTTATAAAGAAGGAGTAGATGGTGTTATTAGACGTTGTGTACCTGAGCATGAACAAGAACAGATCCTACGCAAGTGTCACTCTGAAGCTTATGGAGGACACCATGCTGGAGATAGAACTGCACATAAGGTATTGCAATCCGGTTTTTATTGGCCTACTCTCTTCAAGGCTGCCCGTAAGTTTGTCTTGTCTTGTGATGAATGTCAAAGAATTGGTAATATTAGTAGACGTCAAGAAATGTCTATGAATTATTCACTTGTTATTGAACCATTTGATGGTTGGGGCTTTGATTATATGGGACCTTTTCCTGCCTCCAATGGATACACACATATTTTAGTTGCTGTTGATTACGTTACTAACTGGGTAGAAACTATTCCAACTAGTAGTGCTGATCATAACACCTCTATTAGGATGCTTAAAGAAGTTATTTTTCCAAGGTTTGGAGTCCCTAGATATTTAATGACTGATGGTGGTTCACATTTTATTCATGGTGCTTTCCGTAAAATGCTTGCTAAATATGATGTTAATCATAGAACTGCATCTCCTTATCACCCACAGTCTAGTGGTCAAGTAGAATTGAGCAATAGAGAACTCAGATTAATTTTGCAAAAGACTGTTAATAGATCTAGAAAGAATTGGTCCAAGAAACTTGATGATGCATTATGGGCCTATAGAACTGCATATAAAATGGTTTATGGAAAAGCATGTCACTTACCTCTCGAACTAGAACATAAGGCATATTGGGCTATTAAAGAGCTCAACTATGATTTCAAACTTGCCGGTGAGAAGAGGTTATTTGACATTAGCTCACTTGATGAATGGAGAACCTAAGCCTATGAGAATGCCAAATTGTTTAAAGAAAAAGTTAAAAGATGGCATGACAAAAGAATACAAAAGCGTGAGTTTAATGTAGGTGATTATGTATTGCTATACAACTCTCGTTTAAGATTTTTTGCAGGAAAGCTTCTCTCTGAATGGGAAGGTCCTTACATTATCGAGGAGGTCTATCGTTCCGGTGCCATAAAAATCAACAACTTCGAAGGCACAAATCCGAAGGTGGTAAACGGTCAAAGAATCAAACATTATATCTCAGGTAATCCTATAAATGTTGAAACCAATGTTACTGAAGCCGTAACCCCGGTGGAATACATAAGGGACACTTTCCGAAACATTTCAGACTCTGAAAAGGAATAGGTATGTGGTACGATAAGTAAACCGACTCCAAAATAGTTCTAATGGCAATTTTTCTCCGTTTTGGAATATTTAGAAAAATAGAAAAATAAGAAGCAGTTCGGGAAGAACACAAGGGCTCCACGAGGGTGGAGGGCGCGCCCTACCCCCTGGGCGCCCCCTGCCTCATGGGCACCTCGTGTGCTCTCCGGACTCCGTTTTCTTACATGTTACGTATTTTGGTCGGTAAAAATTCATTATATAATCTCGTGGAGGTTTTGACTCCTGTATCACGCAAATATCTCCTGTCTTTGTTTCGAGCTGTCCTGCTGCAGATTAGAGCAACATGTCGTCCCAGGATTCGGAAGGAGAAAGCTATGTGGCTGACTACCTTGCAGATCCTAAGGTCTATGGGGATGAGGAGCATTGTGGTTGGACTACGGAAGAAGAAGAGGACTATGAACCCAAGGGAAGGGAGGAGACGAGCTCAGAAGAAGATGAAGTCCCATTACCTCAACCTGGGGACATGCATGTGGAGTTCAAAAAGTCAAGCCTCCCGGATAGAGTAAAGAAACCTAAGATCGAGTTTATCCCTTTTCGCCTCTTGCAGGAAAACAAGCAGGAACTATGCAATAAGATACTGAGCCTGGAGCAGGAGATCGAGGACCTAAGGGACCAAAATTCTATCCTCAAGCGCAAATTAAGGAAGAAGCCTACGCCATCAACAAAACCATCACCTTCTTCACCAACAAAGAAGAACTGAGTATCTGGTATGGGCACTCCCCTTGGCAACTGCCAAGCTTGGGGGAGTGCCCCGGTATCGTATCACCATCACTTTTATCTTTACCGTTTTTCTTAGTTCGATCGTTTTGATAATAGTTTGATCTAGTAGAATAAAAGTTCTTAGTATGATCTAGTTGTGAGTTTTGCTTTATGATCCTTCTATGTAATCGAGTTCGTGAGCTATATATAATAAAGTTTAGTGTTGAGTCAAGGGCTTGATTATTTTGCCATAATCTTGAGTGAATAAAAGAAAAGAGAAAAGAATAAAAAGAAATAACAGAGATCATATGGATCTTATGGAGAGTAATGAGCTCACATAGAAAGAGTATGATGAATAAAAGTTGTTGAGAGTTGACAAACATAGTTTTGGTCATCGTTGCAATTAATAGGAAGTAATAAAGAAAGAGAGGTCTTCACATATAAATACACTATCTTGGACATCTTTTATGATTGTGAGCACTCATTAAAATATGACATGCTAAAGAGTTGACGTTGGACAAGGAAGACAATGTAATGGGTTATGTTTTCTTACATCTGAGATAAATTATATTGTCATGGATCATCCAACATGATTGAGCTTGCCTTTCCCCCTCATGCTAGCCAAATTCTTTGCACTAAGTAGAGATACTACTTGTGCTTCCAAACACCCTTAAACCAGTTTTGCCATGAGAGTCCATCATACCTACCTATGGATTGAGTAAGATCCCTCAAGTAAGTTCTCATCAGTGCAAGCAATAAAAAAATTGCCCTCTAAATATGTATGACTTATTAGTGTGGGAGAAAATAAGCTTTATACGATCGTGTGATATGGAAGAAATAAAAGCGACAGACTGCATAATAAAGGTCCATATCACAAGTGGCAATATAAAGTGATGTTCTTTCGCATTAAGATTTTGTGCATCCAACCATAAAAGCGGATGACAACCTCTGCTACCCTCTGCGAAGGGCCTATCTTTTATTTTTATCTCCTACCTTGCATAAGAGTCATGGTGATCTTCACCCTTCCTTTTTAAATTTTATCTTTTGGTAAGCATGACATGTTGGAAAGATCCTGGTATATATGGCTAATTGGATGTGAGTTTTCATGAACTAGTATTGTTGACATTACCCTTAAGGTAAAACGTTGGGAGGCAAAACTATAAGCCCCTATCTTTCTCTGTGACCGATTAAAACTCCATACCCATAAGTATTGCGTGAGTGTTAGTAATTGTGAAAGACTATATGATAGTTGAGTATGTGGACTTGCTGAAAAGCTCTTATATTGACTCTTTCCTATGTTATGATAAATTGCAATTGCTCCAATGACTGAGATTATAGTTTGTTAGTTTTCAGTGAAGTTTATGATTCATACTTGAAATTGTGATTTAATTGTTACTCTAGCATAAGAGATCATATGACAAGAATTATATAAGTTGTTGTACTAAGAATGATCATGATGCCCTCATGTCCGTATTTTATTTTTATCGACACCTCTATCTCTAAACATGTGGACATCTTTTTCGATTTCGGCTTTCGCTTGAGGACAAGCGAGGTCTAATCTTGGGGGAGTTGATACGTCCATTTTGCATCATGCTTTTATATCGATATTTATTGCATTATGGGCTGTTATTACACATTATGTCACAATACTTATGCCTATTCTCTCTTATTTTACAAGGTTTACATAAAGAGGGAGCATGCTGGCAGCTGGGATTCTGGGCTGGAAAAGGAGCAAATATTAGAGACCTATTCTGCACAGCTCCAAAAGTCCTGAAACTTCACGGAAGCCATTTTCAGAATATATAAAAAATACTGAGCGCAAGAAGTTCCGGAGGGGGGCTACACGCTGCCCACGAGGGTGGGGGCGCGCCCCTGCCTCGTGGGCCCCCTGGTGGCCCTCCGATGCCCATCTTCTGCTATATGGAGTGTTTCAGTGAGGAAAAAATCATAAGCCAGCTTTTGGGACGAGACTCCGCCGCCACGAGGCGGAACCTTGGCGGAATCAATCTAGGGCTCCGGCGGAGCTGTTCTGCCGGGAAACTTCCCTCCGGGAGGGGGAAATCATCGCCATCGTCATCACCAACGATCCTATCATCGGGAGGGGGTCAATCTCCATCAACATCTTCACCAGCACCATCTCCTCTCAAACCCTAGTTCATCTCTTGTAACCAATTCTTGCCTCTAAGTCCGGGATTGGTACCTGTAGGTTGCTAGTAGTGTTGATTATTCCTTGTAGTTGATGCTAGTTGGTTTATCTGGTGGAAGATCATATGTTCAGATCCTATACGCATATTAATACTCCTCTGATTATGAACATGAATATGCTTTGTGAGTAGTTACGTTTGTTCCTGAGGGCATGGGAGAAGTCTTGCTATTGGTAGTCATGTGAATTTGGTATTCGTTCGATACTTTGATGAGATGTATGTTGTCTCTCCTCTAGTGGTGTTATGTGAACGTCGACTACATGACACTTCACCATTATTTGGGCCTAGAGGAAGGCATTGGGAAGTAATAAGTAGATGATGGGTTGCTAGAGTGACATAAGCTTAAACCCTAGTTTATGCGTTGCTTCGTAAGGGGCTGATTTGGATCCATACGTTTCATGCTATGGTTAGGTTTACCTTAATACTTTTGTTGTAGTTGCGGATGCTTGCAATAGAGGTTAATCATAAGTGTGATGCTTGTCCAAGTAAGGGCAGTACCCAAGCACCGGTCCACCCACATACCAAATTATCAAAGTACCGAACGTGAATCATATGAACATGATGAAAACTAGCTTGACGATAATTCCCATGTGTCCTCGGGAGAGCTTTTCTATATATAAGAATTTGTCCAGACTTGTCCTTTGCTAAAAAAAGGATTGGGCCACCTTGCTGCACTTTATTTACTTTTGTTACTTGTTGCTCGTTACCAATTATCTTATCACAAAACTATCTGTTACCTATAATTTCAGTGCTTGCAGAGAATACCTTGCTGAAAACCGCTTATCATTTCCTTCTGCTCCTCGTTGGGTTCGACACTCTTACTTATCAAAAGGACTACAATAGATCCACTATACTTGTGGGTCATCAACCCTCTCCCAATACAGAGTCACAGGGGCGAGGGGTTTCGAAGACTTGCTCTCCCGCTCGCCAGTGCACGTTGACATTTGGGATGGAGTAGATTACGATGGTGACGCAAAAAATGAAAGAAGGCAAAAAACTATCTTGATTTGATGTATCATTGGCGGTGGCCAATAGGTCGTCCATATAGGAGAACCGAATGGACTCATGCCGTGATCATGATCTAAACCGATTTTTTCTAACTCGTAAACTACTAGGCATGAAACAAAAAAAAGTTACTCTCCTAAAAGGCCACCGATCAAATTTAGGCAATTCATTCACGCGCATGACAAACACCGCGCCTAGGCCCTACGATGCGAGCAGGCACGAGTGGTGTTCTTTTTCTCTCCTCATATCAATAACTACATGTACACTATATAAGTTTGTCTCGGTTTGTTCAAAAAACAGTTTGTCTCACACCACCTCCACTTCTGGTGTGGTGCTAAAGATCGCACCACCACTTCTTGCCATACATGGGCCTCTGAGATTTATTAGAAATTTCTAAAAATTCACATGGGCCAAACCCATTAATTGTAACAAATTATACTATCACCACACATAAGTTTGTCACAATTTAAATACAAACTAAGAGCATCTCCAACCAAAAGTGTCATTCTAGTCCCGAGCTCAAATGCTCCTGCTATGAACATTAAAATCCAAATAAATAGAAACAAAAATTTAACAAAATATATTTTGTGGGAATAAGCAATGCTCATGCACCTAAAATTTCAAGATGAAACCACATTCGTGGATGTGTGGGCAAAAAATATAACCAGTGCTTTGAACTACTTTAAAAAGTAGTTTATTTAGAGCATCAATTTTTTTCTCTAGACTTCCACAAATTTCATTCCATCACGAAAATTTGCACATAGTGAAACACTCATCAATGTACCACAAAAATAAATTCAAATTTGTTTTGTTTTAATTAGCTTGAAAGATAATCTCGTGTCTCTTTCCATTGTGCAAGAAAGATGGGTTGTATTAGCCCCCTTTTCCGCAGGTTATATTTTCACTTACGTGGCTTTCTTGATTTCTTCAACATGAGGCAAGTTTGGTTAATTTAGGCTTTTTAATGTATGAGCACTTAGTTCATTACTCTTGATAGAGAGGGAGGATGCGCCTTCATACCAAGGAGAATGTAATTCCATTCCCTCAACATTAACAAAATTGGAAGGTTTTGAGTGCTTTAAGCTAGCTACGTTGGCACTCCGGGGCAGAGGTAGATCAAAATCGTAAGCATTTTGTGGGCGGATATGAAAGGTTTTCCCTAGATGGATGCTAGAAAGGGCTCTTTTGCTTCTTCTTTTACTTTGAGATAGGCATAATATGGAATATATGAGATGAATTCATAAGTTATAGCTAAATTTGGTTCTATCCTCTTCATTGCATTTTCCCTATGTCTTTCCCCTTTTTCATTAGACACGCATGAGCCATTTATTACTCTTTTTTCTATTTTACTATTCATTCGAGTACTTGTGCACCTGGTAGCAGAAACTTCGTGTCCCATGCAATAGTATACCCATAATTTGGCTTCCAAAACTAATTATGCTTAGAGGAGAGAGAAGATCCTGATAGCCAATTTTTCTTTACATCATACCCAAAAATCTGACACAAATGACACAAAAAATAGTTCATTGCATAATCAAACAAACAATTGAAAGCAATCACTATAATGAGCATAATTAAACATCCATATCACTACGTTGAGCTTAAAAAAAGCTACATCGGGCTTAAACATAGCTAAAACGAGCTTAAAACTAGCTAAAACAAACTCTACCCCTTGCCGGAGGAGATATCAATCATCCCCGTGTTGGAACCATCGACCTCGTGGTTGTTGCCAACAGGTCGAATCCATGGCGTCGCAGCGGCAACTTTGCCTTTGACATACTCAAACAACTCCTCGCGCTCTGCGTAGAGGCAAAACTTGTGGCATTTATGCTCCATCGTGCACGCGCTTTCCACTGACTTGAAATCGCACAGTTCTTAGTGATGAGCCCCGGGCGCGTGAAAAGCATAGCCACACCGGCCACATCGACGCGCTCAGCCTCGAGTTGCTTTGTCGTGGCGGTGGTGACGACGTCGAGCTTGATACCCCCTTCTTCGACTCCTCCAAGTTTGGGTCGTACGAGCACGGCTCCTCACAGGAAACCGTGTGTGGTGCAGCCCATACACTCGCTCCGAGACCATGGCGTAGTAGGTGGAACAATGATTCGACGTGGTGAGGGGAGTCGGAGCGGTGGTGGTCGCAATGGAGCTAAAGGTGGCAGGGTTGGAGCTTGTATTGGTGTCGGTCGTGATGGGAATCGTGATGATGGTGGAGCTCGAGCGGATGAGGATGAGGGCTCGAGCTTGGTGGAGCGGACAAGCGCAAGGAGGAGGAGTGGGGGAAACAGAGAGGTCATGGAACCACACGACAGGGAGGCAGGCGCGGCCAGCCGTCCAGAATCACTAGGTGGCTGACGAGGCCATCTCCTACCGGGCAGGCCCATAGTGGTCTAAACCTAACAAAAGCCTGTGGAGGCCTAGGCCCATATATTACCAACCAGCATGATGGAGGTTTACTCACTCAGGCCAGTCACCCGAATGGAGATTCACAGGGATGATAGGACATGATTCCACTCAGATGATCATCACTCGGGGCAGAAGTAGCCCAACGGCCAGGAGCATTGATTAGTTGTTACCATAGACATAAGGGCTTAGAGTTACTTCTGTACTTCAAGGCGCCCGTTACTGTCAGTAGGAGGCATGTGTTATTACTATCTGAACTCACATGTAATGTAGCATGCGGGGAGGGTAGAGAACTCACCCCCCAACATCTAGTTACGGGTTTGGAACATTTGTACTCATACACATATACGCAAGAACACTCTCTAGAGAACGGGACTAGGGTTTTTACCTCCACCGTGAGAGGTCTGAACCTGTATACTTCTTTGTGTCACCCTCCTGTGTCTCGCATGATCAGACCTCGTTCCTCCCCTCTCTTATTGTTAGAATTCACACCACGACAATGGCGATGGAGCTCGTGGTGGCAGGGCGTCGACGTGGTGTGGTGTGGCGCGGCGCGGCGAGCGTCGGGGGAAGTGGGGGTAGCGGCAGAGGTGCGGGGGACTCACGGGAGGGTTAGTGCAGGTTCCGACATGCGAAGCATGGCGGAGCCGGCGACGATGGGAGGTCGAGGTAGGCGCGGCTCTTGCTGAATGCTCTCATTTGACCGGTTTGGAATTCCGCGTCCATTTTTGGTAAGATGGGCACGCTGGACGAGAATACCTATTTTGGGATATTTGGTTGCAAAATATGGGTATCTACTAAAACATGGATACCCATGCACTTTTGAGTATGTTGTGATGTTGCGTTTTAGACCAAAATACATGTGTGTGCTTTTTGGGGTATATTGTGTGAAAAATTTGAGGGTGGTCTAGTATTGCAGCATTTTTGCTGCTAAAATCAACAATGTAGATAAAATATGAAAATTGCGACCAAACATGCACTTTCGGCTGCAAACAGACAAGAAATCAAACGGTTAGCCAGGGCGAAATCAAACACATTGCTTGGACTCCACTGTCTGCCATGTGATCAATCGACCGTCATATGACCTTAAATTTAGCTACTTAATTAATTAGATTAACAGGAACCACTGTTCAGTGACTTCTCGTCACATGGACCGGGGGCGGATTAACCTCGGGATACATGCAGTGCACATACGCATGTGCGTAATGATTTGACCGGTCAGGCCCACCGACGGCTGACACGCGTCCCCGACTGCGAAGTGGCCGCCGTTCTGCAGATCGATCAAGTGTGCCGACATGTAGCCGAAAGATATGCGGATGCATGCATTTGTTAGTTATAAATTAACCTGAGGCCACCATGATCCGCACTAACAATCTATCGTGCGAGTTCATGTGCTAGAGGCAACAACAAGTGAAGCCATGTGCAGTGATTTGTCGATTCTAACCACCATCTACGGTAGCTGTTAGCAACAAGACATGAAACCTTGGATACGGCAGACCAGACGTGTGAGTACAAATTAAGGTTCAAACACGTAGTAACAATTTAATCAGGTCAAGTGTCCCGGAATAATAGTGGCAGCGGACTGTCGTTCAAATGGTTGTTTCTGCAGGGGAACAGTGTATGCAGCCGGCAAGATTTATGTAGGCCATGTCGTGTCAGGGGAGGAGACAAAGTGACGACCTGACCACTTGTCCAGCATTCAAGCATTGCAATTTTCGCATCACATACATGTGCGCCACCACCGGCATGATGCCGATGCACGGCGTACACATCCTTAGAGCATCTCCAGCCGTTCGGCTCTCCAGGGCGCCTAAATAGAGCGGCATGTGTTGGAATTTTGCTAGTAGGCCTTTGGCCCAAAGCCCAACTAAAATTCTGAAATTCTCTTGGCCTATTCATGCACACATGTGAGTGGAGTGGGTGAGGCTAAATTTTAGTCCCGCCTTGGAAGTTGAGAGAGATTTGCACCTTTTTATAAGGTGAGCTCTTCTACCACTTGTATGAGTATGAGAAGAGGAGACCTACACGCGCGCTCCTCCTCGCTCGCCACGCCACGCCACGCCACGCCACGCCACGCCACGCCACGCCACGAGCTATGCACGTTGTCTATATTTTTGCTGCATGGGAAAATTAATGAGTCATTAATACTGAACCGTTTCCGATTCTTTTGGATCGTGACGACTCGGACGTGGGGTTTACTCGCACGACCTACCCGGCCCGCAATATATAGTCAGGCAGACGTCTACCCTAGCTGCCGCTTCGTATGGTTTCTCATCACCGTACCAGATCATTGCGCCGCCAAGCTAGTCTTCTCCATCCCTCCTTCCGTCGTGCACCGTGAGAAGGGACAGCAGGCCTCCGGAACCCCGCCTCTCATGATCCTGTACGGGAGAGGGGCGATCAGGTTTTTGGGGAGCGCACTCGCGCGACTGCTGGCAGCGACGACTTCGTGAACGACGACTTCTTCCCCGACCTCGGCAACCTCATCCTCGACGACATGGGCGACAACATCAACGCCGGCGGTGCTGCACCGGCTGCACCGTATGTGATTCTATCCTTCCTGTTCGAGATCGTGGAAGAATTAATGTTTCTAGTATGTGCCCTAGATGTGATATGTTCATCTGCTATGCTAGTTCGCATAATTAGTTTAATCTCTGCTGCTGTGGTCATGATTTATATTCAGTTTATTCGGATTAAATCTCGTAGTAATTTACTCATATTTCCAACAATCCAAAAACCTGATTATAGGCAATTTACTCCGAGTGGTTTTGCTGCGCATCTCAAACCGCCTGCCTTTAACGGGGCGCAATATAAGAGGTGGCGCACGAGAGCAGTCTACTGGTTTCAGACCATGGGCTGCTATGATGCCACCAAGGGCAAGCCTGAGGGCGATCTTAATCCAGCACAGCTGGAAGCTTTTGAGAAGATCGATACACTCTTTAAAGGCGCTCTTCTAAGTGTTCTTGATGACTCCATTGTGGATTCGTATATGTCGTTTGACAACGACAAGGACATGTGGGCTGCGCTCGAGGCCAAGTTTGGTGTCTCGGACGTCGGCAGCGAGTTGTACGTCATGGAGCAATTCTATGACTACAAGATGACTGATGAGCGCCCTGTTGTACAGTAGGCTCATGAGATACAGTCGCTCGCAAAAGAACTTGAGTACTTCAAGTGTGTGTTGCCGGAGGCATCATTGCCAAGCTTCCACAATAATGAGTCTGATATTTGGCATTCACGACTCTGTCATATTAACTTTGGTTGCATGACGCGGTTAGCCAATATGAATTTAGTTTCGAAAATCTCTACTGTCAAAGGCTCCAAGTGCCAAGTATGTGTGCAAGCTAAGCAATCTCGCAAGTCCCATAAGACTCCAGAGGCAAGAGACTTGGCGCCACTAGAGCTTATACATTCTGATCTTTGTGAGATGAATGGCGTGTTGACAAAAGGTGGAAAGAGATACTTTATGACGTTGATTGATGACTCCACTAGATATTGTTATGTGTATCTTCTGAAATCAAAAGATGAGGCTTTGACTTTCTTTAAAAAACTATAAAGCTGAGGCAGAGAACCAACTTGATCGAAAAATTAAACGGCTTAGGTCCGATCGTGGTGGAGAGTATTTTTCCAATGAATTTGATCTGTTTTGTGCGGAACATGGTATAATCCATGAGAGGACGCCTCCCTACTCACCCCAGTCAAATGGGGTAGCCGAAAGAAAGAACCGAACTCTAATTGATATGGTTAACACCATGATAGACACTTCGAGTCTATCCAAGGAATGGTGGGGGGAGGCGCTAATGACTGCGTGTCATGTCCTAAACCGAGTTCCCACAAAGCATAAGACCATAACTCCATTTGAGGAATGGGAAATGAAAAGGTTGAAACTCTCTTACCTACGTACTTGGGGTTGTTTGGCGAAAGTCAATATACCAATTCCCAAGAAGCGCAAGCTTGGACCAAAAACCGTGGATTGTGTTCTTCTGGGCTATGCTTTTTATAGCATCGGCTATAGATTTTTGATAATAAAATCTGAGGTATCCGACATGCATGTTGGTACGATTATGGAATCAAATGATGCAACTTTCTTTGAGGACATATTTCCTATGAAGGATATGTCGAGTTCATCAAATCAGGAGATACCTACTCCATCTAGTGAGGAATTCACTGTAATTCCTGAACCCACCATTGCGATGGAACACGTTGAGAATCCTGTTGAGGGTAACAATGGAACTCCTGTGAGGAGTAAGAGATAGAGGACTGCAAAGTCTTTTGGTGATGATTTCATTGTGTACCTCGTGGATGACACACCCAGGACTATTTCAGAAGCCTATGCATCTCCTGATGCTGACTACTGGAAGGAAGCTGTACGTAGCGAGATGGATTCCATCTTAGCTAACGGTACCTGGGAGATCACTGACCGTCCATATGGGTGCAAAGCTGTAGGATGTAAGTGGGTGTTCAAGAAGAAGCTTAGACCTGATGGTACGATTGAAAAGTACAAGGCACGGCTTGTGGCCAAGGGTTATACCCAGAAAGAAGGTGAAGACTTCTTTGATACTTACTCACCCGTGGCTAGACTGACCACAATTCGGGTGCTACTATCACTGGCTGCCTCACATGGTCTTCTCGTCCATCAAATGGACGTTAAGACGGCATTCCTTAATGGAGAGTTGAAGGAGGAAATTTACATGGATCAGCCAGATGGTTTTGTAGTACCTGGTCAGGAAGGAAAGGTGTGCAAGTTATTAAAGTCTTTATATGGCCTTAAACAAGCTCCTAAGGAGTGGCATGAGAAGTTCGAAAGAACATTAACTGCTGCCGGCTTTGTAGTAAACGATGGTGACAAGTGCGTGTACTATCGCTATGGTGGGGGCAAAGGAGTTATTCGTTGTCTGTATGTCGACGACATATTGATCTTTGGAACCAAACTTGATTTAATCAAGGAGGTTAAGGATTTCTTATCTCGCTGTTTTGAGATGAAGGATCTAGGAGTAGTTGGTGTTATCTTAAACATCAAGCTGTTGAGAGATGAGAATGGTGGGATCACACTGCTTCAGTCTCATTATGTGGAAAAGGTCTTGAGTCGTTTTGGGTATAGCGACTGCACGCCTTCTCCAACTCCATATGATGCTAGTGTGTTGCTTCGAAAGAATCGACGGATTGCTAGAGATCAACTGAGGTATTCTCAGATTATTGGCTCGCTTATGTATTTGGCGAGTGCCACGAGGCCTGACATCTCTTTTGCTATGAGCAAGCTGAGTTGGTTTGTGTCAAAACCGGGAGATGATCATTGGCATGCGCTTGAGAGAGTTATGCGCTATTTGAAAGGCACCGCGAGCTATGGGATTCACTACACCGGGTATCCAAGGGTACTGGAGGGTTATAGTGACTCAAACTGGATATCTGATGCTGATGAGATTAAGGCCACAAGTGGTTATGTTTTTACACTTGGTGGTGGCGCTGTTTCCTGGAAGTCTTGCAAGCAGACCATCTTAACGAGGTCAACTATGGAAGCAGAACTCACAGCATTAGACACTGCCACTGTTGAAGCAGAGTGGCTTCGTGAACTCTTGATGGACTTACCTATGGTTGAAAAACCAATACCCCCTATCCTGATGAACTGTGATAATCAAACTGTGATCGTCAAGATAAACAGTTCTAAGGACAATATGAAGTCCTCAAGGCATGTGAAGAGGAGATTAAAATCTGTCAGAAAATTGAGGAACTCCAGAGTTATTACGTTGGATTATATCCAAACGTCGAAAAACTTGGCAGATCCCTTCACAAAGGGTCTATCACGTAATGTGATAGATAATGCATCGATGGAGATGGGTTTGAGACCCACCGCATGAGTTGTCCATAGTGGTAACCCACTCTATGTGATCGGAGATCCCGTGAAGTAGAAGTGGGAGACAAGCTGTTGCTCAGCTAGGAGGAGAGTATCCCTATATTGATTATCCCACTCCGCGAAGATGCAATACTCTCCTGATCTGCATGGCAGGTTGATACTTATCTTAATGTGTTCCAAGTGGCTTATTCGGGTAAGCAGAGATGTTATCCTGCAGAACATCTTCTGAGGAACACACCTATATGAATTTGACTGTCAACGTCGCAATATGTGAGAATTGGGTGTTCTCTAATAAATTCATGAAAGGCCCTGGAGTATGACGTATATGCTCCACCCGCGGGGAAGCCTTGCGGTAGCCCAGTATCGGTCAAGAATTTGTGTGAAACTAGTTTCACAGAAAACTTGTCGTTCAAGGCATAGTCCACTATTCAAGTTGTGATCTAGTGTAGCATAAATTTCTAAGTGGAAGTTCAACTTCACAGTCTCCACTAAGCACCGATATATAAAACAATGTTTTGTAACTAAATGATGAGATGTGCCAATGAGACTTTGTGGGGGATTGTTGGAATTTTGCTAGTAGGCCTTTGGCCCAAAGCCCAACTTAATTTCTGAAATTCTCTTGGCCCATTCATGCACACATGTGAGTGGAGTGAGTGAGGCTAAAGTTTAGTCCCACCTTGGAAGTTGAGAGAGAGTTGCACCTCTTTATAAGGTGAGCTCTTCTACCACTTGTCTGAGCATGAGAAGAGGAGACCTACACGCGCGCTCCTCCTCCTCGCTCGCCTCGCCACGCCACGCCTCATCACGACGCGCCGCGGGTTGCGGGATTCAGCCGAGCCGAGGACAGAGCTATGCATGTTGTCTATATTTTTGCTGCATGGGAAAATTAATGAGTCATTAATTAATAATTAATGGACGTGTTAATTACTGAACCGTTTCCGATTCTTTTGGATCGTGACGACTCGGACGTGGGGTTTACTCGCACGACCTACCCGGCCCGCAATATATAGTCAGGCAGCCGTCTACCCTAGCTGCCGCTTCGTATGGTTTCTCATCACCGTTCCAGATCATTGCGCCACCAAGCTCGTCTTCTCCATCCCTCCTTTCGTCGTGCACCATGAGAAGGGACAGCAGGCCTCCGGAACCCCGCCTCTCATGATCCTGTACGGGAGAGGGGCGATCAGGTTTTTGGGGAGCGCACTCGCGCGACTGCTGGCAGCGACGACTTCGTGAACGACGACTTCTTCCCCGACCTCAGCAACCTCATCCTCGACGACATGGGAGACAACATCAACGCCGGTGGTGCTGCACCCGCTGCACCGTATGTGATTCTATCCTTCCTGTTCGAGATCGTGGTAGAATTCATGTTTCTAGTATGTGCCCTAGATGTGATATGTTCATCTGCTATGCTAGTTCGCATGATTAGTTTAATCTTTGCTGCTGTGGTCATGATTTATATTCTGTTTATTCGGATTAAATCTCGTAGTAATTTGCTCATATTTCCAACAATCCAAAAACCTGATTATAGGCAATTTATTCCGAGTGGTTTTGCTGCGCATCTGAAACCGCCTGCCTTAAAGGGGACGCAATATAAGAGGTGGCGCACGAGAGCAGTCTACTGGTTTCAGACCATGGGCTTCTATGATGCCACCAAGGGCAAGCCTGAGGGCGATCTTAATCCAGCACAGCTAGAAGCTTTTGAGAAGATCGATACCCTCTTTAAAGGCGCTCTTCTGAGTGTTCTTGATGACTCCATTGTGGATTCGTATATGTCGTTTGACAACGACAAGGACATGTGGGCTGCGCTCGAGGCCAAGTTTGGTGTCTCGGACGCCGGTAGCGAGTTGTTCGTCATGGAGCAATTCTATGACTACAAGATGACTGATGAGCGCCCTGTTGTACAGCAGGCTCATGAGATACAGTCGCTCGCAAAAGAACTCGAGTACTTCAAGTGTGTGTTGCCGGACAAATTTGTTTCCGGAGGCATCATTGCTAAGCTTCCACAATAATGAGTCTGATATTTGGCATTCACGACTCTGTCATATTAACTTTGGTTGCATGACGCTGTTAGCCAATATGAATTTAATTCCAAAAATCTCTACTATCAAAGGCTCCAAGTGCCAAGTATGTGTGCACGCTAAGCAACCTCGCAAGTCCCATAAGACTGCAGAGGCAAGAGACTTGGCGCCACTAGAGCTTATACATTCTGATCTTTGTGAGATGAATGGCGTGTTGACAAAAGGTGGAAAGAGATACTTCATGACGTTGATTGATGACTCCACTAGATATTGTTATGTGTATCTTCTGAAATCAAAAGATGAGGCTTTGACTTTCTTTAAAAACTATAAAGCTCAGGCAGAGAACCAACTTGATCGAAAAATTAAACGGCTTAGGTCCGATCGTGGTGGAGAGTATTTTTCCAATGAATTTGATCTGTTTTGTGAGGAACATGGTATAATCCATGAGAGGACGCCTCCCTACTCACCCCAGTCAAATGGGGTAGCCGAAAGAAAGAACCGAACTCTAACTGATATGGTTAACACCATGTTAGACACTTCGGGTCTATCCAAGGAATGGTGGGGGGAGGCGCAAATGACTGCGTGTCATGTCCTAAACCGAGTTCCCACAAAGCATAAGACCATGACTCCATTTGAGGAATGGGAAAAGAAAAGGTTGAAACTCTCTTACCTACGTACTTGGGGTTGTTTGGCGAAACTCAATATACCAATTCCCAAGAAGCGCAAGCTTGGACCAAAAACCGAGGATTGTGTTCTTATGGGCTATGCTTTTCGTAGCATCGGCTATAGATTTTTGATAATAAAATCTGAGGTATCCGACATGCATGTTGGTACGATTATGGAATCAAATGTTGCAACTTTCTTTGAGGACATATTTCCTATGAAGGATATGTCGAGTTCATCAAATCAGGAGATACCTACTCCATCTAGTGAGGAATTCACTGTAATTCCTGAACCCACCATTGCGATGGAACACGTTGATAATCCTGTTGAGGGTAACAATGGAACTCCTGTGAGGAGTAAGAGACAGAGGACTGCAAAGTCTTTTGGTGATGATTTCATTGTGTACCTCGTGGATGACACACCCAGGACTATTTCAGAAGCCTATGCATCTCCTGATGCTGACTATTGGAAGGAAGCTGTACGTAGCGAGATGGATTCCATCTTAGCTAACGGTACCTGGGAGATCACTGACCGTCCATATGGGTGCAAAGTTGTAGGATGTAAGTGGGTGTTCAAGAAGAAGCTTAGACCTGATGGTACGATTGAAAAGTACAAGGCACGGCTTGTGGCCAAGGGTTATACCCAGAAAGAAGGTGAATACTTCTTTGATACTTACTCACCCGTGGCTGGACTGACCACAATTCGGGTGCTACTATCACTGGCTGCCTCACATGGTCTTCTCGTCCATCAAATGGACGTTAAGACGGCTTTCCTTAATGGAGAGTTGAAGGAGGAAATTTACATGGATCAGCCAGATGGTGTTGTAGTACCTGGTCAGGAAGGAAAGGTGTGCAAGTTATTAAAGTCTTTATATGGCCTTAAACAAGCTCCTAAGGAGTGGCATGAGAAGTTCGAAAGAACATTAACTGCCGCCGGCTTTGTAGTAAACAATGATGACAAGTGCGTGTACTATCGCTATGGTGGGGGCGAAGGAGTTATTCTTTGTCTGTATGTCGACGACATATTGATCTTTGGAACCAAACTTGACTTAATCAAGGAGGTTAAGGATTTCTTATCTTGCTGTTTTGAGATGAAGGATCTAGGAGTAGCTGATGTTATCTTAAACATCAAGCTGTTGAGAGATGAGAATGGTGGGATCACACTGCTTCACTCTCATTATGTGGAAAAGGTCTTGAGTCGTTTTGGGTATAGCGACTGCACGCCTTCTCCATCTCCATATGATGCTAGTGTGTTGCTTCGAAAGAATCAACGGATTGCTAGAGATCAACTGAGGTATTCTCAGATTATTGGCTCGCTTATGTATTTGGCAAGTGCCACGAGGCCTGACATCTCTTTTGCTGTGAGCAAGCTGAGTCGGTTTGTGTCAAAACCGGGAGATGATCATTGGCATGCGCTTGAGAGAGTTATGCGCTATTTGAAAGGCACCGCGAGCTATGGGATTCACTACACCGGGTATCCAAGGGTACTGGAGGGTTATAGTGACTCAAACTGGATATCTGATGCTGATGAGATTAAGGCCACAAGTGGTTATGTTTTTACACTTGGTGGTGGCGCTGTTTCCTAGCAGTCTTGCAAGCAGACCATCTTAACAAGGTCAACTATGGAAGCAGAACTCACAGCATTAGACACTGCCACTGTTGAAGCAGAGTGGCTTCGTGAACTCTTGATGGACTTACCTATGGTTGAAAAACCAATACCCCCTATCCTGATGAACTGTGAAAATCAAACTGTGATCGTCAAGATAAACAGCTGTAAGGACAATATGAAGTCCTCAAGGCATGTGAAGAGGAGATTAAAATCTGTCAGAAAATTGAGGAACTCCGGAGTTATTACGTTGGATTATATCCAAACATCGAAAAACTTGGCAGATCCCTTCACAAAGGGTCTATCACGTAATGTGATAGATAAAGCATCGGTGGAGATGGGTTTGAGACCCACCGCATGAGTTGTCCATAGTGGTAACCCACTCTACGTGATCGGAGATCCCATGAAGTAGAAGTGGGAGACAAGCTGTTGGTCAGCTGGGAGGAGAGTATCCCTATATTGATTATACCACTCCGTGAAGATGCAATACTCTCCTGATCTGCATGGCAGGTTGATACTTATATTAATGTGTTCCAAGTGGCTTATTCGGGTAAGCAGAGATGTTGTCCTGCAGAACATCTTCTGAGAAACACACCTATATGAATTTGACTGTCAACGTCGCAGTCTGTGAGAATTGGGTGTTCTCTAATAAATTCATGAAAGGCCCTAGAGTATGACGTATACGCTCCACCCACGGGGAAGCATTGCGGCAGCCCAGCATCGGTCAAGAATTTGTGTGAAACTAGTTTCACAGAAAACTTGTAGTTCAAGGCATAGTCCACTATTCAAGTTGTGATCTAGTGTAGCATAAATTTCTAAGTGGAAGTTCAACTTCACAGTCTCCACTAAGCACCAATATATAAAAAAATGTTTTGGAACTAAATGATGAGATGTGCCAATGAGACTTTGTGGGGGATTGTTGGAATTTTTCTAGTAGGCCTTTGGCCCAAAGCCCAACTAAAATTCTGAAATTCTCTTGGCCCATTCATGCACACATGTGAGTGGAGTGAGTGAGGCTAAAGTTTAGTCCCACCTTGGAAGTTGAGAGAGAGTTGCACCTCTTTATAAGGTAAGCTCTTCTACCACTTGTATGAGCATGAGAAGAGGAGACCCACACGCGCGCTCCTCCTCCTCGCCACGCCACGCCTCGTCACGACGCGCCGCGGGTTGCGGGATTGAGCCGAGCCGAGGACAGAGCTATGCACGTTGTCTATATTTTTTCTGCATGGGAAACTTAATGAGTCATTAATTAATAATTAACGGATGCGTTAATTACTGAACCGTTTCCGATTCTTTTGGATCGTGATGATTCGGACGTGGGGTTTACTCGCACGACCTACCCGGCCCGCAATATATAGTCAGGCAGACGTCTACCCTAGCTGCCGCTTCGTATGGTTTCTCATCACCGTTCCAGATCATTGCACAGCCAAGCTAGTCTTCTCCATCCCTCCTTCCGCCGTGCACCGTGAGAAGGGACAGCAGGCCTTCGGAACCCAGCCTCTCGTGATCCTGTACGGGAGAGGGGCGGTCAGGTTTTGGGGAGCGCACTCGCGCGACTGCTGGCAGCGACGACTTCGTGAACGACGACTTCTTCCCCGACCTCGGCAACCTCATCCTCGACGACATGGGCGACAACATCAACGCCAGCGGTGCTGCACCCGCTGCACTGTATGTGATTCTATCCTTCCTGTTCGAGATCATGGTAGAATTCATGTTTCTAGTATGTGCCCTAGATGTGATATGTTCATCTGCTATGCTAGTTCGCATGATTAGTTTAATCTCTGCTGCTGTGGTCATGATTTATATTTTGTTGATTCGGATTAAATCTCGTTGTAATTTGCTCATATTTCCAACAATCCAAAAACCTGATTATAGGCAATTTACTCCGAGTGGTTTTGCTGCGCATCTGAAACCGCCTGCCTTTAAGGGGGCGCAATATAAGAGGTGGCGCACGAGAGCAGTCTACTGGTTTTAGACCATGGGCTTCTATGATGCCACCAAGGGCAAGCCTGAGGGCGATCTTAATCCAGCACAGCTGGAAGCTTTTGAGAAGATCGATACCCTCTTTAAAGGCGCTCTTCTGAGTGTTCTTGATGACTCCATTGTGGATTCGTATATGTCGTTTGACAACGACAAGGACATGTGGGCTGCGCTCGAGGCCAAGTTTGGTGTCTCGGACGCCGGCAGCGAGTTGTACGTCATGGAGCGATTCTATGACTACAAGATGACTGATGAGCGCCCTGTTGTACAGCAGGCTCATGAGATACAGTCGCTCGCAAAAGAACTTGAGTACTTCAAGTGTGTGTTGCCGGACAAATTTGTTGCCGGAGGCATCATTGCCAAGCTTCCACAATAATGAGTCTGATATTTGGCATTCACGACTCTGTCATATTAACTTTGGTTGCATGACGTGGTTAGCCAATATGAATTTAATTCCAAAAATCTCTACTGTCAAAGGCTCCAAGTGCCAAGTATGTGTGCAAGCTAAGCAACCTCGCAAGTCACATAAGATTGCAGAGGCAAGAGACTTGGCGCCACTAGAGCTTATACATTCTGATCTTTGTGAGATGAATGGCGTGTTGACAAAAGGTGGAAAGAGATACTTCATGACGTTGATTGATGACTCCACTAGATATTGTTATGTGTATCTTCTGAAATCAAAAGATGAGGCTTTGACTTTCTTTAAAAACTATAAAGCTGAGGCAGAGAACCAACTTGATCGAAAAATTAAATGGCTTAGGTCCGATCGTGGTGGAGAATATTTTTCCAATGAATTTGATCTGTTTTGTGCGGAACATGGTATAATCCATGAGAGGACGCCTCCCTACTCACCCCAGTCAAATGGGGTAGCCGAAAGAAAGAACCGAACTCTAACTGATATGGTTAACACCATGTTAGACACTTCGGGTCTATCCAAGGAATGGTGGAGGCAGGCGCAAATGACTGCGTGTCATGTCCTAAACCGAGTTCCCACAAAGCATAAGACCATGACTCCATTTGAGGAATGGGAAAGGAAAAGGTTGAAACTCTCTTACCTACGTACTTGGGGTTGTTTGGCGAAAGTCAATATACCAATTCCCAAGAAGCGCAAGCTTGGACCAAAGACCGTGGATTGTGTTCTTCTGGGCTATGCTTTTCATAGCATCGGCTATAGATTTTTGATAATAAAATCTGAGGTATCCGACATGCATGTTGGTATGATTACGGAATCAAATGATGCAACTTTCTTTGAGGACATATTTCCTATGAAGGATATGTCGAGTTCATCAAATCAGGAGATACCTACTCCATCTAGTGAGGAATTCACTGTAATTCCTGAACCCACCATTGTGATGGAACACATTGAGAATCCTGTTGAGGGTAACAATGGAACTCCTGTGAGGAGTAAGAGACAGAGGACTGCAAAGTCTTTTGGTGATGATTTCATTGTGTACCTCGTGGATGACACACCCAGGACTATTTCAGAAGCCTGTGCATCTCCTGATGCTGACTACTGGAAGGAAGCTGTACGTAGCGAGATGGATTCCATCTTAGCTAATGGTACCTGGGAGATCACTGACCGTCCATATGGGTGCAAACCTGTAGGATGTAAGTGGGTGTTCAAGAAGAAGCTTAGACCTAATGGTACGATTGAAAAGTACAAGGCACGGCTTGTGGCCAAGGGTTATACCGAGAAAGAAGGTGAAGACTTCTTTGATACTTACTCACCCGTGGCTAGACTGACCACAATTTGGGTGCTACTATCACTGGCTGCCTCACATGGTCTTCTCGTCCATCAAATGGACGTTAAGACGGCTTTCCTTAATTGAGAGTTGAAGGAGGAAATTTACATGGATCAGCCAGATGGTTTTGTAGTACCTGGTCAGGAAGGAAAGGTGTGCAAGTTATTAAAGTCTTTATATGGCCTTAAACAAGCTCTAAGGAGTGGCATGAGAAGTTCGAAAGAACATTAACTGCTGCCGGCTTTGTAGTAAACGATGGTGACAAGTGCGTGTACTATCGCTATGGTGGGGGCGAAGGAGTTATTCTTTGTCTGTATGTCGACGACATATTGATCTTTGGAACCAAACTTGACTTAATCAAGGAGGTTAAGGATTTCTTATCTCGCTGTTTTGAGATGAAGGATCTAGGAGTAGCTGATGTTATCTTAAACATCAAGCTGTTGAGAGATGAGAATGGTGGGATCACACTGCTTCAGTCTCATTATGTGGAAAAGGTCTTGAGTCGTTTTGGGTATAGCGACTACACGCCTTCTCCATCTCCATATGATGCTAGTGTGTTGCTTCGAAAGAATCGACGGATTGCTAGAGATCAACTGAGGTATTCTCAGATTATTGGCTCGCTTATGTATTTGGCAAGTGCCACGAGGCCTGACATCTCTTTTGCTGTGAGCAAGCTGAGTCGGTTTGTGTCAAAACCAGGAGATGATCATTGGCATGCGCTTGAGAGAGTTATGCGCTATTTGAAAGGCACCGCGAGCTATGGGATTCACTACACCGGGTATCCAAGCGTACTGGAGGGTTATAGTGACTCAAACTGGATATCTGATGCTGATGAGATTAAGGCCACAAGTGGTTATGTTTTTACACTTGGTGGTGGCGCTGTTTCCTGGAAGTCTTGCAAGCAGACCATCTTAACAAGGTCAACTATGGAAGCAGAACTCACAGCATTAGACACTGCCACTTTTGAAGCAGAGTGGCTTCGTGAACTCTTGATGGACTTACCTATGGTTGAAAAACCAATACCCCCTATCCTGATGAACTGTGATAATCAAACTGTGATCGTCGAGATAAACAGCTCTAAGGACAATATGAAGTCCTCAAGGCATGTGAAGAGGAGATTAAAATCTGTCAGAAAATTGAGGAACTCCAGAGTTATTACGTTGGATTATATCCAAACATCGAAAAACTATGCAGATCCCTTCACAAAGGGTCTATCACGTAATGTGATAGATAATGCATCGATGGAGATGGGTTTCAGACCCACCCCATGAGTTGTCCATAGTGCTAACCCACTCTATGTGATCGGAGATCCCGTGAAGTAGAAGTGGGAGACAAGCTGTTGGTCAGCTGGGAGGAGAGTATCCCTATATTGATTATCCCACTCCGTGAAGATGCAATACTCTCCTGATCTGCATGGCAGGTTGATACTTATATTAATGTGTTCCAAGTGGCTTATTCGGGTAAGCAGAGATGTTGTCCTGCAGAACATCTTCTGAGAAACACACCTATATGAATTTGACTGTCAACGTCGCAGTCTGTGAGAATTGGGTGTTCTCTAATAAATTCATGAAAGGCCCTAGAGTATGACGTATACGCTCCACCCACGGGGAAGCCTTGCGGCAGCCCAGTATCGGTCAAGAATTTGTGTGAAACTAGTTTCACAGAAAACTTGTAGTTCAAGGCATAGTCCACTATTCAAGTTGTGATCTAGTGTAGCATAAATTTCTAAGTGGAAGTTCAACTTCACAGTCTCCACTAAGCACCGATATATAAAACAATGTTTTGGAACTAAATGATGAGATGTGCCAATGAGACTTTGTGGGGGATTGTTGGAATTTTGCTAGTAGGCCTTTGGCCCAATGCCCAACTAAAATTCTGAAATTCTCTTGGCCCATTCATGCACACATGTGAGTGGAGTGAGTGAGGCTAAAGTTTAGTCCCACCTTGGAAGTTGAGAGAGAGTTGCACCTCTTTATAAGGTGAGCTCTTCTACCACTTGTATGAGCATGAGAAGAGGAGACCTACACGCACGCTCCTCCTCCTCGCCACGCCACGCCTCGTCACGACACGCCGTGGGTTGCGGGATTGAGCCGAGCCGAGGACAGATCTATGCACGTTGTCTATATTTTTGCTGCATGGGAAAATTAATGAGTCATTAATTAATAATTAACGGACGCGTTAATTACTGAACCGTTTCCGATTCTTTTGGATCGTGATGACTCGGACGTGGGGTTTACTCGCACGACCTACCCGGCCCGCAATATATAGTCAGGCAGACGTCTACCCTAGCCGCCGCTTCTTATGGTTTCTCATCACCGTTCTAGATCATTGCGCCGCCAAGCTAGTCTTCTCCATCCCTCCTTCCGTCGTGCACCGCGAGAAGGGATAGCAGGCCTCCGGAACCCAGCCTCTCGTGATCCTATACGGGAGAGGGGCGGTCAGGTTTTGGGGAGCGCACTCACGCGACTGCTGGCAGCGACGACTTCGTGAACGACAACTTCTTCCCCGACCTCGGCAACCTCATCCTCGACGACATGGGAGACAACATCAATGCCAGCGGTGCTGCACCCGCTGCACCGTATGTGATTCTATCCTTCCTGTTCGAGATCGTGGTAGAATTCATGTTTCTAGTATGTGCCCTAGATGTGATATGTTCATCTTCTATGCTAGTTCGCATGATTAGTTTAATCTCTGCTGCTGTGGTCATGATTTATATTCTGTTTATTCGGATTAAATCTCGTAGTAATTTGCTCATATTTCCAACAATCCAAAAACCTGATTATAGGCAATTTACTCCGAGTGGTTTTGCTGCGCATCTCAAACCGCCTGCCTTTAAGGGGGCGCAATATAAGAGGTGGCGCACGAGAGCAGTCTACTGGTTTTAGACCATGGGCTGCTATGATGCCACCAAGGGCAAGCCTGAGGGCGATCTTAATCCAGCACAGCTGGAAGCTTTTGAGAAGATCGATACCCTCTTTAAAGGCGCTCTTCTGAGTGTTCTTGATGACTCCATTGTGGATTCGTATATGTCGTTTGACAACGACAAGGACATGTCGGCTGCGCTCGAGGCCAAGTTTGGTGTCTCGGACGCCGGCAGCGAGTTGTACGTCATGGAGCAATTCTATGACTACAAGATGACTGATGAGCGCCCTGTTGTACAGCAGGCTCATGAGATACAGTCGCTCGCAAAAGAACTTGAGTACTTCAAGTGTGTGTTGCGGGACAAATTTGTTGCCGGAGGCATCATTGCCAAGCTTCCACAATAATGAGTCTGATATTTGGCATTCACGACTCTGTCATATTAACTTTGGTTGCATGACGCGGTTAGCCAATGTGAATTTAATTCCGAAAATCTCTACTGTCAAAGGCTCCAAGTGCCAAGTATGTGTGCAAGCTAAGCAACCTCGCAAGTCCCATAAGACTGCAGAGGCAAGAGACTTGGTGCCACTAGAGCTTATACATTCTGATCTTTGTGAGATGAATGGCGTGTTGACAAAAGGTGGAAAGAGATACTTCATGACGTTGATTGATGACTCCACTAGATATTGTTATGTGTATCTTCTGAAATCAAAAGATGAGGCTTTGACTTTCTTTAAAAACTATAAAGCTGAGGCAGAGAACCAACTTGATCGAAAAATTAAACGGCTTAGGTCCGATCGTGGTGGAGAGTATTTTTCCAATGAATTTGATCTGTTTTGTGCGGAACATGGTATAATCCATGAGAGGACGCCTCCCTACTCACCCCGGTCAAATGGGGTAGCCGAAAGAAAGAACCGAACTCTAACTGATATGGTTAACACCATGTTAGACACTTCGGGTCTATCCAAGGAATGGTGGGGGGAGGCGCAAATGACTGCGTGTCATGTCCTAAACCGAGTTCCCACAAAGCATAAGACCATGACTCCATTTGAGGAATGGGAAAGGAAAAGGTTGAAACTCTCTTACCTACGTACTTGGGGTTGTTTGGCGAAAGTCAATATACCAATTACCAAGAAGCGCAAGCTTGGACCAAAAACCGTGGATTGTGTTCTTCTGGGCTATGCTTTTCATAGCGTCGGCTATAGATTTTTGATAATAAAATCTGAGGTATCCGACATGCATGTTGGTATGATTACGGAATCAAATGATGCAACTTTCTTTGAGGACATATTTCCTATGAAGGATATGTCGAGTTCATCAAATCAGGAGATACCTACTCCATCTAGTGAGGAATTCACTGTAATTCCTGAACCCACCATTGCGATGGAACACATTGAGAATCCTGTTGAGGGTAACAATGGAACTCCTGTGAGGAGTAAGAGACAGAGGACTGCAAAGTCTTTTGGTGATGATTTCATTGTGTACCTCGCGGATGACACACCCAGCACTATTTCAGAAGCCTATGCATTTCCCGATGCTGACTACTGGAAGGAAGCTGTACGTAGCGAGATGGATTCCATCTTAGCTAACGGTACCTGGGAGATCACTGACCGTCCATATGGGTGCAAACCTGTAGGATGTAAGTGGGTGTTCAAGAAGAAGCTTAGACCTGATGGTACGATTGAAAAGTACAAGGCATGGCTTGTGGCCAAGGGTTATACCCAGAAAGAAGGTGAAGACTTCTTTGATACTTACTCACCCGTGGCTAGACTGACCACAATTCGGGTGCTACTATCACTGGCTGCCTCACATGGTCTTCTCGTCCATCAAATGGACGTTAAGACGGCTTGCCTTAATGGAGAGTTGAAGGAGGAAATTTACATGGATCAGCTAGATGGTTTTGTAGTACCTGGTCAGGAAGGAAAGGTGTGCAAGTTATTAAAGTATTTATATGGCCTTAAACAAGCTCTAAGGAGTGGCATGAGAAGTTCGAAAGAACATTAACTGCTGTCGGCTTTGTAGTAAACGATGGTGACAAGTGCGTGTACTATCGCTATGGTGGGGGCGAAGGAGTTATTCTTTGTCTGTATGTCGACGACATATTGATCTTTGGAACCAAACTTGACTTAATCAAGGAGGTTAAGGATTTCTTATCTCGCTGTTTTGAGATGAAGGATCTAGGAGTAGCTGATGTTATCTTAAACATCAAGCTGTTGAGAGATGAGAATGGTGGGATCACACTGCTTCAGTCTCATTATGTGGAAAAGGTCTTGAGTCGTTTTGGGTATAGCGACTGCACGCCTTCTCCATCTCCATATGATGCTAGTGTGTTGCTTCGAAAGAATCGACGGATTGCTAGAGATCAACTGAGATTCTCAGATTATTGGCTCGCTTATGTATTTGGCAAGTGCCACGAGGCCTGACATCTCTTTTGTTGTGAGCAAGCTGAGTCGGTTTATGTCAAAACCAAGAGATGATCATTGGCATGCGCTTGAGAGAGTTATGCTCTATTTGAAAGGCACCGCGAGCTATGGGATTCACTACACCGGGTATCCAAGGGTACTGGAGGGTTATAGTGACTCAAACTGGATATCTGATGCTGATGAGATTAAGGCCACAAGTGGTTATGTTTTTACACTTGGTGGTGGCACTGTTTCCTGGAAGTCTTGCAAGCAGACCATCTTAACGAGGTCAACTATGGAAGCAGAACTCACAGCATTAGACACTGCCACTGTTGAAGCAGAGTGGCTTCGTGAACTCTTGATGGACTTACCTATGGTTGAAAAACCAATACCCCCTATCCTGATGAACTGTGATAATCAAACTGTGATCATCAAGATAAACAGCTCTAAGGACAATATGAAGTCCTCAAGGCATGTGAAGAGGAGATTAAAATCTGTCAGAAAATTGAGGAACTCCGGAGTTATTACGTTGGATTATATCCAAACATCGAAAAACTTGGCATATCCCTTCACAAAGGGTCTATCACGTAATGTGATAGATAATGCATCGATGGAGATGGGTTTGAGACCCACCGCATGAGTTGTCCATAGTGGTAACCCACTCTATGTGATCGGAGATCCCGTGAAGTAGAAGTGGGAGACAAGCTGTTGGTCAGCTGGGAGGAGAGTATCCCTATATTGATTATCCCACTCCGTGAAGATGAAATACTCTCCTGATCTGCATGGCAGGTTGATACTTATATTAATGTGTTCCAAGTGGCTTATTCGGGTAAGCAGAGATGTTGTCCTGCAGAACATCTTCTGAGAAACACACCTATATGAATTTGACTGTCAGCGTCGCAGTCTGTGAGAATTGGGTGTGCTCTAATAAATTCATGAAAGGCCCTAGAGTATGACGTATACGCTCCACCCACGGGGAAGCCTTGCGGCAGCCCAGTATCGGTCAAGAATTTGTGTGAAACTAGTTTCACAGAAAACTTGTAGTTCAAGGCATAGTCCACTATTCAAGTTGTGATCTAGTGTAGCATAAATTTCTAAGTGGAAGTTCAACTTCACAGTCTCCACTAAGGACCGATATATAAAACAATGTTTTGGAACTAAATGATGAGATGTGCCAATGAGGCTTTGTGGGGGATTGTTGGAATTTTGCTAGTAGGCCTTTGGCCCAAAGCCCAACTAAAATCCTGAAATTCTCTTGGCCCATTCATGCACACATGTGAGTGGAGTGAGTGAGGCTAAAGTTTAGTCCCACCTTGGAAGTTGAGAGAGAGTTGCACCTCTTTATAAGGTAAGCTCTTCTACCACTTGTATGAGCATGAGAAGAGGAGACCTACACGCGCGCTCCTCCTCCTCGCCACGCTACGCCTCGTCACGACGCACCGCGGGTTGCGGGATTGAGCCGAGCCGAGGACAGAGCTATGCACGTTGTCTATATTTTTGCTGCATGGGAAAATTAATGAGTCATTAATTAATAATTAACGGACGCGTTAATTACTGAACCGTTTCCGATTATTTTGGATCATGATGACTCGGACGTGGGGTTTACTAAAACGACCTACCCGGCCCGCAATATATAGTCAGGCAGACGTCTACCCTAGCTGCCGCTTCGTATGGTTTCTCATCACCGTTCCAGATCATTGCGCCACCAAGCTAGTCTTCTCCATCCCTCCTTCCGTCGTGCACCGCAAGAAGGGACAGCAGGCCTCCGGAACCCCGCCTCTCGTGATCCTGTACGGGAGAGGGGCGATCAGGTTTTGGGGAGCGCACTCGCGCGACTGCTGGCAGCGACGACTTCGTGAATGACGACTTCTTCCCCGACCTCGGCAACCTCATCCTCGACGACATGGGCGACAACATCAATGCCGGCGGTGCTGCACCCGCTGCACCGTATGTGATTCTATCGTTCCTGTTCGAGATCGTGGTAGAATTCATGTTTCTAGTATGTGCCCTAGATGTGATATGTTCATCTTCTATGCTAGTTCGCATGATTAGTTTAATCTCTGCTGCTGTGGTCATGATTTATATTCTGTTTATTCGGATTAAATCTCGTAGTAATTTGCTCATATTTCCAACAATCCAAAAACCTGATTATAGGCAATTTACTCCGAGTGGTTTTGCTGCGCATCTGAAACCGCCTGCCTTTAAGGGGGCACAATATAAGAGGTGGCGCACGAGAGCAGTCTACTGGTTTCAGACCATGGGCTGCTATGGTGCCACCAAGGGCAAGCCTGAGGGCGGTCTTAATCCAGCACAGCTGGAAGCTTTTGAGAAGATCGATACCCTCTTTAAAGGTGCTCTTTTGAGTGTTCTTGATGACTCCATTGTGGATTCGTATATGTCGTTTGACAACGACAAGGACATGTGGGCTGTGCTCGAGGCCATGTTTGGTGTCTCGGACGCCGGCAGCGAGTTGTACGTCATGGAGCAATTCTATGACTACAAGATGACTGATGAGCGCCCTGTTGTACAGCAGGCTCATGAGATACAGTCGCTCGCAAAAGAACTTGACTACTTCAAGTGTGTGTTGCCGCACAAATTTGTTGCCGGAGGCATCATTGCCAAGCTTCCACAATAATGAGTCTGATATTTGGCATTCACGACTCTGTCATATTAACTTTGGTTGCATGACACGGTTAGCCAATATGAATTTAATTCCGAAAATCTCTACTGTCAAAGGCTCCAAGTGCCAAGTATGTGTGCAAGCTAAGCAACCTCACAAGTCCCATAAGACTACAGAGGCAAGAGACTTGGCGCCGCTAGAGCTTATACATTCTGATCTTTGTGAGATGAATGGCGTGTTGACAAAAGGTGGAAAGAGATACTTCATGACGTTGATTGATGACTCCACTAGATATTGTTATGTGTATCTTCTGAAATCAAAAGATGAGGCTTTGACTTTCTTTAAAAACTATAAAGCTGAGGCAGAGAACCAACTTGATCGAAAAATTAAACGGCTTAGGTCCGATCGTGGTGGAGAGTATTTTTCCAATGAATTTGATCTGTTTTGTGCGGAACATGGTATAATCCATGAGAGGATGCCTCCCTACTCACCCCAGTCAAATGGGGTAGCCGAAAGAAAGAACCGAACTCTAACTGATATGGTTAACACCATGTTAGACACTTCGGGTCTATCCAAGGAATGGTGGGGGGAGGCGCAAATGACTGTGTGTCATGTCCTAAATCGAGTTCCCACAAAGCATAAGACCATGACTCCATTTGAGGAATGGGAAAGGAAAAGGTTGAAACTCTCTTACCTACGTACTTGGGGTTGTTTGGCAAAAGTCAATATACCAATTCCCAAGAAGCGCAAGCTTGGACCAAAAACCGTGGATTGTGTTCTTCTGGGCTATGCTTTTCATAGCATCGGCTATAGATTTTTGATAATAAAATCAGAGGTATCCGACATGCATGTTGGTACGATTATGGAATCAAATGATGCAACTTTCTTTGAGGACATATTTCCTATGAAGGATATGTCGAGTTCATCAAATCAGGAGATACCTACTCCATCTAGTGAGGAATTCACTGTAATTCCTGAACCCACCATTGTGATGGAACACATTGAGAATACTGTTGAGGGTAACAATGGAACTCCTGTGAGGAGTAAGAGACAGAGGACTGCAAAGTCTTTTGGTGATGATTTCATTGTGTACCTCGTGGATGACACACCCAGGACTATTTCAGAAGCCTGTGCATCTCCTGATGCTGACTACTGGAAGGAAGCTGTACGTAGCGAGATGGATTCCATCTTAGCTAACGGTACCTGGGAGATCACTGACCGTCCATATGGGTGCAAACCTGTAGGATGTAAGTGGGTGTTCAAGAAGAAGCTTAGACCTGATGGACGATTGAAAAGTACAAGGCACGGCTTGTGGCCAAGGGTTATACCCAGAAAGAAGGTGAAGACTTCTTTGATACTTACTCACCCGTGGCTAGACTGACCACAATTCGGGTGCTACTATCACTGGCTGCCTCACATGATCTTCTCGTCCATCAAATGGACGTTGAGACGGCTTTCCTTAATGGAGAGTTGAAGGAGGAAATTTACATGGATCAGCCAGATGGTTTTGTAGTACCTGGTCAGGAAGGAAAGGTGTGCAAGTTATTAAAGTCTTTATATGGCCTTAAACAAGCTCCTAAGGAGTGGCATGAGAAGTTCGAAAGAACATTAACTGCTGCCGGCTTTGTAGTAAACGATGGTGACAAGTGCGTGTACTATCGCTATGGTGGGGGCAAAGGAGTTATTCTTTGTCTGTGTGTCGACGACATATTGATCTTTGGAACCAAACTTGACTTAATCAAGGAGGTTAAGGATTTCTTATCTCGCTGTTTTGAGATGAAGGATCTAGGAGTAGCTGATGTTATCTCAAACATCAAGCTGTTGAGAGATGAGAATGGTGGGATCACACTGCTTCAGTCTCATTATGTGGAAAAGGTCTTGAGTCGTCTTGGGTATAGCGACTGCACGCCTTCTCCATCTCCATATGATGCTAGTGTGTTGCTTCGAAAGAATCGACGGATTGCTAGAGATCAACTGAGGTATTCTCAGATTATTGGCTCGCTTATGTATTTGGCCAGTGCCACGAGGCCTGACATCTCTTTTGCTGTGAGCAAGCTGAGTCGGTTTGTGTCAAAACCGGGAGATGATCATTGGCATGCGCTTGAGAGAGTTATGCGCTATTTGAAAGGCACCGCGAGCTATGGGATTCACTACACCGGGTATCCAAGGGTACTGGAGGGTTATAGTGACTCAAACTGGATATCTGATGCTGATGAGATTAAGGCCACAAGTGGTTATGTTTTTACACTTGGTGGTGGCGCTGTTTCTTGGAAGTCTTGCAAGCAGACCATCTTAAGGAGGTCAATTATGGAAGCAGAACTCACAGCATTAGACACTTCCACTGTTGAAGCAGAGTGGCTTCGTGAACTCTTGATGGACTTACCTATGGTTGAAAAACCAATACCCCCTATCCTGATGAACTGTGATAATCAAACTGTGATCGTCAAGATAAACAGCTCTAAGGACAATATGAAGTCCTCAAGGCATGTGAAGAGGAGATTAAAATCTGTCAGAAAATTGAGGAACTCCGGAGTTATTACGTTGGATTATATCCAAACATCGAAAAACTTGGCATATCCCTTCACAAAGGGTCTATCACGTAATGTGATAGATAATGCATCGATGGAGATGGGTTTGAGACCCACCGCATGAGTTGTCCATAGTGGTAACCCACTCTATGTGATCGGAGATCCCGTGAAGTAGAAGTGGGAGACAAGCTGTTGGTCAGCTGGGAGGAGAGTATCCCTATATTGATTATCCCACTCCGTGAAGATGAAATACTCTCCTGATCTGCATGGCAGGTTGATACTTATATTAATGTGTTCCAAGTGGCTTATTCGGGTAAGCAGAGATGTTGTCCTGCAGAACATCTTCTGAGAAACACACCTATATGAATTTGACTGTCAATGTCGCAGTCTGTGAGAATTGGGTGTTCTCTAATAAATTCATGAAAGGCCCTAGAGTATGACGTATACGCTCCACCCATGGGGAAGCCTTGCGGCAGCCCAGTATCGGTCAAGAATTTGTGTGAAACTAGTTTCACAGAAAACTTGTAGTTCAAGGCATAGTCCACTATTCAAGTTGTGATCTAGTGTAGCATAAATTTCTAAGTGGAAGTTCAACTTCACAGTCTCCACTAAGCACCGATATATAAAACAATGTTTTGGAACTAAATGATGAGATGTGCCAATGAGACTTTGTGGGGGATTGTTGGAATTTTGCTAGTAGGCCTTTGGCCCAAAGCCCAACTAAATTTCTGAAATTCTCTTGGCCCATTCATGCACACATGTGAGTGGAGTGAGTGAGGCTAAAGTTTAGTCCCACCTTGGAAGTTGAGAGAGAGTTGCACCTCTTTATAAGGTGAGCTCTTCTACCACTTGTATGAGCATGAGAAGAGGAGACCTACACGCGCGCTCCTCCTCCTCGCTCGCCTCGCCACGCCACGCCTCGACGCGCCGCGGGTTGTGGGATTGAGCCGAGCCGAGGATAGAGCTATGCACGTTATCTATATTTTTGCGGCATGGGAAAATTAATGAGTCATTAATTAATAATTAACGGACGCGTTAATTACTGAACCGTTTCCGATTCTTTTGGATCGTGACGACTCGGACGTGGGGTTTACTCGCATGACCTACCCGGCCCGCAATATATAGTCAGGCAGACGTCTACCCTAGCTGCTGCTTTGTATGGTTTCTCATCACCGTTCCAGATCATTGCGTCGTGCACCGTGAGAAGGGACAGCAGGCCTCCGGAACCCCACCTCTCTTGATCCTGTACGGGAGAGGGGCAATCAGGTTTTTGGGGAGCGCACTTGCGCGACTGCTGGCAGCGACGACTTCGTGAACGACGACTTCTTCCCCGACCTCGGCAACCTCATCCTCGACGACATGGGCGACAACATCAACGTCGGCGGTGCTGCACCCGCTGCACCGTATGTGATTCTATCCTTCCTGTTCGAGATCGTGGTAGAATTCATGTTTCTAGTATGTGCCCTAGATGTGATATGTTCATCTGCTATGCTAGTTCGCATGATTAGTTTAATCTCTGCTGCTGTGGTCATGATTTATATTCTGTTTATTAGGATGAAATCTCGTAGTAATTTGCTCATATTTCCAATAGCCTGGGGGCGTGCCGGCGCTTGTTCGGCCCTGGGATGCGGGAAATTTAAACTTGGTCGTTCCCGCGCTCAAAAGATGACACAAATCCGGTGATCGGACGTAGTCTGGCGTTACAAAAAACAGAGCACCGCACGCCGCAGGTTCGCGCGCGCAATGATTCACTCGGCGGGGTCGGCTCCAGGCGTTGGCGGAGTCGGCGTGCGCGGGCTCGGCGGTGTCGGAGCTGCTTCGGTGCTGGGCTGTGTCGGCGCGGCTTCGGCACTGCTAGGTGGCGATGTAGAGGCGTCGTTCGGGCTTGGCGTCCGTGTGGTCTTGGGCGCGGGAGCTTGCGTCGTCGGCGTCGTCGGCATTGTCGTCTGCATCTGGTTTAGGATGAGGCCGCGCTCCGCCATGTACCATGCCCTGAGCTGCTCGTCGTTGCTCTGGAGCATGTCCGCCCCGCCCATCAGAAAAGCCATGCCGGTGTTCCTCTTCTTCGCGGCGACGTTCGTCCGGAGCAGGTCGAGCTTGATGGCGCTGTTCTTCATCAGCGACGACCACCGCGCCTCGGTCTTCTCTTCACGTAGGACGGCCCGGGCCTGGGCGTCGGCGAGGCAATGCTCGATGGACTCCTGCACTCGCGTGGTTGCCGCGTCGGCGTTTTTCCCCTTCTTTGCCAATTTGTGGCCGTCCGGCCGCCCCTCTGACGCGCCCGGAGTCGTCGCGTCCGGCTTGTATGTCTCCTTGGCCTTGTCGAGGGTACGTCGGACTTCCGCCCACTTCTCCCACTTGTCAATGCGCTTGTAGACGTGGAGGTGCTTGAAGTCGGCGTCTTGGTTGTCGCGCCGATACATGGTGAACATACGCAGCAACTGCGTGGAGGAACAAACAGTTGGCGGGCGGTGGGCGTTGACGACTAAGAGATGCGAGCGAACGGCGTGCATACCTGATCCTCAATGCTGGCGCCGCTCTCCGGGCGAGCCGCGACCTCCTCGACGATTCCATGCCATTTGTTGCACGCCAATTGGATACGCCCCCAATGGTTCGCCATCGCCTTGGAGCCGCGCTGCATGTAGACGCCTTTGAAGTACGGGTTGACGAGCTTCCGCTCGTCGAACTCGGCCTTGATGCGGTCCCAGTACGTCTCGAAGCTCTGGTTCGTGCCGGTGGTCGGGTCGAGACAGACGACTTTCCATGCTTCGGCGAGGCATTCCTCCTCCTTGGATGTCCACTTGATGCGCGCTTCGCCTGTCCTAGCCGCTCGCTTCTTCTTCTGGCGCCCCTTCGTTGGATCAGGAGCTGGCTCCTCCTCCTCGTCGTCCTCTTCCTCGTCCTCCTCCTCGGGATCCTGCGCTTCGTGCACGTCCTCGCCATAGACGTAGCCGAGCTCGGCCTCCATGTCGCCGCTGAGATCCACTACCTCGTCCTGGGTTGCGAACCCGGGAGACGTGGCGGCCGCGGTTGATCCTGTCGTGATGATGTCGTCCATGTCGGCTCCTATCTCGTCCGTGTTGCCGAGGTGCGAGAAGGGCAGCGGCCCATGGTGGAGATGGGGCGTCGGTGTGGTCGCGTAGCCGGCGGGCGGCGAGTAGTTATATGGAGGGTACTGCACACCGACGAAGGCGGGCGAGGGTGTGTGCGTCGCGGGGTGGCCATGGGGGAAGGTCATATTTGGGTTGAACCCCCCGTGCGCGTCGTCAGCGGTGTAGCCGGGCGACGACGATCCCCATGGAGATCCGACGCCTTGCTGTCCCCAGGGCGTGTACTGGGCGTGGCTGACGACGGGTGGATTCATCATCCCCGCGTGGTTGACCGATGAGGAAGACGCCGTCGCACGCGCCGCGTTGTCGCGGGCCTTCTTGGCAATGGCCCTGTTCCGCCGGTCGGTGGTGACTGCGTCGCGTCGCTGAACTTCCACTCTCCACTCGGCGTTCGACATGCCTGGTGGCTTCGATGGCGGCGCCCTCGGCTTCCTCTGCTTCGGCTGGGCCATGGTGCCAGTCGTGGTTGCCGCCGCGCGCGGCATGGCGTACTTCTTTGGCGGCATGGCGGCGACTGGAAGGCGAGCTGGAGGGGGTTTGGCGGGAGAAAGGGAGGGAATGGCGGGAGGAAGGCGAGCGAGCGGAGGAGATGCGAGGGAAAAGCGTCAAGAAGCGGCGGGAAAAGGCCATCGGGTCGCCGCCAGGGCGGGCCCATGCGCCTTTTTCGCTTGTGCTGGCTCCCCAAGCGCCCCCCAGGGCGTCGGGTTCGGCCTAGGTCCGCCGGCACCAGTTTTGGCCCGAGCCGGCAAAAAACGGGCTTCTGGGGGTGCGACTGGGCCGTTTTTTTGGCGCCGGCGCGGCAAAATCGCCTGTGGAGGGCCTGTTGCGGGCGCGGCTGGAGATGCCCTTATGCCAAAGGATCCAGTGAATATCAGATCTAATCTAATTTGCCACCTGTCCTTGCATGCATGAAATGCCGTGATTACCGATCGATTAAGACATTACATTTTTTTAAAATAAGACATTACATTTTTTTCAGACAATCCCATGAAGCTTTATTAAGACGTCACAACGTTTACAGGAACGAAAGAAAGGTTTCCGGGGTGCCCTAACCAAACATGGCGGCCCACCCCTAACTTCAGAGCATGCTTTGCGAGATTGTGAGCCTCGAAATTCGAGCTCCTAAACTCATGGACAAAGTTACTAATAGTAAAAGACCTACTAGACTCTATTATTTCATGTATTATCGCATCATAGCTTGCCAAACACCGTTACTTGATGTCGTCCACAACCACCTTGCAATCAGAAGCTACATGTATCTTTTGTTCATGCAGATCTTGAGCTAGAGCCAGAGCCTCTCGAACTGCCATTGCCTCCAGTGTCGTGGGATCACCGATTCCATTGAAACCGATCGTTGAGGCCCCCAAGAAGACACCGTTCTGATCCCGGCATACTGCAGCTACAACACCCCTTCCCTGATTACCTCTTTTCGCCGCATCAACATTAATTTTTGCTAGACTCGCCGAAGGGCGGAGCCACTGTGTTGGCCTAGGAGTAGGTTGGGCAGTTGCCGTCCTTCCCGATGTTTCAACATCATTGAGATCATTTAGATACGAGATAATGAACTGATGAGTAGACATTAGGCTAGTGAATATGTCTTTGTAGATAGCCTTTCTCCTTGCTCTCCACACTGCCCTAAGTGATATGATTAGCTTCACAAAAGCTGCATGATCGAGAACCTCGTGCATAGCGAACAGCCAGCTCCTTGCGTTAGCATCGCTGTTCATGCTCATCTGTTCCACCAAATGCTCATCCGATAAAGCCCAAATGCACCTCGACATGGTGCAATCCAACAATGCGTGCCTCCATGAGTCCGGAGCTCCACATAGCGCACAGAGAGGAGACTAAGACATAATGTGGTGGTGTAGAACATCTGTCGTAGGCACTGAGTGTTGGGCTAAACGCCATGCAAAAAATTTCTGCTTCGATGGGACTTTAGTATGCCACAATGAGGTCCATGCTTTTCCTTGAGAGGTCATATCCGAGGCCCTGGCATTTTCATCTATCCAATTCTCTCTCTGGTATTTGGTGTTCAGCACCATTTGGTATGCGGACTTAACTGAGAAGACGCCCCGGTGTTCAGCACTCCAAGCCCAAAAAGCTTCTATATTACGTGCGCACAATGGTATTGCCAAGATAGCGTCTGCATCAAAAGGAATGAAAACTGACCGGACGAGCTCTTCTCTCCAACTGGCCGTCGTGGCATCAATTAACTCAGAAACGAGCCTGGGGGGGGGGGGTTCGCCACCAGTGCTGTGATGGGCCTCATTGGACCGATGTAATGCCCTCGATGCGGCTATATCTCCCACGTGTCGAAGCACGACTTGGAGGCATAACCGCATTGAAAGCAATGTCGCAAGAGAGGTAATCTTCACACAACCCATGTAATACATAAGGGAAAGAGATACATAGTTGGCTTACAATCGCCACTTCACACAATTACATGAATAAAGCATTACATCATCCAGATACAATCAAGGTCCGACTACGGAACCAAAATAAAACAAGAACCCCAAATGCGAAAAAGGTCCCCGATCGACCCCAACTGGGCTCCACTACTGATCAACTAGAACGAAACAACATAAAGGACAAGATCTTCATAGAGCTCCTCCTTGAGCTTGGTTGCGTCATCTGCACGGACTCATCGGCACCTGCAAGCTGGTTTTGGAAGTATCTGTGAGCCACGGGGACTCAGCAATCTCGCACCCTTGCGATCAAGACTATTTAAGCCTATGGGTAAGGTAAAGGTATGAGGTGGAGCTGCAGCAAGCGACTAGCATATATGGTGGCTAGCATACGCAAATGAGAGCGAGAAGAGAAGGCAAAGCACGTTCGAGAAAGTATGATCAAGAAGTGATCCTAAACAACCTACGTCAAGCATAACTCCAACACCGTGTTCACTTCCCGGACTCCACCGGAAAGAGACCATCACGGTAACACACGTTGTTGATTCATTTTAATTAAGGTCAAGTTTAGGTTTTCTACAACCGAACGTTAACAAATTACCATCTTCCTATAACCGCGGGCATGGCTTTCGAAAGTTCAAATCCCTGCAGGGGTGTCCCAACTTAGCCCATCACAAGCTCTCACGGTCAACGAAGGAATAGACCTCATCCCGAGACATTCCGATCAGACTCGGTATCCCGGTACAACAAGACACTTCGACAAGTTAAAACAAATCCAACAACACCGCCCGAATGTGCCGACAAATCCCGATAGGAGCTGCACATATCTCTTTCTCAGGGCACACTCAGATTGTCTTAGGTACGGGTAGGCTAGCCCAGAGTTGCCCCTGGTGGCCATCGGCAGCTGACAGGTTGGACCAACACTCAGAGGAGCACTGGCCCGGGGGTTTAAAATAATGATGACCCTTGGGCGCGCGACCCCCAAGGGAAAAGAAAAGGCTAGGCGGCGAATGGTAAAACCAATGTTGGGCATTGCTAGAAGAGTTTTACTCAAGGCGAACTGCCAAGGGGTTCCCATTATTACCCAACCGCGTAAGGAACGCAAAATCCGGGAACATAACACCGATATGACGGAAACTAGGGCGGCAAGAGTGGAACAAAACACCAGGCATAAGGCCGAGCCTTCCACCCTTTACCAAGTATATAGATGCATTAATTAAATAAGATATATAGTGATATCCCAACAAGTAAACATGTTCCAACCAGGAACATCTCCATGTTCCAACAAGGAACAAAACTTCAATCTTCACCTGCAACTAACAACGCTATAAGAGGGGCTGAGCAAAGCGGTAACATAGCCAATCAACGGTTTGCTAGGACAAGGTAGGTTAGAGCCTTGGTTCAACAATATGGGAGGCATGGTAAGAAAGTGGTAGGTATCGTAGCATAGGCAGAGCAAAAGAGCGAGCAACTAGCAAGCAAAGATAGAAGTGATTTCGAGGGTATGGTCATCTTGCTTGAAATTCCGCAAGGAAGAAGAACGAGTCCATGAAGAAGATAAACGGAACGTAGACGAATGGGTCCTCACAACGCGACGTTAACGGAACCAACCCGAAGAAGCAAACACCGGAAAAGAAGCACACAACATAGTAAACAACCAACACATGAACATGATATGATATGCGGGATGCGGTATGCGATGCATATGCATGATTGGACAAGGAATGCATGATCCTGGCCTCAACTTGGAAAACCAAGAGTTCCACTGGAAAGATGATATGAAATCTCTTGAAAACGATATAAAGATCACCGGAATCGGAGTTACGGTTTGGAAATGGCAAGCAATTCAAATATGACACCGGTCTGCGATTTACAGCAAGTAGCCATCTAGATGCAACAAGATGAACATGCTACAACACTCAAACATGGCAACAAAATACATGGCAGGGATGCATTCAAGATGCTTAACAAAAGATGAACACTGAGCTATGGTCAATTCATCCCTTAACAGGCTCAAACAAGCATGGCAAAAATGCAAACGGTAAACAGATCTCAGACTTAGTGAAATTAACACTTGTCTGGAATTTCAGATCAGGTAGCATACTTTGGAGCATGAAAACTAGATGCTACAGGAACTGAACATGGCAAAGTAAAGCATGGCATGGAGCTACTCAAAGAGCTTAACAAAAGTCCCTTAGTGACCTTGAGCCAAAAGGGATCAGAAAATACAATTGCAAGCATGTGAGCATGGCAAAAACACAATCAGTTCTCAGACTTAGTGAAAACTGGAGCATGCTAAAACAGATATCAAGTAGGCATGTTTACGAGCTCTATGCACTCACTACGGAGCAAGTCATGACTAGCTAAGCATACACCCATCAAGAATACACATAATACAAGCTAGACATGGCAAGAACAATAACACGGCATGCACAGATCAACTACAACATCCTCGGCAAAATCGCTAGCAAGTAGACAATCTGCCCAGATTCACGAAATAGCAAAAGTAGAGCTCGATTGACTCAAGCTAGGTTGCTCCATAATTACAAACAAAGACATGGATGGATAGAGCACTACAAGATTAACAAAACATCCTTACTGATCATCCTCAAAAGAGGCACGGATCACTAGGAAACAACATGAACATATGGCAATATGAGATAAATAGGTCAAGGACTTAGTGGAAATGCTAAGTCCTAGAAATCAGCATTACCAAGTGCCTCACTTTGCAAGCTCGTGCTAGTCACCACACACATCACAAAAATACATGGTTGCACCTCTGGATAGATGGCAAAACCCTTAACAAAACATATGTAGAGCTCAGGGGCATATCATGCACACAATAATCATGGCAAAAATGACAAATATCTAAATGGAGCAGCAGATCTGACAATTATCTCAAGTAGCACTCTTCTAACAGCATTTCGGGCATCAAGATGAACTCAAATGAAAATAATGCAATGGAATGAAATGATGTATTCTCTGAGACGAACATTTTGATATGCTATATGCATGAATCGGAGCTACGGATGCAAAGTTACGACATGATGAACATGTGCATATGAAACGTGGGAAACTCAGGGACTTAGTGGAATTTTACCCCGCGGGAAAAGTCAACATGGGATGAGGTGGTGTGGGACGGCGCGGATCCGGGACGGAGGACGCCGTTTGGTTGGAGGGATGGGTGGATCTCATCCATCCTCCTCGGATCCGACCGGAGCGGGGCTCCGGCGAGCTCGACGCCGGCGAGAGGCGGATGCCGTGAGAGGCCGGGGCGCGGCGCGCAGGGTGGCGCGGGGCGGAGCTCCGGCGGACGCGGGGCCGGCGGATGGTGGCGGAGAGGACCGGTGGCGGCGAGGCGAGGCGCGGTGGCGAAGGGTCGCGGCGGCGCGGCGAACTGCTCAGGCCGGCTCGGGCGGCAAGCATCTCCGGGCGGCGGCGCGGAGGAAGCGACGCGGCGAGGCGGAGGGAGCCGGGCGGCGGGGTGGCTCCCCAGGCGGCGGCACGGATCTGGGCCCGCGCAGGCCCCGGATGGGCTTCGCGGGCCGCGACGGCGGTGGAACGGCGGCGGACACGTGGCGTGGCCTGGTTGGAGGAGAGGGGCGGTGTGGCAACGTGGCGCGCCCTGATTGGATGAAGTGAGGTGGCAACTGGGTGGACGCGTCCGGCCGCCGGGCGGACATGTCCGGCGGCGCGAAGAGAGGTAAGATCTAGGGTTCATCCGCGAATTTCGGGAGGGGAGCACCTCTTTATAGGTAGAGGGAGCTAGGAGAGTCCAAATGAGGTGCGGTTTTCGGCCACGCGATCGTGATCGAACGACCGAGATGATGGAGATGGTTTTGGTGGGTTTTGGGCCACTTTGGAAGGGTGTTGGGCTGCAACACACACGAGGCCTTTTCGGTCCCTCGGTTAACCGTTGGAGCATCAAACGAAGTCCAAATGGTACGAAACTTGACAGGCGGTCTACCGGTAGTAAACCAAGGCCCCTTGGCAAGTCTCGGTCCAATCCGGAAATGTTTAATCCCCACACATGAAAGAAAAGTAGAAATGACCACCGGAGGAGAACGGAGCGCCGGATTGCAAAACGGACAACGGGGAAAATGCTCGAATGCAAGAGACGAACATGTATGCAAATGAAATGCACATGATGACATGATATGCAATGCATGACACGCAAGCAATGACAAGGCAACAACAACAAATAACTGGAGGACACCTGGCACATCGGTCACGGGCGTTACAACCGACCCTAGGAAGCCAGTTGTTCTCCCATATATACGTGGACGCTCCATTGCCTATTCTTCTGATGAGTCCTTGCTTTAGGACATCCCTCCCGTCAATGATGGCACGCCAAATTTGTGATGGGTGGCTCCCCAACTCAGCTTCAAGAATTGCACCATGCAGATAATAAATGGCTCTTAGGATCCGCGCACTCAGAGAGGAGGGGTCGTGCAAAAGTCTCCACGATTGTCGTGCCAACAAAGCCAGGTTAAAGATCTCCATATCTCGAAAACCCAAACCTCCCAAATGTTTGGGGTGTGTCATCACGTTCCAAGCCACCCATGCTGGCTTCCATTTTCCTGCTTACTCCCCCACTAGAACTGTTGAATGATCGATGTTATATTCTCACATAGTCCTCTCGGCAATCGAAAACACGCCATTGAATATACTGGTATTGCTTGAGCCACGGATTTAATTAGTACCTCCTTTCCTGCAGCTGATAAAAGTTTCTCCATCCATCCTCTCACCTTTTCCCATATCCGGTCTCTGAGATACTTAAAATTTCCCATCTTTGCTTGGCCAACATCAGTGGGCATTCCCAAGTATCTGTCACTCAACGAATCATTATGAACATGCAAAATGTCCTTGATCACATCTCTTCTCTGTTGCGGACAGCCCTTACTGAAAAATATAGATGACTTGTCATGGTTGATCTTCTGACCAGATGCATTACAATATGTTTCCAACAGGTTTGATACCGCAGTCGCACCCTACGCACTTGATTTAAAAAGCAATAGGCTATCGTCAACGAAAAGGAGGTGGTTCACAACCGAAGCTGTAGGAGCCACCTTGATTCCCTCAAGACCTGACGACTCGGAACTGGATTTTAAAAGGCACGAAAGGCCCTCTGCTGTAATTAAGAAAAGATAAGGGGAAATGGGATCTCCCTGCCGAATACCTCTGGATGGTACAAAGTGTTCAAGCTTCTCACCATTAAACATGACTGAAAAAGAGACAGACCGAACCATGCTCATAACTGTGTCTACCCATGATTGTGCAAATCCCAATTTCTCCATCATGGCCTGCAGATAGTCCCACTCTAGCCTATCATAGGCTTTCATCATATCAAGTTTCAATGCACAAAAATTATTGGACTTGGAATTATTCCGCTTCATAAAATGTAGACACTCATAAGCACATATTATGTTGTCTATGATTAGCCTACCGGGGACAAAAGCTGACTGCTCATGAGATATGATATCCGGTAGTATATGTCTAAGTCTATTGGAAACAACCTTTGATGCAATTTTGTAGATGACATTGCACATGCTAATGGGACGAAACTGTGCAAGCTGAGTCGGGTTCAAAACCTTTGGAATAAGTACCAAAACCATATCATTCACACATTCAGCACTTTCCTCGCCTCTGACGATCCTGAGCACTGCACGGGTCACCTCTTCACCACAAATATCCCAGTGACGCTGATAGAAGTGAGCCGGGAATCCATCAAGCCCCGGTGCCTTAGTCGGGAACATCTGAAAAAGGGTTGTCTTCACCTCCTCATTAGTATATGGAGCTAAAAGAATGTCATTCATTTGTTGAGTTACCTTGGTGGGCACTTTGGATAGGACCTGATCCATTCCGTTGACACCCTCGGAAGTATAAAGACTCTTGTAGAAATCTGAAACCATCCATCTCAATGCTCCAGGATCATCAATGATCACCCCCAAAGAGTTGGCAAGAGCTTTATCATATTCCTCTTACGCCTCTGACTTGCACGAAGATGAAAAAAGCGAGTGTTTCTGTCTCCCGCCGACAACCATTCCAGCCGCGCCCGCTGCCTCCACATCAGTTCCTCCTTGTGAAATAGTTCAATCAACCTCTCATTGATTTTCAGCTCCACATGAGATGGTCCCGTCCTCGTTGACTTGCTCCTCAATCGTTCAAGTTATGTTTTGAGACCCTTGATCTCCATGCGTACTGACCCGAATGTGTTCTTGTTCCATCACCCCAAATCTGCAGCCACCAGACCTAGTTTGACACGAAGCTCATGCATTCTGGTTGTAGCACCGCCCGCTATCCAGCTCTAAATAAGTGTGTCACCCAGGTTCTTGTGCGTATCCCACATCACCTCATACTTGAAAGATTTCGGTGCTCTGAGTACCTCCCCATCATGCATGGTAAGTAAGATAGGGCAATGGCCCGAGGTGGCCGCCGTAAGATGTTTCAGATGTGCCGTCGGGAAACGTTCATTCCAATCAGCCGTTGCCAAAGCTCAGTCAAGCCTCACCCTGGTGTAACTCCCTCCAGTAACTTTCTTCTCATACGTCCAAAATTGTCCCTGATAGCCCATATCCATAAGCATGCAAACGTCCACGGCATCCCGGAAGCCCTGGATCTGAGCATTACTCCTTCCTCCTATTCCTTCTTACTCTTCCGGACGTAAAACTTCGTTAAAATCTCCTATGCACAACCATGGATCATCCCTCAAATTGCTGATCCCTTTTAAAGTGTCCCATGTTTGATGCCTCAGATGGGTATGAGCCTCCCCATATACTAAGGTCATCCTCCACGGATTCGAGTTCTCCTCAACAATCAAGCAATCAATATGATACGGAGAATAACCCAAAATCTCAACATTTATTGAATTGTTCCAAAAAATCCCTAGACCTCCACTTCTACCTTGACTACTCACAGCGTAGCCATTATCTAACCAAGAGTTACAGCTAACTTCTCTACCCTTTATCTATCAATTTGTATCTCTACAATACAAAGTAGGGTAGGGGCAAAAATCTCTGCGAAGCCGCGGAGCTCGCGAACTGTCCTGGCGTTGCCCGCGCCACGACAGTTCCAGCTCAAGACACTCATTGGGCCCGGCGGCGCCCCTCTAGGGAGCCCGCCAATATGTTCTTAGCCGTCAGGTTGTCGCTCCTGCCATCCTGTTTAGTCTTTTTCCTCTTCGATTTCCTCTTCGGTGGAGGGCTCAAAGGAGTAGAGCTTTGGTGAACAACAACTAACTCCAGCCAGGTCACCGTCATGCTGCTGTTGGCCATTGCATCCACTACTCTTCCAATTGATTTATCAGTCTCATTAACAAAAACGGGGTTCATCCTCTTCCTGCTTGAATCAAACATGTCCACGTCTGTCTTCTTCGCCGCCTCTGCGGCTTCTTCCTGGGTGCTATCCGGACATTGGGTGGTAGCCAGATCGCTATCGGGCCCGCTCCTTGACCTGCCTCCAGAGCGGCCGCCACGGCGGCCCCCACGACGCGCCCTTCCCTCGCCAGGGCCCCTTCTGTTGTTCATAAACCATTCAGCCCGGAGCTCTTTGAAGACTAATGCAGAGGGGGGGGTGAACCCCATTGCCATGCTCTTTGAAGAGATGTCCCAACATCCCACAGACGGCACACCAGTCGGGTAATCTCTCGTACTTGACTTTGTAAATCTGTCTTTGTCCTTCCGTGATCATTGAACCCGCGTTCTTGAATGGTTTGTGGATATTGATGCGCACCCAGACACGGTAGAAATTCCCTGTGAAATCATGGGATTGAGTTTCCACAAACAAAGCTTCGCCCACCTTAGCTGCAAGAGGCCTGACTAGATGAGCATATAAATCTGGCACGTCATGAATTTGAATCCATATGTCAATAGTCTCCAGCTTGACCGTAGACGGTTTCGAGATTCCATCATATGGTGCCATAAGCACCGCATCCCCCCTGAAATTCCACGGCCCCTCCTGCATGACTCGCTCCCAATCTCCCAAGCAAGTAAATTGAACAATATACAGATTCTCCTCTAAAGGCTTGAATTTCGCTTCCTGTGCTACATCCCAAGCAGATCGCATATTCCGATAAAACCACGTCTGGCTATAGCTCTTGTTGGTATTGACCTTGATCAGCGCAACCCACCGTGGTGTCTCCGGCGGTGCATCCTTCTCATCGAAGACGACATCATCCAGGTCCTCCTCACGAAGGCCTAGTTCTATCATCATCTTCTCCACGTCGGTGAGTCCAGAGGAGACCGCGGCCCCCTCACCAGCCATCTAGAACACTAACCCGATGAGAAAACAGATTGGGTTTTTTTGGGGGGGGGGGCTAGTCTCCGCCGCATCCCGGTCCAGTCCAAGAGCGGGCAACGATGCCTGGATCGCTCCCAACGGACAGCGTGATGAGAGTCGGCGGCAGGGAAAGATACCTCGACGGCGGCGATAAGATCGCCCCGGGAGAAAACGGTGAAACCCTAACTAGAGAGAAAACAGTTCTAATAGGATTACATGTTGTGTGATGTACTCGCCCACACCCACAGGATGGCCCAAGGCATCTAGAAAGAACCGAAGACTGGCCCGTGTCTTCAAGGCCCAACAGGAGGAAGGAAGAAAGAGGACAATAAGTGGGCCGCCCCTATACTTGGGAAATCCATTCGACGCATTTTGCGTCAAATTGACGATGAACCCTATTTGACACTGAAGGCACCAATTATTCTTGTTTTCTGTTAACCGGCGCCTGCAGCCGCCTTATCTGGGCTCGACCCATTTCGCGCCTGCCTCCCGTCCAATCTGCCATCTCATTCCTTTAAGTATTCAAGACGCAAAAAATCCACGAGAGCTGCAACTCGAACCGAAGATTTCCTGGCTCACATCGCACTGTGGTAACCACCCCGCCACAGCATCGTTATGCCCTAAGTTTCATCACTTTTTTCTTTATCATCTTTTCTTTCGTTTTCTTTGTTTTCTGTTTTCTGTTTATTTAATTTTTCTATTTTCTGTTTTCGTTTTTTGTTTTTGTTTCTTTATTTTTCTTTCCTCCTCATTTGATGATTTTTTTCGAATGTATCCACATTTTTAAAAAAATTGACGAACCTTTTCAAGTTCTATGAACTTTTTTCTAATTCAATGAACTTTTTCAAATTTGATAATATTTTTTCAAATTCGTTGAATGTTTTCCAAATCTGATGAATTTTTTTAAAATTCGATGAACTTTTTTCAGGTTGGTGAAATTTTTTCAAGAGTGGTGAATTTTTTTCTTCAATTTTGTGCACTTTTTTCAAAAGATGAACTCTTTTTGAAACTCGCTGAACATGTTTCAAAACCAATGAATTTTTTTCAAAACTGATGAACTTTTTTTCAAAAACAATGAACTTTTAAAAAAAATCATAAAGTTTTTTCCAAAATCGGTGAACTTCTTTAAGTTTGTGAACTTTTCTTCGAAAATGATGAACTTTTTTACAAAAATAAATAAAAATGAATGATAAATAAATAGTGTGGCCATACTGGTTCATGTACAGTTAGTGCTAATAAAAATTACTAGTGTGCAACGGGTGTGGTGGTCAGCTAATGTCGAACCAGCCTTGCGTTCGTGAGCGATGCGGGTTCAATCCATGAAGTAGCGATTTTTTTTCCTACGCTTTCCCATCGCGGGCCGGCCCAGCAAGACGCTGCTGCGGGTGCCAGCTACCTGTTCTGGCGCTTAAGGCGCCCAACAGGAGCTCCCAAATTGACGACCAATCGCACAAAGGACACGATCGAAGCGAGCAAATGGGCCGACCCACCTGAAGATAGGTACGTTTTCCACATGGCGGGCCGGCCCAGCAAGACGCTGCTGCGGGGGCCAGCTGCCTGTTGTGGCGCTTAAGACGCCGAACAGGAGCTCCCGAATTGACGACCAATCACATAGAGGACACGATCGAAGCGAGCGAATGGGTCGGCCCATCTGCAGTATAGGTACGTTTTCCATGTTTCGGTTTTAGGAATCTTCTAAAGGATTTCCAGTGTTTTTTATCGATGTTGGGAACCTTCTAGAAGGTTCCTGAACCGGTTTATCTATTTTTCGTTTTTCGTTTTTCTTTCTCTTTTTTATTTTTATTTTCTTTTTCTTTTTTGTTTTTTCTGTTTCTTTTTTGTTTTTTCCCTGTTTCTTTTGTTCGAAATTTTCAAACATTGTTCAGAATTTAAAAAATGTTCTTGTTTTCAAAAAAATTCAAAGTTTTAAAAAATGTATGTGTTTCAGAAAATGTTCAGCAAGTTTAAAAAAAATTCTTGTTTCAAAATTTGTCCACAGTTTCAAAAAATGTTCATATATTTCAAAAAAATGTTCTTCTTTCCGAAAAAGTTCACAATTTAAAAAATGTTCATGCTTAAGCAAATGTTCAGGAATCTAAACAAATGTTCTGCTTTACAAAAAAAATCACAATTTTGAAAAATAGTCTTAAATTTCAAAAAATGTTCTCGTTTCAAAATTTGTTCACAATTTTGGAAATGTCATGTTTTCATAATTTGTCCGCCAATTCAAAAATGTTCGGGAATTTGATAAAATGTTCGCGGTTCTCAAATTCGATACTTTTTTAAAAAATTGTTCACAAATTATTCAAAATTTGTTCATGATTTCGAAAAATGTTCTCAATTTTCAAATAATGTTCTCAATTTTCAAATAATGTTCTTGTTTCAAATTTATTCAAAATTTAGGAAATGTCATGTTTTCATAATTTGTTCACAAATTCATAAATGTTCGGGAATTTCATAAAATCTTTGCAGTTTTCAATTTTTTTACTTTTTACAAAAATGTGAGCAAATTATTCAAAAAGTTATTCGTAGTTTCAAAAACGTTCTTGTTTTTAGTATTGTTCCTTTTTTACATAAAATAGTTGAGGTTTCCCAAAAAATGTTTGAGTTTTTGTAAATTTTGTATTTTCTCTGAGAATGTTCATTTTAAAAAATAATTTTGTGATCACATTTTGAGTTCTTTATTAAAAATTTGCTGAGTTGTTAATGTTACACAACAAATCTATGAACTACAGTGGCTAGTGACATGGTCTCCTCACGGGAGTCATGTGTTCGATCTCAGTAAAACACGTTGGGGAAACTTTTGCGAGTTTTTCTTTAAGTTTTTCCGCAACTGTTCTTGTCTTTAAAAACCGCGTTGTAAATGTTACACTAAAGTGCAAACACGAACAAACCAAGCATGGTTAGCCTTCACTACTAGCCGCCCTCGCTCCTAGCCACGCCGTTGGCCACTCCGGCCATGGCGGCCACCGCCGCTCCTAGCCGATTCTTGCCGCGCCGTTGGCCACTCCGGCCATGACGACCGCCGCCGCTCGCGCTGTTAGTCACTCCGACCACGGCGGACACCATAATCCCCTCGGTTAGACCGTGGCGCTCACTGACCTTCGCTTTTGAGAGAGGCCATGCCTTTGAGGATCGCATATGCCGTTCTCTGAAGCTTCCGATCAACTTCACGACAGAACAAGGACAGAGGGAATTCTTTTTGGTGGCTGAATTTACTCGATCCAAGATCCGACTCTCGTAGGAATCAGTACGTACAATTCTTCTCTCTTGCTTCGGAGGAAGAGCGTCTCTGTTCAAAGTTCAGAAACTTAGTGCTACCCTGTTCAAATTCTCGTCTCCTCCATCAATGTTGGTTTTGCTATTTACAATGGAGGAAATATCTCTTTGCCTGAATTCAATCTTGGTTTCCTCCTTTGGTGACCAAATGGTCCAAAGCATCATTCTTTGTCAGATCCCGAACAAGATTAAGGGTGGACAGTGGTTTCTCATTCAAGAAATTCAAATTCATATGCAGATGCAGTTCGAGCTCCAAAATACATCAATCAGACCGCAAACACCTCTCAAATTCAAAGGAATAACATAGCGCGATCAACGGGTAGCAGTTACTACTGTTTTTGATAGACTTCAATTCCCTGTTGCTGGCAATAATGAGGCGGGAAGTCCGGATATTCAAACAGGTCAAGGTGCAAGTGCTGAGATTGCGACTGATCCGCGGCCCAAGCTGGCCAAGCTCAAGGCTTTATGCGTCCGATGTCTTCTGGAGGGCCATATGAGGCTGGACTGCACTAATAAAATTAGATGCCGAAATTGTAAGGGGTGGGGACATGTTGCCAGTGGCTGTCGTTTGGCCTTCCACTCGCTTGCCTTGTCAAATCGTCAGTCTGCCTCAATATCTGCTCCTGCTGCAGTAATCCCCGCTAATGATGCGATTGTGGTGCCTTCTTCGAGGAATGTTATCAAAGAGCCCGGCAATCAAGCACGTAGAGTTATTCCCTCACCTAACAACCTAGATGCTCCAGCACCTCCGACCTCTAGCTCGACCTCTCTACCTCTGCCACCTCCATTGACTACTAGCAGACTCCTGCAATCCATAGTGGTGAGAGGAGGTCTCGTAGAGCAGGCCATGGCGAACTTCACTTTTGATCCAACTTTGTTCCTTCTGCCGCATCACCAAGCACCGCAGATCGAAGGGAGGTCGGCTAGGGTGAGGGTCATCACTGATCCTGCTCCTCTGCGCCATAAAGATTGGGCCGTCGCCGCCGTTGTTCCAATGCCAAATCAGCAGGTACATTTCCCCAATGTCAGGCAGATCATTGGAGAGTTCATCACTGAGGTTAAGCATCTAGCAGTTCAAGAAATTTGTCCTTGTCCGTTTGGTCAAGCATATGTCAGACTCTGCACCCCCTTTGACAGAGATGTTCTGGTTCTCCAAAGCCCTCATGCTTTTGGAGATGTTCATATCATTTTCCAATGACAGAACTGAAGGAAATATGCCCTAGAGGCAATAATAAAGTTGTTATTTATATTTCCTTATATCATGATAAATGTTTATTATTCATGCTAGAATTGTATTAACTGGAAACTTAGTACATGTGTGAATACATAGACAAACAGAGTGTCCCTAGTATGCCTCTACTATACTAACTCGTTAATCAAAGATGGTTAAGTTTCCTAACCATAGACATGTGTTGTCATTTGATGAACGGTATCGCATCATTAGAGAATGATGTGATGGACAAGACCCATCCGTTAGCTTAGCATAATGATCATTTAGTTTTATTGCTATTGCTTTCTTCATGACTTATACATGTTCCTCTGACTATGAGATTATGCAACTACCGAATACCGGAGGAACACCTTGTGTGCTATCAAACATCACAACATAACTGGGTGATTATAAAGATGCTCTACAGGTATCTCCGATGGTGTTTGTTGAGTTGGCATAGATCGAGATTAGGATTTGTTACTCTGAGTATCAGAGAGGTATCTCTGGGCCCTCTCGGTAATGCACATCACTATGAGCCTTGCAAGCAATGTGACTAATGAGTTAGTTACAAGATGATGCATTACAGAACGAGTAAAGGGACTTTCCGGTAATGAGATTGAACTAGGTATGATGATACTGACGATCGAATCTCGGGCAAGTAACATACCGATGACAAAGGGAATAATGTTTATTGTTGTGCGGTTTGACCGATAAAGATCTTCGTAGAATACGTAGGAGCCAAAATGAGCATCTAGGTTCCGCGATTGGTTATTGACTAGAGATGTGTCTCGGTCATGTCTACATAGTTCTCGAACCCGTAGGCTCTGCATGCTTAACATTCGATGACGATTTTTATTATGAGTTATGTGATTTGATGACCGAAGTTTGTTCGGAGTCCCGAATGAGATCACGGACATGAAGAGGAGTCTCAAAATGGTTGAGAGGTAAATATTCATATATAGGAAGGTTACATTCGAACACCGGAATGGTTTCGGGAAGTTTCGGATAAGTTTCGGAGTACCGAGTGTTACCGGACCCCCGCCCCCGGAAGTTAATGGGCCAACATGGGCCTTAGTGGAGAAAAGAGAGGGCCAGCCAGGACATGGCGCCCCTTCTCCTTGCCAATCCGAATTGGACAAGGGGTGGGGGCACCCCCCTTTCCCTCTCCTACTCCTTCTCTCTTTCCCCCTTTGCTACTCCGGAAAAGGAAAAAAGAGTTGAGAGGAATCCTACTAGGACTAGGGAGTCCTAGTAGGACTCCCCACACTTGGTGCACCCCTAGGGGGCGGCCTCCTCCTCCCCCCTTTATATATAGAGGCGGGGGGCACCCCAAAGCCACAAAAGACATCTCTTAGCCGTGTGTGGTGCCCCCCTCCACAGTTTACCACCTCGGTCATATCATCATAGTGCTTAGGCGAAGCCCTGCGCCGGTAGCTTCATCATCACGATCGCCACGCCGTCATGCTGACGGAACTCTCCCTCGTCCTCAACTGGATCAAGAGATCGAGGGAAGTCATCGTGTTGAACTTGTGCTAAACACGGAGGTGCCGTACGTTTGGTGCTAGGATCGGTTGGATCGTGAAGACATTGGACTACATCAACCGCGTTTGTAAATGCTTCCGCTTTCAGTCTACGAGGGTACGTAGACACACTCTCCCCTCTTGTTGCTATGGATCTCCTAGATAGATCTTGCGTGATCATAGGAATTTTTTTGAAATACCGCGTTCCCCAACAGTGGCATCCGAGCCAGGTCTATGCGTAGATGTTATATGCACGAGTAGAACACAAAGATTTGTGGGCGATAATAGTCATATTGCTTACCACCAACGTCTTACTTTGATTCGGCGGTATTGTTGGATGAAGTGGCCCGGACCGACATTACATGACCGCGTTCATGAGACTGGTTCTACCAACGTGCTTTGCACGCAGGTGGCTAGTGGGTGTCTGTTTCTCTAGCTTTAGTTGAATCGAGTTTGACTACGGCCGGTCCTTGCTGAAGGTTAAAACAGCACACTTGATGAAAAATCATTGTGGTTTTGATGCTTAGGTAAGGACGGTTCTTGCTAGTAGCCCGTAGCAGCCACGTAAAACTTGCAACAACAAAGTAGAGGACGTCTAATTTGTTTTTGCAGGGCATGTTGTGATGTGATATGCTCCAGACATGATGAGATATAAATTATTGTATGACATGATCATGTTTTGTAAAAGTTATCGGCAACTGGCAGGAGCCTTATGGTTGTTGCTTTATTGTATGAAATGCAATCGCCATGTAATTGCTTTATTTTATCACTAAGCGGTAGCGATAGTCGTGGAAGCAATAGTTGGCGAGACGACAACGATGCTCCGATGGAGATCATGACGGTGCTTTGGAGATGGAGATCAAAGGGAAAAGATGATGATGGACATATCATGTCACATATTTTGATTGCATGTGATGTTTATCCTTTATGCATCTTATTTTTCTTAGTACGACGGTAGCATTATAAGATGATCACTCACTAAATTTCAAGGTATAAGTGTTCTCCCTAAGTATGCACCGTTGCTACAGTTCGTCGTGCCGAGACACCACGTGATGATCGGGTGTGATAAGCTCTACGTTCACATATAACGGGTGCAAGCCAGTTTTGCACGTGCAGAATACTCAGGTTAAACTTGACGAGCCTAGCATATGCAGATATGGCCTCGGGACACTGAGACCGAAAGGTCGAACATGAATCATAGTAGATATGATCAACATATTGATGTTCACCATTGAAAACTACTTCATCTCACGTGATGATCGGACATGGTTTAGTTGATATGGATCACATGATCATTTAGATGACTAGAGGGATGTCTATCTAAGTGGGAGTTCTTACGTAATATGATTAATTGAACTTTTAATTTATCATGAACTTAGTACATGATAGTATTTGCATGCCCATGTTGTTGTAGATCAATGGCCCTTGCTACAGTTCCCTTGAATTTTAATGCGTTCCTAGAGAAAGCTAACCTGAAAGATAATGGTAGCAACTACACGGACTGGGTCCGTAACTTGAGGATTATCCTCATTGCTACACAGAAGAATTACATCCTGGAAGAACCACTAGGTGCAAGACCCGCTGCAGGAGCAACTCCAGATGTTATGAACGTCTGGCAAAACAAAGCTGATGACTACTCGATAGTTCAGTGTGCCATGCTTTACAGCTTAGAATCGGGACTTCAAAGACGTTTTGAACGTCATGGAGCATATGAGATGTTCCAGTAGTTGAAGTTAATATTTCAAGCAAATGCCCGAATTGAGAGATATGAAGTCTCCAATAAGTTCTATAGCTACAAGATGGAGGAGAATAGCTCTGCCAGTGAACATATACTCAGAATGTCTGGGTACCACAACCATTTGACTCAACTGGGAGTTAATCTTCCTGATGATAGTGTCATTGAAAGAGTTCTTCAATCACTGCCACCAAGCTACAAAAGCTTCATGATGAACTATAATATGCAAGGAATGTAAAAGACAATTCCCGAGCTCTTCGCGATGCTGAAAGCTGCGGAGGTAGAAATCAAGAAGGAGCATCAAGTGTTGATATTTAACAAGACCACTAGTTTCCCCAACACCACTAGTTTCATGAAAAAGGGCGAAGGGAAGAAGGGGAACTTCAAGAAGAATGACAAGCAAGTTGCTGCTCAAGTGAAGAAGCCCAAGTCTGGACCTAAGCCTGAGACTGAGTGCTTCTACTGCAAAGGGCTAGTCACTGGAAGCGGAACTAGCTGTAATGCCCCGTGACCGATGTGCCAGGTGTCGTCCAGTTATTCACTGTTGTTGCCTTGTCATTGCTTGCGTGTCATGCATTGCATATCATGTCATCATGTGCATTTCATTTGCATACATGTTCATCTCATGCATCCGAGCATTTTCTCCGTTGTCCGTTTTGCAATCCGGCGCTCCGTTCTCCTCCGGTGGTCATTTCTACCTTTCTTTCATGTGTGGGGATTAAATATTTCCGGATTGGACCGAGACTTGCCAAGCGGCCTTGGTTTACTACCGGTAGACCGCCTGTCAAGTTTCGTACCGTTTGGACTTCGTTTGATACTCCAACGGTTAACCGAGGGACCGAAAAGGCCTCGTGTGTGTTGCAGACCAACACCCCTCCAAGTTGGCCCAAAACCCACCAAAACCTCCTCCATCATCTCGGTCGTTCGATCACTATCGCGTGGCCAAAAACCGCACCTCATTTGGACTCTCCTAGCTCCCTCTACCTATATATTTGCACCTCCCCCCAAAAATTCACGGGGCAAACCCTAAACTTCGTCCTCCTCCCGCCGACGGACATGTCCACCCCGCCGCCGGACATGTCCGCATCGCCCCTCAGCGAATCAGGAGCCGCCACGTCACCGCCGCCAGCGCCCCACATCGCCGCCGCCGCCCGGGGCCCAGATCCGGCCCGCCCCGGGGCCGAACCGGGCCTCGTCGGGCCCATTCGCCGCCACCAGTCTGCCCTAGCGCCGCTGCCGTCATGCGCCTCACCGCCGCCGCTGCGCCTCCCTCGCCGCTCCTGGCCGGCACCGGCCGCCGCGCTCGCTGCCGCACTTCGCGCCCGGCCGCCGCCTCCAACCTCGCCTCCTCGCCGACCTTCATGTCTGCGCCGCCCGCGCCACCTCCGGCGGCCGGAACCCGGCGCCGCCCGACCTCAGGTTCCGCACAGCCGCCCCACCTCCGAGCTCCCTCGCCGAGCTCTGCCGCTGGCCGGACCTCCCCGCAGGAGCCGCGCCTCCCCGCTGCCTCCTCCTCGTCTCGTCGCCGCTTCCCTCGTCGCCGGCGATCGCCGGAGAGCGCCACGTCTCGCCGGAGCCCGTCCTGGCCAGATCCACCCCGCCTGGATGAGATCCACTAGGAGTCCAACCAAACGGCGCCATCCCGAACCGGAGGCACCCCGTCCCGGATCTCCTCGTCCCGGGTTGACTTTTCCCATGGGGTAAAATTTCACTAAGTCCCCGAGATTTCCATGTTTCATATGCCCATGTTCATCATGTCATAACTTTGCATCCGTAGCTCCGATTCATGCATATAGCATATAAAAATGTTTGTCTCAGAGAGCACATCATTTCATTCCATTGCATCATTGTCATTTGAGTTCATCTTGATGCCCGAAATGCTGTTAGAAGAGTGCTATTTGAGTTAATGGTCAGATCTGCTGCTCCAATTGGATATTTGTCATTTTTGCCATGATTATTGTGTGCATGTTAGGCCCATGAGCTCTATATATGTTTTGTTAAGGGTTTTGCCATCTTTCCAGAGGTGCAACCCATGTATTTTTGTGATGTGTGTGGTGACTAGCACAAGCTTGCAAAGTGGTGCACTCGTTAATGCTGATTTCAGGGACTTAGCATTTCCACTAAGTCCTTGATCTGTTTATCTCAATACGCCATATGTTCATGTTGTTTCCTAGTGATCCGTGCCTCTTTTGAGGATGATCAGTAAGGATGTTTTGTTAATCTTGTAGTGCTCTATCCATCCATGTCTTTGTTTGCAATTATGGAGCACCCTAGCTTGAGTCAATCGAGCTCTACTTTTGTCATTTCGTGAATCTGGGCAGATTGTCTACTTGTTAGCAATTTGGCGAGGATGTTGTAGTTGATCCGTGCATGCTATGGTATTGTTCTTGCCATGTCTAGCTTGTAGTTTGTGTATTCTTGATCGGTGTATGCTTAGATTGTCATGACTTGCTCTGTGGTGAATGCATCGAGCTCGTAAACATGCCTACTTGATATCTGTTTCAGCATGCTCCAGTTTTCACTAAGTCTGAGAACTGATTATGTTTTTGCCATGTTCACATGCTTGCAATTGTATTTCCTGATCCCTTTTGGCTCAAGCTCACTAAGGGACTTTTGTTAAGCTCTTTGAGTAGCTCCATGCCATGCTTTACTTTGCCATGTTCAGGTCCTGTAGCATATAGTCTTCATGCTCCGAAGAGTGCTATCTGATCTGAAATTCCAGACAAGTGTTAATTTCACTAAGTCTGAGATCTGTTTATCAATTGCATTTTTGCCATGCTTGTTTGAACCTGTTAATGGATGAATTGGCCATAGCTCAGTGCTAGAATTTTGTTAATCATCATGAATGGATTCCTGCCATGTATTTTGTTGCCATGTTTGAGTGCTGTAGCATGTTCATCTTGTTGCATTTAGTTGGCTACTTGCTGTAAATCGCAGACCGGTGTCATATTTGAATTGCTTGCCATTTCCAAACCGTAACTCCGTTTCCGGTGATCTTTATATCGTTTTCAAGTGATTTCATCTCATCATTCCAGTGGCATACTTGGTTTTCCAAGTTGAGGCCAGGTTCATGCATTCCTTGTCCAATCATGCATATGCATCGCATACCGCATCCCGCATATCATATCATGTTCATGTGTTGGTTGTTTACTATGTTGTGTGCTTATTTTCCGGTGTTTGCTTCTTCGGGTGGGTTCCGTTAATGTCGCGTTGTGAGGACCCGTTCGTCTACATTCTGTTTGTCTTCTTCATGGACTCGTTCTTTTTCCTTGCGGGATTTCAGGCAAGATGACCATACCCTCGAAATCACTTCTATCTTTGCTTGCTAGTTGCTCGCTCTTTTGCTATGCCTATGCTGCGATACCTACCACTTGCTTATCATGCCTCCCATATTTTTGAACCAAGCCTCTAACCCACCTTGTCCTAGCAAACCGTTGTTTGGCTATGTTACCGCTTTGCTCAGCCCCTCTTATAGCGTTGTTAGTTGCAGGTGAAGATTGAAGTTTGTTCCTTGTTGGAACATGGAGATGTTGTTCCTTGTTGGAACATGTTTACTTGTTGGGATATCACTATATATCTTATTTAATTAATGCATTTATATACTTGGTAAAGGGTGGAAGGCTCGGCCTTATGCCTGGTGTTTTGTTCCACTCTTGCCGCCCTAGTTTCCGTCATATCGTTGTTATGTTCCCGGATTTTGCGTTCCTTACGCGGTTGGGTAATAATGGGAACCCCTTGACAGTTCGCCTTAAGTAAAGCTCTTCCAGCAATGCCCAACATTGGTTTTACCATTTTCCACCTAGCCTTTTCTTTTCCCTTGGGAGTCATGCTCCTGAGGGTCATCATTATTTTACCCCCCCCCCCGGGCCAGTGCTCCTCTGAGTGTTGGTCCAACCTGTCAGCTGCCGGTGACCACCAGGGGCAACTCTGGGCTTGCCTACCCGTACCTAGGACAATCTGAGTGTGCCCTGAGAAAGAGATATGTGCAGCTCCTATCGGGATTTGTCGGCACATTCGGGCGGTGTTGCTGGTTTAGTTTTACCCTGTCAAAATGTCTTGTAGAACCGGGGTACCGAGCCTGGTCGGAATGTCTTGGGAGGAGGTATATTCCTTCGTTGACCGTGAGAGCTTGTGATGGGCTAAGTTGGGACACCCTGCAGGGATTTGTACTTTCGAAAGCCGTGCCCGCGGTTATGGGCAGATGGGAATTTGTTAACGTCCAGTTGTAGAAAACCTAAAGTTGACCTTAATTAAAATGAATCAACAGCGTGTGTTACCGTGATGGTCTCTTTCCAGCGGAGTCTGGGAAGTGAACACGGTGTTGGAGTTATGCTTGACGTAGGTTGCTATAGGATCACTTCTTGATCATACTTTTATCGACCGTGCTTTGCCTTCTCTTCTCGCTCTCATTTGCGTATGTTAGCTACCATATATGCTAGTCGCTTGCTGCAGCTCCACCTCATACCTTTACCTTACCCATAAGGTTAAATAGTCTTGATCGCGAGGGTGCGAGATTGCTGAGTCCCCGTGACTCACAGATACTTCCAAAACCAGTTTGCAGGTGTCGTTGAGTCCGTGCAGATGACGCAACCAAGCTCAGGAGGAGCTCGATGAAGATCTTGTCCTTTGTGTTATTTCGTTCTAGTTGATCAGTAGTGGAGCCCAGTTGGGGTCGATCGGGGACCTTTGTCGCATTTGGGGTTCTTCTTTTATTTTGGTTCCATAGTCGGACCTTGATTGTATTTGGATGTTGTAATGCTTTATTCATGTAATTGTGTGAAGTGGCGAGTGTAAGCCAACTATGTATCTCTATCACTTAGGTATTACATGGGTTCTGTGAAGATTACCTCACTTGCGTCATTGCTTTCAATGCGGTTATGCCTCTAAGTTGTGCTTCGACACATGGGAGATATAGCCGCATCGAGGGCGTTACACTAGCCCAAGTATTTGGCGGATAAGAAGGATGGCAAAGTGAAAGGTATATTTGATATACATGTTATTGATGCGTACCTTACTAATGCCCGTAGTAGCGCCTGGGTATTTGATATTGGTTCTGTTGCTCATATTAACTCGAAACATGGGCTATGGATTAAATGAAGATTGGCTAAGGATAAGGTGACGATGCGCGTGGGAAATGGTTCAAAAGTCGATGCAATTGTCGTTGGCACGCTACCTCTACATCTACCGCCGGGATTAGTTTTAGACCTAAATAATTGTTATTTGGTGCCAGCGTTGAGCCTGAACATTATATCTGGATCTTGTTTGATGCGAGACGGTTATTCATTTAAATTAGAGAATAATGGTTGTTCTATTTATATGAGTAATATTTTTTATGGTCATGCACCCTTGATGACTGGTCTATTTTTGTTGAATCTCGATTGTAGTGACACTCATATTCATAATATTGAAGCCAAAAGATGCAAGGTTAATAATGATAGTGCAACTTATTTGTGGCACTGTCATTTAGGTCATATTGGTGTAAGCGCATGAAGAAACTCCATGCTGATGGGATTTTGGAATCACTTCATTATGAATCACTTGATGCTTGCAAACCATGCCTCATGGGCAAGATGACTAAGACTCCGTTCTCCGGAAGAATGGAGCGAGAAACTGACTTATTGAAAATAATACATAGTGATGTATGCGGTCCGATGAGTGATGAGGCTCGCGACGGGTATCATTATTTTCTGACCTTCACAAATGATTTGAGAAGATATTGGTATATCTACTTGATGAAACATACATCTGAAACATTTGAAAAGTTCAAAGAATTTCAGAGTGGAGTGCAAAATCATCGTAACAAGAAAATAAAGATTCTACGATCTGATCGTGGAGGTGAATATTTGAGTTACGAGTTTGGTCTTCATTTGAAACAATGTGGAATAGTTTCGCAACTCACGCCACCTTGAACACCACAACGTAATGGTGTGTCCGAACATCGTAACCGTACTTTATTAGATATGGTGCGATATATGATGTCTCTTACTGATTTACCGCTATCGTTTTGGAGTTATGCTTTAGAGACGACTGCATTCACGTTAAATAGGGCACCATCTAAATTCATTGAGACGACACCATATGAACTGTGGTTTGGTAAGAAACCTAAGTTGTCGTTTCCTAAAGTTTGGGGCTACGATGCTTATGTGAAAAAGCTTCAACGTGATAAGCTCGAACCCAAATCGGAGAAATGTGTCTTCATAGGATACCCAAAGGAGAATGTTGGGCACACCTTCTATCACAGATCGGAAGGCAAGATATTCATTGCTAAGAATGGATCCTTTCTAGAGAAGGAGTTTCTCTCGAAAGAAGTGAGTCGGAGGAAAGTAGAACTTGATGAGGTAATTGTACCTTCTCCCTTATTGGAAAGTAGTTCATCACTGAAATTAGTTCCAGTGATTCCTACACCGGTAAGTGAGGGAGCTAATGATGATGATCATGAAGCTTCTGATCAAGTTACTACCGAACCTCGTAGGTCAACCAGAGTAAGATCCACACTAGAGTGGTACGGTAATCCTGTTCTGGAGGTCATGTTACTTGACCATGACGAACCTACAAACTATGAGGAAGCGATGATGAGCCCAGATTCCGTAAAATGGCTCGAGGCCATGAAATCTGAGATGGGATCCATGTATGAGAACAAAGTATGGACTTTGGTTGACTTGCCTGATGATCGACAGGCCATAGAGAATAAATGGATCTTCAAAAAGAAGACTGACGCTGACGGTAATGTTACTGTCTACAAAGCATGATTTGTTGCAAAAGGTTTTCAACAAGTTGATGGAGTTGACTACAGTGAGACCTTCTCACCCGTAGCGATGCTTAATCCCGTCCGAATCATGTTAGCAATTGCCGCATTTTATGATTATGAAATTTGACAAATGGATGTCAAAATTGCATTCCTTAATAGATATCTTAAAGAAGAGTTGTATATGATGCAACCAGAAGGTTTAGTCGATCCAAAAGGTGCTAACAAAGTGTGCAAGCTCCAGCGATCCATTTATGGATTGGTGCAAGCCTCTCGGAGTTGGAATATACGCTTTGATAGTGTGATCAAAGCATATGATTTTATACAGACTTTTGGAGAAGCCTATATTTACAAGAAAGTTAGTGGGAGCTCAGTAGCATTTTCTGATATTATATGTGGATGACATATTGTTGATCAGAAATGATACTGAATTTCTGAATAGCATAAAAGGATACTTGAATAATAATTTTTCAATGAAAGACCTCGATGAAGCTGCTTATATATTGGGCATCAAGATCTATAGAGATAGATCAAGACGCTTAATTAGACTTTCACAAAGCACATACCTTGATAAAGTGTTGAAGAAGTTCAAAATTGATCAGGCAAAGAAAGGGTTCTTCCTGTGTTACAAGGTGGGAAGTTGAGTCAGACTTAATGCCCGACCACTACAGAAGATAGAGAGAAAATGAAAGACATTCCCTATGCTTCAGCCATAGGTTCTATCATGTATGCAATGTTGTGTATGATACGTCTCCAATGTATCTATAATTTTTGATTGCTCCATGCTATATTATCTATTGTTTTGGGCAATATTGGGCTTTATTATCCACTTTTATATCACATTCGGGACTAACCTATTAACCGGAGGCCGAGCCCGGATTTGCTGTTTTTTGCCTATTTCAGTGTTTCGAAGAAAAGGAATATCAAACAGAGTCGAAACGGAACGAAATCAACTGGAGAAGTTATTTTTGGAAGGAAACCTACCGGATAGACTTGGACCCTACGTCAGAAGATGAAGGAGGAGCTCACGAGGGTAGGGGCGCGCCCACTCCCCTGGGGCGCGCCCTCCTGCCTCGTGGCCCCCCCTTCAGTCCACCGACGTACCTCATGCACCCATATATACCTACGTAACCTAAAACTTCCAGAACGGAGATTAGATCGGGAGTTCCGCCGGCGCAAGCCTCTGTAGCCATCAAAAGTCAATCGGGACCCTGTTCCGGCACCCTGCCAGAGGGGGGATCCCTCACCAGTGGCCATCTTCATCATCCCGGCGCTCTCCATGACGAGGAGGGAGTAGTTCATCCTCGGGGCTGAGGGTATGTGCCAGTAGCTATGTGTTTGATCTCTCTCTCTCGTGTTCTTGATTTGGCACGATCTTGATGTATCGCGAGCTTTGCTATTATAGTTGCATCCTATGTTTCTCCTCCCCCTCTTCTCTCTTGTAATGAATTGAGCTTCCCCTTTGAAGTAATCTTATCGGATTGAGTCTTTAAAGATTTGAGAACACTTGATGTATGTCTTGCGTGGGATAACCGTGGTGACAATGGGTTATTCTATTGATCCACTTGATGTATGTTTTGGTGATCAAATTGCGGGTTTCGTGACATTGGGAACCTATGCATAGGGGTTGCAGACGTTTTCGTCGTGATTCTCCGGTAGAAACTTTGGGGCACTCTTTGAGGTCCTTTGTGTTGGATGAATAGATGAATCTGAGATTGTGTGATGTATATCGTATAATCATGCCCACGGATACTTGAGGTGACATTAGAGTATCTAGGTGACATTAGGGTTTTGGTTGATTTGTATCTTAAGGTGTTATTCTAGTACGAACTCTAGGGCTGTTTGTGACACCTATAGGAATAGCCCAACGGATTGATTGGAAAGAATAACTTTGAGGTGGTTTCGTACCATTCCATAATCTCTTCGTTCGTTCTCCTCTATTAGTGACTTTGGAGTGACTCTTTGTTGCATGTTGAGGGATAGTTATGTGATCCAATTATGCTATTATTGTTGAGAGGACTTGCACTAGTGAAAGTATGAACCCTAGGCCTTGTTTCCTAGCATTGCAATACCGTTTACGCTCACTTTTATCACTTTCTACCTTGCTGTTTTTATTATTTCAGATTACAAATACCTTTATCTACTATCCATATACCACTTGTTTCACTATCTCTTCGCCGAACTAGTGCACCTATACAATTTACCATTGTATTGGGTGTGTAGGGGACACAAGAGACTCTTTGTTATTTGGTTGCAGGGTTGCTTGAGAGAGACCATCTTCATCCTACGCCTCCTACGGATTGATAAACCTTAGGTCATCCACTTGAGGGAAATTTGCGACTGTCCTACAAACCTCTGCACTTGGAGGCCCAACAACGTCGACAAGAAGAAGGTTGTGTAGTAGACATCAAGCTCTTTTGGCGCCATTGCCGGGGAGGTGAGTGCTTGAAGGTATATCTTTAGATCTTGCAATCGAGTCTTTTAGTTTCTTGTTTTATCACTAGTTTAGTTTATAAAAGAAAATTACAAAAAAATGGAATTAAGTTTGTCTCATACGCTTCACCTTTTTAATATCTTTCGTGAGTATGATGGAAAGGATAATTGTCCTCAAGTGCTAGAAGAAGAAATCTATAAAATGTTTGGCACTAAAAATTTGAATGATGAGCATGATTGCAATGTTGTTAGTATGAATTCCTTGAATATCTATGATGCTAATGATATGCAAAGCCACAAGCTTGGGGAAGCTATGTTTGATGAAGATGATATTTTTTGTCCCCCAAGTTTTGATGAGAAAATTTATTATGATGAAAGCATGCCTCCTATCTATGATGATTATTGTGATATCACATATGCGTTAAAGAATAATGATAACCATGAAACTTGTCATCTTGATCTTAATTTTCAATCACATGATAGTTGTTCTGTTGAGTTTGCTCCCACTATTATTCATGAGAAGAAATTTGCTTATGTGGAGAGTAGTAAATTTTCTATGCTTGTAGATCATGAAAAGAATGCTTTAGGTGCTGGTTGATACTACTGAAAATTATTATGAGGGAGGAACATATGCTTGTAGGAATTGCAATAATATCAAGTTTCCTCTCTATGTGTTTAAAGTTTTGAAGCTATGCTTGTTTTGCCTTCCTATGCTAGTTGATTATTATTCCCGCAAGTTGTTTGCTCACAAAATCCCTATGCATAGGAAGTGGGTTAGACTTAAATGTGCTAGTCATATTCTTCATGATGCTCTCTTTATGTTTCAATTCTTATCCTTTATGTGAGCACCATTGAAATCATCATGCCTAGCTAGGGGCGTTAAACGATAGCGCTTGTTGGGAGGCAACCCAATTTTATTTTTGTTCCTTGCTTTTTTCTCCTGTTTAGTAATAAATTATTCATCTAGCCTCTGTTTGGATGTGGTTTTATGCTTTTAATTAGTGTTTGTGCCAAGTAGAACCTTTGGGAAGACTTTGGGAAAGTCTTGTTGATCATGCTGTAAAAAACAGAAACTTCAGCGCTCACGAGAATTGCTGCCATTTTTATTTGGAGAGTTCTACTTAGTTAATTATTTTTTAAGATGATTAATAGATAAATTCCTCAGGTCCAGTAATTTATTTGAGAATTTTATGAGTTCCAGAAGTATACGTTTGATCCAGATTACTAGACTGTTCTGTTTTTGACAGATTCTGTTTTTCATTTGTTGTTTACTTATTTTGATGAATCTATGGCTAGTAAAATAGTTTATAAACCATAGAGAAGTTGGAATACAGTAGGTTTAACACTATTATAAATAAAGAATGAGTTCATTACAGTACCTTGAAGTGGTGATTTATTTTCTTATACTAACGGAGCTTACGAGTTTTCTGTTAAGTTTTGTGTTGTGAAGTTTTCAAGTTTTGGGTAAGGATTCGATGGACTATGGAGTAACGAGTGGAAAGAGCCTAAGCTTTGGGATGCCCAAGGCACCCCAAGGTAATAGTCAAGGACAACCAAGAGCCTAAGCTTGGGGATGCCCCGGAAGGCATCCCTTCTTTTGTCTTCGTTCATCGGTAACTTTACTTGGAGCTATATTTTTATTCGCCACATGATATGTGTTTTGCTTGGAGCGTCAATTTATTTTGTTAGGATTTGCTTTCTGTTATTTAAAACAATGTTTTGCATCTTTTATTTCAATAAAATTGGCATTAATAGTCTTTACTATGCCTATGTTACAAGTATACATGTTGCTGTTTGAAAACAGAAAGTTTACCACTGTTGCAATAATTCCCTAGAAAAGTCAGAATGTGATAAAATGTTGAAATCTTTTGCATATTAAGCTCTGATAAATTTACTACAGTGGGAATTTTCTTTCATAATTTTTGGAGCTAGGGAAGTATGGATGTTGCAGCATTCCTTACAGACTATCCTGTTTAGGCAGATTGCTGTTATGTTTGCATTGTTTGTATATGTTTGCTTCTTTAATGATTCTATTTGAGGATAGGACTATTAAATATGCAGAGTAATTTAGTATTAAATGTTTAATAATAATTTTAGTTATTTGCTACAGTAGAGTATGATAAGGTTTTGGCAATGGTTTATACTAACTTATCTCACGAGTCCTTGTTGAGTTTTGTGTGGATGAAGCTTTTGAGATTTAGGGAGACCGTGATATGAGAGGAATTAAGGAGACACGAAAGCTCAAGCTTGGGGATGCCCAAGGCACCCCAAGATAATATTTCAAGAAGTCTCAAGCGTCTAAGGTTGGGGATGCCCCGGTTGGCATCCCACCTTTCTTCTTCAACAACTATCGGTTAGTTTCGGTTGATCCTAAGTTTTTGCTTCTTCACATGATGTTTGCCATTCTTAGAATGTCATTTTATTTTGCTTTGCTTGCTGTTTGAATAAAATACCAAGATCTGAAATTATTAAATGTTAGAGAGTCTTCACATAGTTGCATAATTATTCAACTACTCATTGATCTTCACTTATATCTTTCGGAGTAGTTTGTCATTGCTCTAGTGCTTCACTTATATCTTTTAGAGCATGGTGGTAGTTTTATTTTGAAGAAATAGATGAACTCTCATGCTTCACTTAGATTATTTTGAGAGTCTTAAATAGCATGGTAATTTGCTTAAAATCCTAATATGCTAGGTATACAAGATTAATAATAAATTCTCTTATGAGTGTTTGAATACTAAGAGAAGTTTGATGCTTGATGATTGTTTTGAGATATGGAGGTAATAATATCAAAGTCGTGCTAGTTGAGTAGTTGTGAAATTGAGAAATGCTTGTGTTGAAGTTTGCAAGTCCCGTAGCATGCACGTATGGTAAACGTTATGTAACAAATTTGAAACATGAGGTGTTATTTGATTGTCCTCCTTATGAGTGGCGGTCGGGGATGAGCGATGGTCTTTTCCTACCAATCTATCCCCCTAGGAGCATGCGCGTAGTACCGAGGTTTTTGATGACTTGTAGATTTTTGCAATAAGTATGTGAGTTCTTTATGACTAATGTTTAGTCCATGGATTATACGCACTCTCACCCTTCCATCCTTGCTAGCCTCTTTGGTACCGTGCATTGCCCTTTCTCACATTGAGAGTTGGTGCAAACTTCGCCGGTGCATCCAAATCCCGTGATATGATACGCTCTTTCACACATAAACCTCCTTATATCTTCCTCAAAACAGCCACCATACCTACCTATTATGGCATTTCCATAGCCATTCCGAGATATATTGCCATGCAACTTTCCACTGTTCCGTTTATTATGACACGCATCATCATTGTCATATTGCTTTGCATGATCATGTAGTTGACATCGTATTTGTGGCAACGCCACCGTTCATAATTCTTTCATACATGTCACTCTTGATTCATTGCATATCCCGATACACCGTCGGAGGCATTCATATAGAGTCATACTTTGTTCTAGTATCGAGTTGTAATCATTGAGCTGTAAATAAATAGAAGTGTGATGATCATCATTCAATAGAGCATTGTCCCAAAAAGGCCAAAAAAGGCCAAAAAAAAGAAAGGCCAAATAAAAAAGAAAGGCCAAATAAAAAAAGAGGGACAATGCTACTATCCTTTTTCCACACTTGTGCTTCAAAGTAGCACCATGATCTTTATGATAGAGAGTCTCTTGTTTTGTCACTTTCATATACTAGTGGGAATTTTTCATTATAGAACTTGGCTTGTATATTCCAACGATGGGCTTCCTCAAATGCCCTAGGTCTTCGTGAGCAAGCAAGTTGGATGCACACCCACTAGTTTCTTTTGTTGAGCTTTCATATATTTATAGCTCTAGTGCATCCGTTGCATGGCAATCCCTACTCCTTGCATTAACATCAATCGATGGGCATCTCATACATTAATAGCTCTAGCCCATTGATTAGCCTCATTGATGTGAGACTTCCTCCTTTTTGTCTTCTCCACATAACCCCCCTCATTATTCTATTCCACCCATAGTGCTATATCCATGGCTCGCGCTCATGTATTGCATGAAAGTTTATAGGTTTGAGATTACTAAAGTATGAAACAATTGCTTGGCTTGTCATCGGGGTTGTGCATGATGAGAGCATTCTTGTGTGACGAAAATGGAGCATGACTAAACTATATGATTTTGTAGGGATGAACTTTCTTTGGCCATGTTATTTTGAGAAGACATAATTGCTTAGTTAGTATGCTTGAAGTATTATTATTTTTATGTCAATATGAACTTTTGTCTTGAATCTTTCGGATCTGAATAGTCATATCACAAGTAAGAAGAATTACATTGAAATTATGACAACTAGCATTCCACATCAAAAATTATCTTTTTATCATTTACCTACTCGAGGACGAGCAGGAATTAAGCTTGGGGATGCTTGACACGTCTCCAACGTATCTATAATTTTTGATTACTCCATGCTATATTATCTATTGTTTTGGGCAATAGTGGGCTTTATTATCCACTTTTATATTACTTTCGGGACTAACCTATTAACCGGAGGCCCAGCCCAGATTTGCTGTTTTTTGCCTATTTCAGTGTTTCGAAGAAAAGGAATATCAAACGGAGTCGAAACGGAACAAAATCAACTGGAGAAGTTATTTTTGGAAGGAAACCTACCGGATAGACTTGGACCCTACGTCAGAAGATGAAGGAGGAGCTCACGAGGGTAGGGGGTGCGCCCACCCCCCTGGGGCGCGCCCCCTGCCTCGTGGCCCCCCCTTCGGTCCACCGACGTACCTCCTGCACCCATATATACCTACGTAACCTAAAACTTCCAGAACGGAGATTAGATCGGGAGTTCCGCCGCCGCAAGCCTCTATAGCCATCAAAAGTCAATCGGGACCCTGTTCCGGCACCCTGCCAGAGGGGGGATCCCTCACCAGTGGCCATCTTCATCATCCCGGCGCCCTCCATGATGAGGAGGTAGTAGTTCACCCTCGGGGCTGAGGGTATGTATCAGTAGCTATGTGTTTGATCTCTCTCTCTCTCTCTCTCTCTCTCTCTCTCGTGTTCTTGATTTGGCACGATCTTGATGTATCACGAGCTTTGCTATTATAGTTGGATCTTATGTTTCTCCTCCCCCTCTTCTCTCTTGTAATGAATTGAGTTTCCCCTTTGAAGTAATCTTATCGGAATGAGTTTTTAAAGATTTGAGAACACTTGATGTATGTCTTGCGTGGGATAACCGTGGTGACAATGGGTTATTCTATTGATCCACTTGATGTATGTTTTGGTGATCAACTTGCAGGTTTCGTGACATTTGGAACCTATGCATAGGGGTTGGCACACGTTTTCGTCATGATTCTCCGGTAGAAACTTTGGGGCACTCTTTGAGGTCCTTTGTGTTGGTTGAATAGATGAATTTGAGATTGTGTGATGCATATCATATAATCATGCCCACGGATACTTGAGGTGGCATTGGAGTATCTAGGTGAGATTAGGGTTTTGGTTGATTTGTATCTTAAGGTGTTATTCTAGTACGAACTCTAGGGATGTTTGTGACACCTATAGGAATAGCCCAACGGATTGATTGGAAAGAATAACTTTGAGGTGGTTTCATACCCTACCATAATCTCTTCGTTCGTTCTCCGCTATTAGTGACTTTGGAGTGACTCTTTGTTGCATGTTGAGGGATAGTTATGTGATCCAATTATGCTATTATTGTTGAGTGGACTTGCACTAGTGAAATTATGAACCCTGGGCCTTGTTTCCTAGCATTGCAATACCGTTTACGCTCACTTTTATCACTTGCTACCTTGCTGTTTTTATTATTTCAGATTACAAATACCTTTATCTACTATCCATATACCACTTGTTTCACTATCTCTTCGTCGAACTAGTGCACCTATACAATTTACCATTGTATTGGGTGTGTTGGGGACACAAGAGACTCTTTGTTGTTTGGTTGCAGGGTTTCTTGAGAGAGACCATCTTCATCCTACGCCTCCTATGAATTGATAAACCTTAGGTCATCCACTTGAGAGAAATTTGCTACTGTCCTACAAACCTCTACACTTGGAGGCCCAACAACGTCTACAAGAAGAAGGTTGTGTAGTAGACATCAGTGTACTACACCTGATGTGTGCCATGCTATTAGTTTAGCAAGGAGGTAGCAAAGTAATCTAGGAGTGGATCACTGGACAACTGTCAAGAACATCCAGAAATACCTGAAAAGTACTAAGGATATGGTTCTCATATATGGAGGTGACAAAGAGCTCGTTGTAAAAGGTTACGTCGATGCAAGATTTGACACTGATCCGGATGACTCTAAGGCACAAACCGGATACGTGTTTTTATTAAATGGTGGAGCTGTCAGTTGGTGCAGTTCCAAGCAAAGCGTCGTGGCGGGATCTACGTGTGAAGCGGAGTACATAGCTGCTTCGGAAGCAGCAAATGAAGGAGTCTGGATGAAGGAGTTCATATCTGATCGAGGTGTCATACCTAGTGCATCGAGTCCAATAAAAATCTTTTGTGACAACACTGGTGCAATTGCCTTGGCAAAGGAATCCAGATTTCACAAGAGAACCAAGCACATCAAGAGACGCTTCAATTCCATCCGCGATCAAGTCAAGGAGGGAGACATAGAGATTTGCAAGATACATACGGATCTGAATGTTGCAGACCCGTTGACTAAGCCTCTCTCACGAGCAAAACATGATCAGCACCAAGACTCCATGAGTGTTAGAATCATTACTATGTAATCTAAATTATTAACTCTAGTGCAAGTGGGAGACTGAAGGAAATATGCCCTACAGACAATAATAAAGTCGTTATTTATATTTCCTTATATCATGATAAATTTTTATTATTCATGCTAGCATTGTATTAACCCGAAACTTAATACATGTGTGAATACATAGACAAACAGAGTGTCCCTAGTATGCCTCTACTAGACTAGCTCGTTAATCAAAGATGGTTAAGTTTCCTAACCATAGACATGTATTGTCATTTGATGAACGGATCACATCATTAGAGAATGATGTGATGGATAAGACCCATCTGTTAGCTTAGCATAATGATCATTTAGTTTTATTGCTATTGCTTTCTTCATGACTTATACATGTTCCTCTGACTTTGAGATTATGCAACTCCCGAATACCGGAGGAACACCTTGTGTGCTATCAAACGTCACAACGTAACTGGGTGATTATAAAGATGCTCTACAGGTGTCTCCGATGGTGTTTGTTGAGTTGGCACAGATCGAGATTAGGATTTGTCACTCCGAGTATCAAAGAGGTATCTCTGGGCCCTCTCGGTAGTGCACATCACTATGAGCCTTGCAAGCAATGTGACTAATGAGTTAGTTACGGGATGATGCATTACGGAATGAGTAAAGAGACTTGCCGATAATTAGATTGAACTAGGTATGATGATACTGGCGATCGAATCTCGGGCAAGTAACATACCGATGACAAAGGGAATAATGTTTGTTGTTGTGCGGTTTGACTGATAAAGATCTTCGTAGAATATGTAGGAGACAATATGAGCATCCAGGTTCCACAATTGGTTATTGACTGGAGATGTGTCTCGGTCATGTCTACATAGTTCTCGAACCCGTAGGGTCCACACACTTAACGTTCGATGATGATTTGTGTTATGAGTTATGTGATTTGATGACCGAAGTTTGTTCGGAGTCCCGTATGAGATCACAGACATGACGAGGAGTCTCGAAATGTTCGAGAGGTAAAGATTCATATATTGTAAGGTTACATTCAGACACTGGAATGGTTTTGGGAAGTTCACTAGTAGAAAAAGGGTCAAACGTGAAGCACATTAGTGCCGGTTTGTAAAAAAACCGGCACTAATGTGATCAATAGTGTCGGTTCGTAATGAACCTTTAGTACCGGTTCGTGCCACGAACCGGTACTAAAGGGGTGGTGGCAGGCTGGCGTCAGGCCAGGGCCCCACGAGCCCCTTTAGTGACGGTTTGTGACACGAACCGGTACTAAAGGTCTAACCTATAGTACCGGTTTGCGTCACCAACCGGCACTACAGGGTCTTAACCTATAGTCCCGGTTGAAGACACAAACCGGCACTATAGGGCAATTTTCAAACTCTACCCCCCCCCCCCGCGCGTGTATCGCCATTTCAGTTTTGAAAAACTCAAAAGAAAATGATAAAAACTTCAAAAAATAAAATCCTTCGAGAGGTAGTTATATTACTACATCTACTAGTTAGGAAAATTTGAAAACTTAAATTTGGACATGTTTTGCAAAAAGTGTAGGGAAAATGTTAAACGGCTATAACTTTTGCATACAATGTCGGAAAAAACATATAATATATCAAAAAATTCAGCACAAAAATCCGCATCCGATGGAGACGGCCTATGGCCTGTTTGGAATTTTTTAGAATCCTCAAATTCCAAAAGGAAAAAAAGATATGGTCAAATTTCAATTTTTTAAAAAATTTGGTTAAATCTGGTCAAACTACTTATTCAAGAAGTATTAATGTTACTACATAATTATTCAAGAATATTAGTGTTACTAAATAATTATTTCAATGTTTTGAATTTTGGTCAAATCTGGTCAAACTATGGTCAAACTATGGTCAAACTATGGTCAAACTTATTCAAGAAATATTAGCGTTACTAAATAATTACTGTTTTTTTAGAATAATAGTTTCAGACTCAAACGGTGAAATGTGTGACTTCATGCTCAAGCTAAAGTCCTGAGGGTTAATAGGATTAACATCTTACTATTGTCAGGAAAACAACAAGTGCAGACTTGGAAACGAAGGAGAATAGAATCCAAAAGTTAAGCGTGCTCGGGCTGGAGTAGTGAGAGGGATGGGTGACCGGTCGGGAAGTTAGATGATTTGGAATGAGTGATCCACACTTGAGCAGTTAAGAGAGGTGATTAGAGACTAAATCATCAAATAATTCAGAAAAATTAAAAATCCAAAAAAATCAATTTTTTTCCAAAATTTTCAAAAGAAAAATTCAAAAAAACCTTTAGTACCGGTTGGTAACACCAACCGATACTAAAGGTCCCCCATACCAGGGCATGAGCTCACGCCACGTGGTGGCACTTTAGCGTCGGTTCGTGCCGAACTGGTACTAAAGGGGGGCCCTTACAAACCGGTTTTAAAGCTCCGTTTTCTACTAGTGGTTCTTCTTTTCCAAGCTCGGCACCCAGGCCGCGGGCGTGCCGGCTCAGTGCGAAGGACAGGAGCCGACAACCACTTCCCCTCCATCTCGCTGTTGAAGTCAGTGAAGATGTGGCAGAGGTCCTACTTCTACGTTAGGAATGTCGCCACGAGGGGCGACTAGGTCAATCTGGCGGCTTTCGAAGCCGGCCCGCCGGCTAGCAGATTGCCCAACTGGTCGTACCGGGCCAGGTCGCTGACGCCTGCGGGAGCCGGCGCCATCACGCGACTCCGCGTGCTGATGCAGTCGGAGGGTCTGACTGGTCCGGACCTGCTGGCCGCCTTCGTCTCGCGCCGAGTTCTCCCACTCCAAGGCCGCCCTCACCTGATATGCCAGATGAGCGGGGGCTGCGACCCGAGTCGGATGTGCACTAAGGACACGCCTCACGAAGAGGTGGCCCTTATGGTGAACTATCGCTCGGACAGCAGGCTCCCGCAGGACTGGCGATTCGGCAAGGAGCCATACTCCCGCGCCAACCCCCCGCCCGTGGTGAGTCGCCTTTATTTTCTTTCTTTGGATTGTCTTCTTCTTGCCGAGTTTTGTTCTGATCAGTCGGCCTTGGTTAGAATCCCCTTCTTCACCCACCAGCCGCCACCTTAGGGCCGGCCCGTGAGTTCGTCGCCGACCGGGCGGAGAGAGATGTCGACGACCCCGATCTGGGGGCGGCGGCCCTGGAAGACGACGCCGAGGGAGGAGGAGGGACGACAGGCGACTTCAGGCCCTCGGCTACCTTCGCCGACTGGCCTGAAGATGACGCCGAGGGAGGAGTCGCCCCTCGCCATCGGCCAGGAGCCAGCCAGCCGGGCGCGGGCTCTTCTGCCGCGTCGGGCGCTCTAGGCGGCGGGAAGAAGCGTCGGGCTGCGCCGACTTTGTTCGGCAGCCGGCCGAAGAAGCCCAAGGGCTCGGCTGCGGCGACCCGGCGGGACGAGGCGGCCGCGAAGGCCATCCGCTTCCGTAAGGAAGTGAAGAAGCCGCCTTTGGTCTCTGCGTAAGTATTCTGTCTTCAAAGTTTATTCTTTCTTCGTGTTTTGTCTGAGTCTCTGCTCGCCCCTCTTTCTTCAGGGCTCCCCTCTCTCTTGAGCGGGTCGCCGCCGCCTCCGTCATGGGGTCAGCGGAGACGCCCGCCACCACTCGGCGGATAGACCCCGCTGCCGACCTCCAGGAGGCGACGGAGCTGAATGCGCAGGAGAAGCACAACAAAGAAGAAGCCCTCCGCCTGGAGAAGGCGGAGGCCGACAGGGCGGAGGCCTCTGCTAAGAAAAAACTAGCGGAGGCCGAAGCCGCCGCCGCGGCAAAGCAGCAGGCTGAGGAAGCCGCACGCCACCAGTCGGCCTTGCTTGTTACCCCGCTGAACTCCGTGCCTCCGCCCCCGGAGTTCACGGGGCAGACTGGAGAAGCCGGCGGGGAGAACCTCATCGAGGAGAGGGAAGGCGGCGAGCCCTCTACTCCGGGCGCGAACGTTCCGCCGCCGCCTCCGCCGCCGTCTGAAGGCGTGCAAGGCGAGCAGCCAGCAGACCCTCCGGTGCCGCCAACCAAAGACGAGGTCGTGGCGAGGCTACTCCTCCAGGTCGGCTCGCCGGCGCGCCGTTGTCTGGAGAAGGCGACTTCGGCACGCCGCCCCCTGGAAGCCGGCACCGCCAGCTCGGCGGCTCCAGACGCCGAAGCGACGAGCGCCGCACCTGTTGGGTGGGTGCGAGGAGGCGGCACAAGGCCGCTGAACCGGGCGCTCCTGGACGTCCAGGCGAAGCTCCGCGTTGAGGGTGACACCCTCCAGAGTTGCACCAAGGCATTCCTAGCATCGCGGGCAGCCGTCCGGGTATGTTTTTTCTTTGAGCCTTGTTTTTCTTGTTCCTCTCTGTGGGGGCGCGCCAGCGCACCCACTGGGTGTAGTCCCCGAGTTTCGGGCCGGCTGCTGAGCAGGCGGCCCGGAACTCCAATTGATGAACTTCTGGGTACTAATTTTGTCTGAAATGCTTATTGCAGGATTACCACAACCTCCGCGTCACTGCCTTCAACCGTAATGTTGAAGAGCTGGGCAAGCGAACCGCCGACTTGGCGGAGAGTCGGAGTAAGTCCTTCCCTCTTTTTTCTTCTCTGCGGGGGCGCGCTAGCGCATCCGCGGGCTGTAGTCCCCGAGATTCGGGCCAACTGCTGAGCAGTCTGGCCGGATCTCCCCGGCGACCTACTTTGTTGACGACTGTTGTCTTTCTTCCTTTCCTTCAGGAGCCAATGCTGCTCTCCAATAGCAGCTGAGGGAATCCAACTCCGCCCTGCTCGCCAAAGGGGAGGAGTGCAGCAGGCTCGCCACGCCACGCGATCTGCTGGCCACTCAGTTGGCAGAGCAGAAGGAGCTGCTTGTGAAGTCGTAGAGGAAGGCGGAGGAGACGGAAACCGCCCTCTTGGCCGAGTTTGCGAGCGAGCGCTCCTCCTGGTCTGACAAGGAGGCGCTGCTGTCCCCCGCCTTCCACGAGATTGAAGACATCGTTGATGGTGAGTCTCCTTATTTTCTTTCTTCTAGCTGCCGACTTAGACCGTGCCGACTCCTGGTTTTTGACTTGCTTTTTCGTTTCTTCGTGTCATTTGCAGACTTCTTCCCTGGGCAGTCGTAGGCCGCTATCCAAGCCATCGAGGCCGATCGTGAAAGTCGGAGGGTGGAGGGCGCGGAGATCGCCGCCGATGCCCCCCGAACTCTTGATGAGCACATCTTGAGCATCGAGGCTCGCCTCCGGCCGGCTCACCGGATGCTGCGCCGGCTTCAGCGCGTCGATGCCCAGGCGATTTCTGCCCTTTGGCCAGATATGCAGACTCCGCGCACCCCCAGCCTGACGGCCAACTGGTTGGAGGTCGCGGCTGGTCGCCTCGAGGCCTGGAAGGGCTCTTCGGCCCGGGCTGGAGTGCGTCGGGCCTTGGAGTTCGTCAAGGCGTGGTACCCGGGGCTGGATCTAGACCGGTTGGCCACGCTTCGGTCGGAGGCCCAGCCGGAGCTGGCGGCTGCGGAAGATGCCCTCGTCAAGCATGCTGCGGCGATCACCGAGTACACCGACACGAGCATCTTCGTCCCCGAGCGGTCTGAAGACGGTGAGGAGGTACCGCCGGAGTGGTTTGGGATGAACCCAGACTACGGCGAAGACTCGGCGGAGGTGATTGGCTCCAGCGTCGAGGAGGAGGACGAGGCGGAGGATGAGGGCGAGGCGGAGGCACCAGAAGACGGAGCAGACGGCCAGCCTCAGCCCGACCGCGCCTCCAGCAACAAGCCACGTGCAACCGACCCAACTGCTTCCGGAGGCGATCAAGCCGAGACTAGCCGGCCGACCGCCCCGACGCCTGACGCTGGCGCCTCCTCCGACCCCCCGAATCCTTCTGCCGCCTCCTAAGCTGCCGCTGTGTCTTTTGTTTTATCTGCTTTAGTAGTCTTTTGAAGAACTTGTTAATTCGCACAATTCCACATGCGGGGTGTATTTTGAACCTCTACTCGACAATTCGGCCAAGGGCCTATGTTATATATATATCTATCTATCTTTTCTTGCTTATTGTTCTTTTGGCTGTTTTCCTTTGCCGCTTTCTGTTAGTTGCCTGTCTTGCCAATCGGACAGCCGCTTCTGCGGACTGTGGTTGGATCAAGTGCTAGGATACTTTGGGAAAGCAAGTACTTAGCCGATTTCAAGATTGTTTGAGCAAGTTGGATAGAAAGCGACAATCCGACTGTCCGAGAGTCGGTTTGCGAGAAAGGCTGGAAGCCGTCTTGAGCTATGTTTTACGCTTTGAGTCCTTAGCCATTTTTTGTGCGAGCACCCATTCTACCTTACCTCTGCCCACCGTACAGTCGCTCTGCGAGCTGCGGCTTCTGACAGAAGACGCCTTAGGTGTTACACACTACTTGTCCGGCTGCAGGAAGCATTTCATAGTGCAAGGCGGCAAGTCCCCGGGCCGACTTGTCGAGCCCGGTGCCAAGCGGCATGACAAAGAGTAACATACTTGTAGGCATAATTTTTATCATACATACAAAAGAGGGCAGTCCCCGAGCTCGTCTCGGGGGGCCCGAAGTCTTGGTATTTCAATACAAAAGGTAGCATGGTACATACTGCATCAACTGTAAAATCTTCAGAGAAGATTTGCATTCCATGGCCGCTCTGTCTCCTTGCCGGAGTCGTCCCTCTTGCGTGCTCGGGGCTTCTGAGCGTCGATTAGGTAGTAGGAATCGTTGCCTAGTACTTTGCTGATGATGAAAGGGCCTTCCCAAGGCGGCGACAGCTTGTGCTGGCCGGCTGTTCGCTGGATCAGCCGGAGCACAAGGTCGCCTTCTTGGAAAGATCTTGGCCTAACCTTCCTGTTGTGGTATCGGCGCAGGCTCTGCTGGTAAATGCTGGACCGGCTGAGTGCCAACAGCCGGCCCTCTTCCAGCAAATCGACACCGTCTTGTCGTGCTTCTTCTGCTTCCTCCTTGGTGTACATGGTGACTCGTGGGGAGTCGAACTCTATGTCCGTTGGGATGACGGCTTCGGCACCGTAGACGAGGAAGAAGGGCGTGAAGCCGGTTGACTTGTTTGGAGTCGTGCGCAGACTCCAGAGGATGGCTGGCAGGCTCGATCAACCGAGGCTTGATGCCGGACAAGATGAAGCCGTTTGCTCGCTCCACTTGGCCGTTTGACTGCGGGTGGGCGACGGACGCTAGGTCCAGTCGGATGCCCTGTGTTGCGCAGAAACGGGCCAAGGCGCCTTTGGCAAAATTTGTGTCGTTGTCGGTGATGATGCTGTGTGGTATGCCGTACCGAATTGTGATATCGGTGATGAAGGTCACGGCAGTCGGACCATTCAGTTTCTTAATTGGCTTCACTTCCACCCACTTGGTGAACTTGTCCACTGCGACAAGTATGTGAGTTAGGCCACCTCATGCTGTCTTGAATGGTCCCACCATGTCTAGACCCCAAACTGTGAAAGGCCAAGCGATGGGGATGGTCTTGAGCGCGGAAGCCGGCTGGTGCGGCTTGGAGCTGAACTTCTGGCACCCTTTGCATTTTTGGACCAACTCCTTGGCCTCTTCCAAGGCAGTCGGCCAAAAGAAACCGTGCCGAAAAGCTTTGGCGACGAGTGCTCTTGAAGTCGCATGGTGGCCGCATTCGCCTTGATGGATGTCTTTGAGGATCGCCTGGCCTTGCTCTGGCTCTACGCAGCGCTGGTAGACACCAGTGACGCTGCGCCTGACCAGCTCTCTGTTGATTATGGTATAGGCTGCCGCCCGGCGTTGTACTTGCCGAGCTGAGGTCTCATCAATTGGTAGCTCTTTGTTCACCAGGAAATTGAGGATGGGCTGGGCCCATGAGGGTGCTGCTATTTCTTAGACCACCAGAACTGCGACTTGGACGAGGGCGGCTGGGCTGGGAGGCGGCGGGCTGGAGTCAACAGCCGCTTGCTGGGCTGATGAAGTCCCCAGGTCGACTGGCGTGGTCCTTGGGCCGAGTTCTGGAATCTTCGAGCCCGTCACCGCAGTCCCCGGGCCGGGCTCGATTGTGGCATCTTTGGAGTCGCCCGCCAAAGTCCCCGTTCCGACTGCCGGAGCTCCAGAGTCGGATCCGCCGTCTTCGGGAGGAGCCGGCACAAAAATGGAGTCTGATTCTAGTGAAGGTTTGATAGACGGCTTGAGGAGGCGTTGAAGGGCGACGCCAGATGGTATTGCTTGGCGGGTAGAGCCGATTCGTGCCAAGGCGTCTGCTTGGTCGTTGTCGTTTCTTGGCACATGGAGGAACTCGCACCCTTCGAAATACCCGCTGAGTTGCTGCACGAGGAAACGGTAGCTCGCCATGTTTGCATCTTTCGCGTCCCAGTCGCCAGATGACTGCTGGACCACTAAGTCCGAGTCGCCATAACACAAGATCCGGCGGATGCCAAGTTCTTTGGCAAGCCGGAGCCTGTGAATGAGTGCCTCATACTCGGCCACGTTGTTGGAGGCGGCAAAATGAATTTGCAGTGCATATTTGAGCTTTTCGCCTTTGGGAGAGGTGAGGACGACGCCGGCTCCCAAGCCGGTGCGCATCTTGGAGCCGTCGAAGTGCATCCGCCAGTGGGTGGAGTCAGGCGCTGGAGGCAGGTACTGGGTCTCGGCCTAGTCGACGAGGAAGTCGGCCAGTGCTTGTGATTTGATAGCGGTGCGGGGCTGGTAGTAGATGGTGTAAGGAGCCAGCTCTATGGCCCACTTGGCCACTCGACCAGAGGCATCTCTGCTACCGATGATCTCGGCAAGTGGAGCCGTGCAGACCACTGTGATTGGATGCTCTTGAAAGTAAGGCTTCAATTTCTTGGCAGCAAAGTGCACGCCATAGCACATCTTCTGGTAGTGAGGGCAGTTCTGCTTGGAGGTCGACAGTACCTCGCTCAGGTAATATACTGGTCTCTGGACAGGTAGCGCCTTGCCTTCCTCCTTGCAATGTACTACGATGACTGTGCTGACTACTTGGCTGGTGGCGGTGATGTACAGGAGCATAGGTTCCTTGGGAGTCGGAGCCGCCAGGACGGGTGGAGTAGTCATCATCTTCTTCAACTGATGGAAAGCTTCGTCCGCCTTATGGTTCCACTCGAAAAAAGTGGTCTTCTTCATGAGTTGGTATAAGGGGAGAGCTTTCTCACCCAGCCGACTGATGAATCGGCTGATGGACGCCAAGCAGCCAGTGAACTTCTACACATCTAGCAGTCGGCTGGGTACCTCCATTCTCTCGATGGCCTTGATTTTTACTGGGTTGCATTCTATGCCGCGTTCAGAGACCAGGAAACCTAGCAGCTGGCCGACTGGTACTCCGAAGACACACTTCTCGGGGTTGAGCTTGATCTGGAACCGGCGCAGGTTCTCAAAGGTCTCCTTGAGGTCTTCCAGCAGTGTTCCTCGCTTTTCCGTCTTCACCACTGCGTCATCCACGTAAACGTGGGTGTTCCTGCCGAGCTGCTTGAGGAGGCACTTCTGCATGCAACGCTGAAAGGTGGCGCCGGCATTCCTTAAGCTGAACGTCATGGTGAGGTAGCAGAATGCTCCAAACGGCATGATGAAGGCGGTCTTCAATCTGTCAGTCGGATTCAGCTTGATCTGGTGATATCCTGAGTATGCATCCAAGAAGCTCAACAACTCGCATCCGGCTGTGGAGTCTATCACCTGGTCAATTCTTGGTAGAGCAAATGGGTCCTTGGGGCAGGCCTTGTTGAGGCTCGTGTAGTCAATACACATTCGCCATTGCTTGTTCTTCTTTAGCACCAGGACCGGATTTGCCAGCCACTCCGGGAAGAAAACTTCCATAATGAAGCCGGCTGCTAGGAGTCGGGCTATCTCTTCTCCGACAACTCTTCTCTTCTCCTCTGATAAGCGGCGCAGGGGATGCCTGACCGGCTTTGCATCAGATCAGACATGTAACTTGTGCTCGGCGAAATCCGTCGGTACACCTGGCATGTCCTTGGGAGACCATGCGAAGATGTCCGATTCTCACAGAGGAAATCGACGAGCTCGCCTTCCTATTTGCTGTCGAGGTTTGCACCTACGACGGCGTACCTCTCTGGGCGCTCCGGATCCAAGGGTATCTTCTTTGTCTCTTTGGCCGGCTTCAGCAAACCTTCGGCTTCCGACTCCTTCGGGTCGGGCGATATCTCCGGCTGCTTGCCGGCCATCGCCACAACTCACTCAAGGAGTCGCTTCTCGGCTGCAATCACTAGGGACTCGGCCAGCCGAGTGCTCTCGGCCGCGCAAGCGGACGACTTCCGGTAGTCGCCGGCCACAGTCAGAATTCCCCTGTAACTGGGCATCTTCATCTTGAGGTAGGCATAGTGGGGGACCACCATGAACTTGGCCAAGGCGGGCCGGCCAAGTAGCGCATGGTATGGGCTCTCAAGGTCCACTACCTCAAACCAAATAGACTCTCTTCGGAAGTGATCTTTGTCCCCAAAGAGGACGTCAATCAGGATCTTGCCGATTGGTGAGCAGGAAAGCCCAGGAACAATGCCGTGGAACACAGTCCGGCTGTTCTGAAGCTGTCTCTGCTTGATTCCTAACTTCTCCATGGTGTCCTTGTATAGGATATTGATGCTGCTGCCCCCATCTATCAAAACTCGCGAGAAACGCGCGGTCTGTTTGTCCGTGGCAAAGGTGGCGTCCAGGACCAAGGCGTAGGAGCCCAGACTCGGCATCACTTCTGGGTGGTCAGCCCTGCTCCAGCTGATGGGCCTCTCAGACCAGTGCATGAACTCTGGCTTCTCTGAGGCTACTGCGTTCACCTCTTGTCGCTGCAGCCGCCTGCTGCGTCGGTCATCGGGGACACTGGTGAACACCACGTAGGCTCCATGCTCTTCAGGGTATTCGTCTTGTACTGCGCCGACTGGCCTGACTGCCGGCTGCTGGGGCGGAGGTGGAGGCGGCTGCCCAGCAGGCGGGGGCGGCAGGAGGTCGTCTCCCTTGGCGATCCTGGTGAGCCAGTGGCACTTCCGGGTGGTGTGATTCGACGGCTTCGCGCCGCTGTGGAACTTGTAAGGTCCATCCAAGGTTTGCTTGTATGAGAAGGCCGGCAACCAGTTCGGCTTGCCGCCTTTCTGTCGCTTGGGTGGAGGCTGCTCTTCTGGCTGCTGGGCTTCAACGGTCGCGACCTGCCGGCTGCTGGAAGCCGGCTGCGGGGCCTTGCGCTTGTTGTCGCCCTGCTGTTGTCGCCGGTCGGCATCTGCCGCCGGAGTTCTTGGAGCCTGAGGAGCTACTTTGCCAGTCGTGCTGATTTGAATTTCCGTCTTCATAGAGGAGTCGGCTGTAGCGTACTTGTCCGCTATGATCAGCAGCTCTCGAGGGTTTCTGGCTCATCGCAGAGGAGCTTGTGCTTGAGGAGGGTGCCTTCTTGGCACCCGGCTGTGAAGTACTGGATGGCCTGCACCTCGTGCACGCCCTCGTAGGAGTTCCGGAGCTCAGCCCAACGCGTGAGGTAGTCGCGAGTCGACTCGTTAGGACCTTGCACGCACAAGGAGAGCTGACGAGGCTTGGGAGGACGCTTGTACGTGCTGGTGAAGTTGCGGACTAATGCTTCAGTGAAGTCGACCCAGCTACTGATGCTGCGGGGCTTTAGGCTGTTCAGCCATGTCCAGGCTGTTCCCTGGAGCATGAGTGGAACGTACTTTACGGCGACACGCTTGTTGCCGTTTGCTATGCTGACAGCCGTGGAGTAGTCGACTAGCCAGTCTTCCGGCTTTACGGAGCCGATAAACTTGGGCGTGTCTCTTGGGAGCGTGAACCCTATAGGAAAGGGCTCGTCCCGAATGCGGGGCCCGAAACAAGGCGGACCCAGCTTGTCTTCTTCTTCCAGCGCCAGGGACCGGTGAAGTCGGTCGATCCGGTGGCGGGCGTCATTCTCTCCAACTCCCTCTCGGCGGCCAAGGCGGTCACCGAGAGTCGGATGGTCAACAGGCGGCGGGGAGACTCACCTCTCCTTGCGGGGAGGGGGAGGCAGACAGTCGTCCCGTCGTTCCACTGCCCTCGGGCGGCCGTCTCGGTCGCGCTCTATGGTAATCTGAGTCCAACTGTGGCTGACAGCCGGCTCCTTGTCCTTTCTTCCTCGGGCACCGCCGGTCGGCGTCCGAGACGTCGCGCCTTGATCTCGGTGTGGGTCGTCGTTTGGCCGCTATGGTGCCCCCGTGCGGCAGCAGGCCTCATTCTGCGCGGCGGCCGCGTCGAGAAGCCGTTGGACTCGCTCCATCATGAGGCGGCGCTCTTCGCCCTCGAAATTGTCCAGCTCATCCGCCGCTGCCTGGGCGGCTTGGATGTTCTCCGCTGGCATGGCATACACGGGGCGGCTAGCCCCAAACAGGCTGGCGATGGTTACGCCGCGATGCTGAACCGCGCCAAGGCGGCTGGGCCCTGCCGGGGTCGGCGAGCCGCCAACAGCGTGATCCATCTCCCGCTGGTAAGCTTCTGACAAGCGTCTCATGCTGGCCAGCTTCTTCGTGCCTTCAACAAGCTGAAGGCGGGGCGCTTCTAACGTCTTTGCATCAGCATCTTCCGGACTGGGCGCAGCTAGGTCTTGCAGCGCCGCGCCGAGTGAGTCTGGCGCCCCTCCGCCAGGGAACTTGTCATGACTGATGACCAGCACCTCAGTGACGGTGCTTCCGTCGCTCTCCGCGTGGGGGAGAGGTTCGTCGTAGACCACCACGTTGGTGGGAACGCGTCGACCGACGCGGTGTCGGAGTCGACCAACATCGGGTCGGTGGAGCCTACGGACTCCAAGTCTACGGCAGGCTCGCCGGAAACGTGGAGTTGATCGAGGCGGCCCGCGAGGAGGTTTTCGGGGCCGCCTGCGCCTGCGTCGGACGCAGGTTCGTCGGAGAGGCGGACCTCGCCGACAAGTTCAGCCAAGGAGCTGGCTGCGCAGGCGATCTCAACACCGCGCAACGCGTCGACGCAAACTTCGTCTGGCGTGCCTGGCTGGCTGCGCTCGCCAGGGAGGAAAAGGGTTCCCGTCCAGAACAGATCTCCGGACGGCGGTGCACCATGCCCCACGGTGGGCGCCAAATGTCGGGGGTTTGGTGCGACATATGCCAACGGATGGCTTATCATGGTGGGGGCAAGTAGAACGTCGTCGGTGCCTGGAAACGGGATGAGGCGAAGACATGCACGCCGACGAATCTTACCCAACTTCGGGGCTCTCCGGGGAGATAATACCCCTACTGCTGCTCTGCGGGGTCTCCGCATGATCACTATGGTCAAGTGTTTACACGGTTGCTCCTTGAGCTGTGTCTGGTGGTAGGAGAGGGCAAGGCTAGCTCTCTCCTTCTATCTAGTATGGTCTAGAACTACTGGGATCCAACCCTTCGCATGGGTGCCCTGGGGGGTTTATATAGGCCTACCCCCCAGGGGTACAATGGTAATTCGACTGGGCGCGGGCCCAGCCGTCAGTGCCTCCGACCTCCGACTTCTCCGCCGACTGCTGGGGCCCGCCGACTGGTCTGGTACGGAGCCGACAGGCCACGTCCGCCGCGGGCGGGTCTTGCCGGCTGCTGATTACTGTAGCCGTGCTCCTGATGACGCGAGCTTGGTCATGGGGTGGTGGCATCAGCCCCGCCGCCTGGCGAGCGATCACTGTGGCCACTCCCCATCTCTTCTTGATTAATGGCGCGTGGGCCCCGGGGGAGGGCTCGGCCGACTCTCCCGGGCCGACTCCCGACGGCTCCGACTAGCGGTTCTCCCGCCGTCTCCCGAGGTCTCGTTGACTGGTGGGCCCTGCTGCCCCCAGGCCGTACAGACAAGCCATCGTGGGCGCAGGACCTGGTACAGTGGTGCTGATGTCAGGGCCGGCCGGGCAACAGTGCCACGCCGCAGGGAGATCTTCCCAAGTACGGCGTGCTGTAGCCATGCCTGCCCTTGGTAAGGGGCGGGGAGTGGGCTTCATTGTAGTCACGCCCCTGCCCCATCCCCTTCGACGAGGTCATAGTTTGTTGGAGTCGCCGGCCGACTCCCCAAAGCCGGCTTCTCTGGAAGTCACCCCTGGGACTCGGCCGTGAGCGGGCAGTCGGCCGCCTTGCCGTAGACTCCCCAGGAGGCGGCTCTTCACCCTGTGGTCTTGAGGGGCGCAGCCTGCCCCGATGTCTTGAAAGGTTATGTGGCTCGGGTTGGCCTACCCGTGGCCCATTACTCAGACACTTCATTATAGATGAAGTTCTCACTTGAGGAGCCTATCGCCTTCGTAATGCATCAGACAATCTCTTAGAGCCGAACCCATGGAATGCTGCCAGACTCCGAAGATTCTACGCGTAAGTTCAGACACGTTGTTCGTTACCTTTTTCCTCTTTGTTCCCTTTCTTCTTTTCATTTGTTTTATGATTTCTGGCGTGTGTTCGGGTCAGCCGCACACTCACGGGGAATACATCTTTAAATGTACTCACCCCAACATAACTGGGGGCTTCCTTCCAATAGAAGCTCTTTTATCTCGAGTATAAGGCTCACCATATACATGTGTATTGCTTACTCATATACGTCTTGTCTTTTCCATTATATGCACCTCTATGACTTAAGATTTTGACAAGCTGGGTTGCCTGGCTCCTATGCTTATTCCCTACGTTCCCCATTGTTTGGCTAGGGCATAAAGGGAGCACCTCTGTGATTGTTACAACCGGGTCATCCGGACATGTACCCCAGACGGGTGAAGCTGAAAGCTAGCGTTCTTAAGGGAATAACTGTTCCATGAACTGCCTTCGTAGCACTATAAACTAACAAAATACACAGACACCTGTGATTCTTTCGCTTCACAACCTAGTCATGCCTACATGCATGGCGACCCAGGTAGAAGAACCCTTAACAGAACTATTCTTCCTGGAAGATGTTTTTTACATTTAAAAGTAATATAACATAACTCCCCGAATATAGCTTGTCTGTTTAAGCATTATGACTTGGATCGCCTGGTTTCCAAACATACTTGGTGTTTTCTGCCGGTATAGTATTCGGAAACACTCCACCCTTGGGTTTTGGAGGCTAAAGCAGAAAGTCTGCCATGACAATATTTTACAATTCGGCCAGAGATAAATTTGTTGATAAAGTGTATTGTGACATAAAATCACACGCCTATTCCTTATTTATGCCATATATCAAGCTGTCTACTTTACAGTCTTCCTGTGAAAATTTGGCAGCTATCTTTACTTGGTCATACGCCAAGCTAACCGGAATTTCTTGTCCATCTGGTCCCCAGGTCCGACCCGGGCCATATGATTCGGATCAAGTCCGGTATACCGCGTTTTCACCATGGCCCAGGCCTCTCGTGCACCTTCTCGACATGCCGATGCCTTCAACAACACGAAGTGAAGATAAGCTCCTTTAAATAGCTCTGCGAGCTAACCCATCAGCCTAGGAGGAGAATCGGATGGCCATAAAGCTTTAGCCATTTTCCTCATTGCCTTCCGAGCTCGCTCGCGCACTTTGGATAGCTCTTGCAGCAAGTCACCTTGAAATCCGGACACTTCTCCTTCGGGCCTCCCACTTAACAAACCTATAGGAACAAATCTCATTAGAAACAACAATTTTCTCCATTAGGAAATCTCATGAAAGTTAGAATCAGGGATGTACTAAATATGCCGCCTTTCAGTCTTCGGTTCTCCTTCAAGGCATCTGACAGTTGGGCTCTTACGTCCTTTAGTTCCTCGGCCTGCTTGATGTTGGCGTCATGTAGCTTGTTCTTCTCATCCCTAATCCGTGTCATTATATGTTGACTAGTGGCTTCCTGCCTTTCAGCATGTTGTTTATCTGCCTACGCAGCCTTTAGTCTCTCTTCCAACTGGTCCGGCGATTCTGCAGTCATAAACAAAACAATGCTTATTTCAAAAACATCGTTGGCACAGAATCGTATTTTTCGGACAGTAATTGACATTACCAGTCGATGCCTTCTTGGACTTCTCCAGTTCAGTGGTGACAGCAGTTAGCTGGGTCCGATAGTTCTCAAGCTCCTGAGACAACATGTTGTTCTTCTCCGTGAGTACCTGATTATACAACGATCCTTAAATCAGTTGTGTCAACTGCTTCAAGTCTCGGGGGCTACTAGCATATGATTATTGAATCTACATAAAGCCTTTACCCGCATATCCTTTGAAAGCTGGTGTGTAGCTCTGGCAAGTCCATCCCGAGCAGCCCAGATATATGCATCCGCAGATCTGAGGGCGTTGAACGCTTCTTCGGTGAAACTTGGATCGCACATGGCCTCCTTCCGCCGCCGATGGACCATCGTGCTCTCCACTCCGGAATTGGTGACGGATACATTATCCGAATCCTCGTGGAGGTGACGATCCGGCATGGCACCTGTATCAACCCTAGTTCTTGTGGTAGAGTCCGGGGCCGGATTGGCCGATGCATGGCCGGCAAGACCACCGGATACAACCCGGTGTGCGCTCTTCCTGAAATATAGCACAACGGAGCACATCAAGATCCAGCCTATTTTCCGAGTGCGGGTTGAAAATTATACCTCTTCGGTGAATGAGGGACCTCAGCTGTTTCACCGTCCGCCTTTGTTTTCAAACGCTTGCTCTGCGCGAGCGTCGCCTTCTTGGAGAACGCCTTCGATATAGTTTGGCGGGACGAGCGCCGCCCCTTTGGAGCATGAGATAGTGTGGTGGGTGGGGCGCAAAAGGAAAGTTCTTGTTGAAAACATGTCTCCTGGGAACTTACATGGGTGGAGGGGAGAAGGCCGGGATAATCGGCTATGATGGCTACTTCCGTTCCGTCGTAACTCGCCTAATAAAAGACCCCCTCCTTAAGTTCTATAAATATATCCGGATCCTCTTCAAATCCGGGATCTAGATCCCGAATATGGTCCTCTGGCTGCGGAGCGGGACTATGGATCCCCGCAACGATCTTTCTCCATTCCTGTTAAAAATAGCCGGGTTAAGTTAAACTAAGCACAACTCGGGAAGAGGATTAAATAAAGCTACTAATTGAAAAGCTCACCCAGTCACCAGGGGTGTACATGGAAAGGCCGTCTCGGCATTGAAGACAAGTAAAATCTTCTTTCTCCCCTTTGTAAAGGTCAGCCAACATGGCGGCCCAGGCGGCAAAATTGTCCGGACCCTTGCGCCCGCAACGTGATGCGTCATCTTCTCCGTTGTAAAGCCACATGGGGAGTCCTCTGGATTGGAGCGGCTGAACGCCTCACGTTATTGAAATCGCCATTACCTCAATTATAGATAGTCCGGATTCGGCGAGTATTTTTATCTTGCTCATTAACTTCTTAATATCTGCACCGTCTTCCTCCTCGGGGCTTCAGGGGCGCCAGCTAGTGCGCTTCTTTAATGGAGCGTTGGAAAATTCGGGAAGGCCCCGACGGATTGGGTCTGGAAGAACCGCGTCTTCAATATAAAACCATTCTGAGGGCCACTCTTCGGAGTGCCGGATAGGTATCTTGTCCCGGCGACACGCCATACTTCGGCACCGCCCACCTCGAATATGGATCCCTTTTGGGAGCGAGGGACGAGGCAGAAAAGTTTCCTCCATAACTCAAAATGGGCCTCGTAGCCTAGGAACAGCTCGCAAAGAGCGACGAAGCCCGCGATGTGCAGAATGGAGCCTGGCGTAAGATTGTGCAGTTGGAGGCCATAATACTCCAGCAGACCTTAGAGGAAAGGGTGGATTGGAAACCCAACGCCTCTTAATAGGAAGGAAACGAAGCACACTCGCTCCCCTTCAGTAGGATTGGGGAAGTTAATCCCGCCCGAACAGGGACTAGATCCGTGGGAGGTAGATACCCCTGCATCTGAAGCTTGGTCAGCTGGGAGTGGGATACTGAGCTGCTCTCCCAATCACCTTTTTGAGGGTCATGGGGGCATGAGGAAGAACCGGGATCTCCAACCATGTTTGCGCGGTTTCCTATGGTAATCTCTAAAGATTTTCGCCTGGTGTTGAATGGCATATGAGATCCAATCTCCTTAAATAGACGCCTTCCCTATGAAGTCAATGTGTTATATATAAAAACACTTGGACCCTTCATATTCGTCCGACACGTGGAAGCCGAGGCGACAGTGGCGCAGAAGCCGAAGGGTATTATATTTAATGTGAAGTCGAAGCTTTCCGAAGTACCAGGGGGAGCACACTTTACGAAGCCAAAGATATAGGAGCCGGATACCGCGTCATCGCCGAAAACAAGAATACAGTTCCTTTGATCAAATTGCTTTGAAGTATTTGGAGGAGGAACCCACCTTGCAATGCCGAAGACAATCTGCACGCCGGACACATCGTCATTGAAGCCTGGTTCGAGGGCTACTGAGGGAGTCCTAGATTAGGGGGTCCCCAGGTGTCTGGGCTATGTGATATGGGCCGGACTAGCGGGCCGTGAAGATACAAGATAGAAGACTTCCCCCCGTGTCCGGATAGGACTCTCCTTTGCGTGGATGGCAAGCTTGGCGTTCAGATATGAAGATTGCTTTCTCTGTAAACCGACTCTGTACAACCCTTGGCCCCTCCCGTGTCTATATAAACCGAAGGGTTTAGTCCGTAGAGGCAATGACAATCATAGAGGCTAGACACACTACTGCAGGATGCTGCTAACGCGACACTACGATCAGAGACCCTTCGACGAAACTGTGTGTGATGCCATAATCGCAAACGGTGGTGTAAAAAACCGTCAAAAAAGGTGCAAAATGTTTGCGATGGAGGATGCATCAAACACGGTTCAGATTTTAGTTGCGTGTGTGATTAAAGGCATACAGTTCAGTTCAATTAACCGTTTTTGATGGGGAGGAACAAAAGAAACGGGCAGCTAGATGAAGGTGTGTGCGATGTATAGCATACGGTTCACTCGGATGAACTGTTTGTGATTAGGAAACACAAAAGAAACGGGAAGCCAGATTAAGGTGTGTGCGATATACAGCATACAGTTCACTCGGATGAACTGTTTGTGATTAGGCAACACAAAATAAATGGTCAGCCAGATCAAGGTGTGTGTGATTGAGGGCATACGTTTCAGAAGGATTAACTATTTGCGATTAGGCAACAGAACAGAAACAGGTAAGCCAGATCAAAGTGTCTGCGATTGATGGTATACACTTCACATGGATGAACTGTTTGCGATTAGCCACAACAAACTGAAACAGTTAGATAGATCAACGTGTGTGCGCTAGACAGGCACACCCATTCTAATTAAACGAAGTGTGCGTGATGGTAATAATGAGCGCGCACGGTTGTTGGAACAAGACGTGTGTTGACATTGCCTATTGCGGTGCACCCTATGGTGCAAATGCCACGTACGCAACCGAGAAGGCGTACACACTTATAACCATCAGTAAATTTTGAGCATGCATCCCGTCACAATTTTTTTAGAAGAACAGAGAGGCCGCGTCCCGTCACATTCCGAATTGCAAACCTGTTCACACCAATCAAAACCTAAATGGTTTCTCACTTAGGAGTGTATTACTACGTGGTTATAAATACTACTACTCCTGTGGTGCCCCCGATTCAATCGTACACTAATAATACACACAAACGTGTATGATCAAATCAGGGACTCACGGGAAGATATCACAACACAACTCTACAAATAAAATAAGTCATGCAGGCATCATATTACAAGCCAGGGGCCTCGAAGGCTCAAATACAAGAGCTCGATCATAGACGAGTCAGCGGAAGCAACAATATCTAAGTACAGACATAAGTAAACAAGTTGGCATAAGATGTCTAGCACAAACAGGGATACATATCGAAAGAGGCGCATGCCTCCTGCGTGGGATCCTCCGAAACTACTCCTGGTCGCGGTCAGCGGCCTGCACGTAGTAGTAAGCACCTCCAGAGTAGTAGGAGTCGTCGTCGACGGTGGCATATGGCTCTTGGACTCCAACGTCTGGTCGCAACAATCGGGTATGGAAAGGGGGAAAAGGGGGGAGCAAAGCAACCGTGAGTAGTCATCCAAAGTACTCGCAAGCAAGGAACTACACTACATATGTATGCATTGGTATCAAATGGAAAAGGGTAGCATATGTGGACTGAACTGCAGAATGTCGGAATAAGAGGGGGATAGCAAGTCCTATCGAAGACTACGCTTCTGGCAACCTCCATCTTGCAACAGAAGAAGAGAGTAGATGGTAAGTTAACCAAGTATCATCTCATAGCATAATTCTACTCGGTGATCTTCCCCTCGTCGCCCTGTGAGAAAGAGATCACCGGGTTGTATCTGGCACTTGGAAGGGTGTATTTTATTAAGTATATGGTTCTAGTTGTCATAAGGTTAAGGTACAACTCTGGGTCGTCCTTTTACCGAGGGACACGGCTATTCGAATAGATAAACTTCCTTGAAGTGGTGCACCACATTTCCCAACATGCTTGATCCCCTTTGTCCGGACACACTTTCCTGGGTCATGCTCGGCCTCGGAAGATCAACACGTCATAGCCCCACCTAGGCACAACAGAGAGGTCAGCATGCCAGTCTAAATCCTATGCGCGCAGGGGTCTGGGCCCAACGCCCATTGCACACCTGCACGTTGCGTACACGACGGTTGAGCAGACCTAGCAACCTCCATTACAAAGGAAGTTGCGTTACGCGGTCCAACCCGACACGTGCCGCTCAATCGCTGACGTCATGAAGGCTTCAGCTGATACCATGACGTCGAGTGCCCATAACTGTTCCCGCGTAGTTGGTTAATGCGTATAGGCCAATGGTCAGACTCGGATCAAATACCAAGATCTCGTTAAGCGTGCTATCTTGAAGTAACCGCGAACACCGACCAGGGTCAGGCCCACCTCTCTTCTGGGTGGTCTCAACCTGCCATGTCACTCCGCCACAAAGATCCACCCAGAGGACCGTCGGGACAAAGGTCCTTTCAGCCCCCAATCTTTGAATCACTCGTGGGTTCTCTACGAGCCAACCCATCTTTAGTCATCACATGTATCATGTATATGTATATAAGTATATACCTGTGATCACCTCCCTAGTGATCATGGCCCGATGGTATAGCACAGCAGACTGACAAGAATGTAGGGCCACTGATGATAAACTAGCATCCTATACTAAGCATTTAGGATTGCATGTAAGGTATCAACAACTGTAGCAACAATGACACGCTATGCAACAGAATAGGATTAATGGAAAGCGGTAACATGCTACACTACTCTAATGCAAGCAGTAGAGAGAAGAATAGGCGATATCTGGTGATCAGGGGGGCTAGCCTGGTTGCTCTGGCAAGTAGGGGTCGTCAACAAAGTAGTCGATCGGGGCACCAGCAGCGGCGTTAGTCTCGTAGTCTACCGGAGAGAAGAGGGGGATGGAACAATGAATACAATGCAAACAGATGCATATCGATGCATCACATGACAAGTAACGGTGCTAGGTGTGCTCTAACGTAGTAGGAGGTGATACCGGTGAAGGGGGAAAACATCCGGGAAAGTATCCCCGGTGTTTCGCGTTTTCGGATAGATGAATCGGAGGGGGAAAGTTGTGTGTTCGCTATGCTAGGAATGTGTGGCAGACAAATGGGCCGCGTATCCGGATTCGTCTCCTCGTTCTGAGCAACTTTCATGTATAAAACTTTTTCATCCGACCTACGGTTTATTTGCTATGATTTTCTAAAGATTTTAAACATTTCTGGAATTTATTTATTTATTTTAAATAAGCATTATTCAGAATAGTGTTGGTGACGTCAGCATGACGTAGAGGTGACGTCAACGGTCCGTTGCCTAGAGTGGAACCTGACCGGTGGGTCCAGTGGGACCCACCTGTCATAGACCAAGACTAACTAATCAGGTTTAATTAGTTTAGCTAATTGATTAGGTTAATTACACATAATTAATTAAGTTAATTAATTAATTAATTAATATTTTATTTGTTATTTATTATTATTTTTAATCTTTTATATATATATATATATTTAATTTCCGTTCTGTTGGCGGGGGTCCCTTGTCATTGGCCCTAGGGGGCTGATGCGGGTTAGCAGGCGCTACGGGCAACGGGCGCTGGGCGTGCCGGGGCGGAGCGAACCTAGGCAGCTAGCACGGCGGCTCCAGCTATGGACGGTGCAGGGGCACGCGGCAGCGGATGGCACCGGCGAAGGGCGGCGTCGACGGAGGGTGGTGGCGGCGCTAGGTAGTGGTTGGGCGGCGTTGGGCCGGAGTTAGGGTGGTCGGCAGTGCCGGCATGGCAGCATAGCCGTGGCTACGAGCAGCGGCGGGGGGAACACGAGCGACAAGCAGGGAGGGGGAGGGTGCGACGACCAGCAGGCAGAGGCAGGCGACGAGCAGACGCAAGCAGCCTTAGTCACGGGAGTGGCAGCAGCACGGGTAGTCAGAGTGGAACAGGGTGTGGCCAACGGCAGTAGGAGGGCGTGAGGTCGGGCAGAGCAGAGGCGGCGGGCAGCAGCCAGTGGCGCGGGGCGCATGGCCAGGGGATGGCCAGCGCGAGAGGCTTGGAGTCTGGGGCACGGACGATGCATGTGGGCGAGGCCAGGGTGGCTCGGTGAGCGCGAGGTCGTCGCAAGCTTGGGGCGCGAGCGGGACAGCGCCAAGCGACATTGGAATCGACGGGGAAGGGGGGGGGATCAGACATGGCTCACTTGGAGGAGGTCGGTGGAGAGCTCGGGATGGTCGGTGTGGCGTTGGAAAGGTGGGCCGACGCGGTGGTGGTGGTGGTCGAGGCGGACACGGACGACTGGCGAAGGAGAGGCGGGGACGGGGAGTCCGGCGGGGGAGAGTCGGGGAAGCGGCGAGCGACAGCGTCGGGGGCGGCTTCGGGGCGACATGGCGGCGGCAGGGTGGCGCCGGTGCGATAGCGCCGAGGACACGTCGGGCTCGATCCAGATCGAGCGAGAGGGAGACAGGGGGAGGGGGGATCATGTGGGAGGAGTGGGGGGGGGTCGTGCGGGAGGATCCACCCCGACTAGCTAGGGTTAGAGCGTGGGTGGGGGCGGCTGGGCCAACTGGTTGGCCAGTTAGGCTGAGGCCCAGTTGGGCCTGGGGTTTTCGGCTTTTTTCTTTTTGTTTACAGCTTTCTTTTTATTTATCTTCTTTTATTTTTTTTCTTTTATCTTTTTTTATTATAGTTTTATAAGACCTAATGTTAGTTCCTAATTGAGTATTTCTAATTATATTATTGCCACAATAACTATGACACCTAAACAAAATAGTATAATAATTTATAATTTATAAAAGCTATTTAATAAATGGTTTAAGCCACGGTCTAATTTATTTTAGTGCATTTAATTATTTTATAGAAATGTGGTTTATCGACCATTATTACTTATGAATTATTTGTCACATGTAGAACATTTTAGTTTTATTGTTTGAAAACTTTATTGTTTGACTTTATTTTAAATTTGAATTTTGAATCGGTTTTGAACTAACATGAGATTCACCACAGTAAGCGTGGTGATGTGGCATCATTAGCAGAGGGTTACTGTAGCTTAATTATCCGGGCGTCACAACTCCAAGATGACTGCACATTCCTCCTCAACTCCTCATCCACAAAAAGTCGAAAACAAACAAGTCATTCATCATTGTTCCCTTGCGTCCGCCATGGCCAGCGTGACTTCTGGGTCGAGAGATTTCCACCATGGAGAGGCGAGCCTGCAAGTGAAAGCACGAGAGATGTCCCGCCTCGGTGCGAAAGCAGCCAACATGTCCCACCGCACGGCCGTAGCAGTAGAGAGGTCCCGCCACGCCGCCGAAGCAGCACTGAGGACCCGCCGCGTAGTCGATGCAGCAGGATGGTCCGGACGTGCCGCGGAAGCAGAAGAGATGTCCCACCATGCCGTGATTGCAGCAGAGATGTCCTCCCGCGCCGCGGCGGCTTGGAAAAATGTCTCGCGGGCAGGCGACGACTCTTACAGGCGCATGCGTGCCCTCGTCCTTAGGCAGATGGATCAGATCTCCAGGTGGGCGAGGTTGCAGGATGACCTGAAAACCTCATTTGAACAGTCTACTGACGTCATCCGGCAACAAAATGTGAGCAATGCGAAGCTCCGGGCCGAGCGCGACCTGCTGAGGGCCAAGATCGTCGGAAGTGCGGAGCAGCAGGAACAGACCGCTGCCTTGTTGAAGAGGACCGACGTCATCATCGAGAAACTTATGGACGAGAATGCCATGCTGCACATCGAGCGCAGAAGGCTGGTGGAGGAATCCATGGATGCTCTCAAGTAGCATCTTGAGGACAAGAAAGAGCTCGTCACCGCTTGCCGCGGAGACTAGTTCCCGCGGCCTGCAGCAACGCATCAAGAAACTAGAGATCAACAAGCCAGATCGTTGTCTTCCTTCTTCTTTTGCCCTTGTGTATTTCGGGCATTGCCGCATGTGGCTTTTTTAATTATGTTTCTAAATATGTAAGACAATTATTATCCAATGTCATTGTCCTTATATTCATCATGCTTGCTATAAGTCGCAGTCGATGCTATATAGGTCCGTCGGATATTACATCAAGATCCGTGCAAAACTTTCTTTTCAGATTTTCATTTTTCTCTCTTAAATCTCAGTCAAGTGAGACATATAGCCACGCCGTAGAACAGGTGCTCAGGCGCCATTAATGGAGACGTTCGGAGGGAGGTGTGCGGCGGGTAGCGCTCAAAGGGCTCTCCTCCCGATGAGCACGTGCAGGGGTCTGATCGCACGCCTCCCGTACTGAAATAGCTACCTCGCACAACACCTCCTAGCCAATAAAAAAAGGGGACGCGTGGCCACATGTAATTGGTAAGTCGAATGCCATGGTTTCAATAATACTTGTTTTCCCGACTTGTAATGTGACATCACTTGTTCCAAAATGACTTTGTTGATTGTTAATTTGTGTGCCTTCACAAATCGAGCAGAAAAATTACCACAGCATGTTGGTGCCATGTCATGAGACCATGCCAAGTTTCATGATTTTCAGGCGTGATTTGGAAAGTTTCTCAATCTTTCCAGCCGAGCCACGACGCCCAGATGTTTGAATTTCACTCACATCTCTTGCATGTGACCTACAAATTCACCCAAGGACACACATGTGATTTTTCAAACAACTTTGGTCCACTAGAGCCTGTGCTTGTAGTTCCAATTTGAATTATGCACATTAAATGCCCAGAAACTCAATTAATGTATAAAAAGGTCAAACGAACCCGGAATAATTCCAAAATTTAGCACGATACTTCTATTTGGTCTAATTTGGCCATGTAAAATAATTAAGGCGGGAGAAGGCAGTGTATGTATGTCGTTTTGCACATGGAGGTGACACGTTCCCTCTCTGAACCACGAGCCTTCTTGAGGGAAGCTTCGGTTTGCAAGAAGCTTACACCAAAGCTTGTCCCAATCCGACCAAAAAAAATTACCGTAGCATGTTTGTGCCATGTCATGACACCATGCCAAGTTTCATGATTTTCAGGCGTGTTTTGGAATTACAGGAATTAAAAAACCAAGTTTATCAATCTTTCCAGTCGAGCCACGACACCCAGATGTTTGAATTTCACTCGCAACTCTTGCATGGGACCTAGAAATTCACCAAGGACACACATGTGATTTTTCAAACAACTTTGGTGCATTGGAGCCTGTTCTTGTAGTTCGAATTTGAATTATACACATTAAATGCCCAGAAACTCAATTAATGTATAAAAAGGCCAAACGAACCCGAATAATTCCAAAATTTAGCATGGTACTTCTATTTGGTCTAATCAGACTGTGTAAAAAAATTAAGGCGGGAGAAGGCAGTGTACGTATGTCGTTTCGCACACGGAGGTGACAAATTCCCTCTCGGAACCACGAGCCTTCTTGAGGGAAGCTTTGGTTTGCAAGAAGCTTACACCGATGCTTGTCCCAATTCGGCCAAAGAAATTACCGTAGCATGTTGGTGCCATGTCATGACACCATGCCAAGTTTCATGATTTTCAGGCGTGTTTTGGATTTACAGGAATTAAAAAACCAAGTTTCTCAATCTTTCCGGCCGAGCCACGATGCCCAGATGTTTGAATTTCACTCCCATCTCTTGCATGGGACCTAGAAATTCACCCAAGGACACACATGTGATTTTTCAAACAACTTTGGTGCACTAGAGCCTCTTCTTGTAGTTCAAATTTGAATTATGCATATTAAATGCCCAGAACTCAATAATGTATAAAAAAGGCCAAACGAACCCGGAATAATTCCAAAATTTAGCACGGTACTTCTATTTGGTCTAACCTGGCTGTGTAAAAAAATTAAGGCAGGAGAAGGCAGTTTACGTATGTCATTTCGCGCATGGAGGTGACACGTTCCCTCTCGGAACCACGAGTCTTCTTGTGGGAAGCTTCGGCTTGCAAGAATCTTACACCAAAGCTTGTTCCAATTTAGCCAAAGAAATTAACGCAGCATTTTGGTGCCATGTCATGACACCATGCCAAGTTTCATGATTTTCAGGCATGTTTTGGATTTACAGGAATTTAAAAAACAATTTTCTCAATCTTTTCGGCCGAGCCACGACGCCCAGATGTTTGAATTTCACTCTCATCTCTTGCATGGGATCTATAAATTCACCCAAGGACACACAAGTGACTTTTCAAACAACTTTGGTGCACTGGAGCATGTGCTTGTAGGTCAAATTTGAATTATGCACATTAAATGCGCAGAAACTCAATTAATATATAAAAAAGGCCTAACGAACACGGAATAATTCCAAAATTGAGCACAATACTTCTATTTGGTCTAATCTGCCACTGTACAAAAATTAAGGCAGGAGAAGGCAGTGTACGTATGTCGTTTCGCACATGGAGGTGACACGTTCCCTCTCGGAACTAGGAGCCTTCTTGAGGGGAGGTCCAGTTTGCTAGAAGCTTATACCAAAGCTTGTCCCAATTCGTCCAAAAAAAATACCACAGCATGTTGGTGCCATGTCATGACACCATGCGAGGTTTCATGATTTTCAGGCATGTTTTGGAATTACAGGAATTAAAAAACCAAGTTTCTCAATCTTCTTGGCCGAGCCACAACGCCCAAATGTTTGAATTTCACTCCCATCTCTTGTATGGGACCTAGAAATTCACCCAAGGACAAACATGTGATTTTCCAAACAACTTTGGTGCACTAGAGCATGTGCTTGTAGTTCAAATTTGAATTATGCACTTAAATGCCCAAAAACTCAATTAATGTATTAAAAAGGCCAAACGAACACAGGATAATTCCAAAATTTAGCACGATACTTCTATTTGGTCTAATCTGCCTGTGTACAAAAATTAAGGCGGGAAAAGGCAGTGTACGTATGTCGTTTCGCACACGGAGGTGACACGTTCACTCTCGGAACCACGAGCCTTCTTGAGGGAAGCTCCTGTTTGCAAGAAGCTTACACCAAATCTTATCCCAATTCGGCCAAAAAAATTACTACATCATGTTGGTGCCATGTCATGACACCATGCCCAGTTTCATGATTTTTAGCCGTGTTTTGGATTTACAGGAATTAAAAAACCAAGTTTCTCAATCATTCCGGTCGTGCCACGACGCCCAGATGTTTGAATTTTATTCCCATTTCTTGCATGGGACCTATAAATTCACCCAAAGACACAAGTGCGATTTTTCAGCAAACTGTGGTGCATTGGAGCATGTGCTTGTAGTTCAAATTTGAATTATGCACATTAAATGCCCAGAAACTCAATTAATGCATAAAAATGTCAAACAAACCCGGAATAATTCCAAATTTAAACACGACACTCATGTACTAGTTGCATGTTCAATGTACGTAAATGCTCTAGCAATTCAAACACCATCCTTTCCCTCTGTAACACCATTTTGTCTTTCAAAACATAATGAAAAAATCAGGTATACCACACATAGTTTACTAGAAAGAATCGTGTGCGATGTGATATAAAATATCTTGGGGCATCATTGACGGTGTCCTTGACTAGGGGGTACTCACCACCTTGTCTCCCGATCAGTTGGATTGGGCCGAGGACCCCCATGGCCGTTTACTCAAGGGCCAGTTCAGACAGCCGAAGACATATACGAGGAAGATTCCACAAGACGTGGTGATCAAGACAAGGACTCCTCTCCACCGACGTATTCGACTAGGACTCTTGTTATCCTAGGCCTTTGGTATGTTATATAAGCCGAGGCCAGGCTAGTCAATAGATGATTATGATATTATTCATCATACCCTTAGGTTTTAGACCACAACATATGATCTCGAGGTAGATCAACTCTGTACTTGATACTCCATCAATATAAACAAGAGCAGGACGTAGGGTTTTACCTCCATCAAGAGGGTCCGAACCTGGGTAAATATCGTGTCCCCTGTCTCCTGTTACCCATCGATCCATGATACACAGCTTGGGACCCCCTACCCGAGATCTACCGGTTTTGACACCGACAACTGTCTTGTCTAGCTTACGCATGAAGCTTCATCGTGTACAGTCCACCGCCCCCGCTTGAATCACACTTGCGCGCCAGTTTCTCGCGGCATCGAGCGAAAAAAAATTTCCACCACAGAAATATCTATCTCCCCGCCCCTCCCTCCTACCAAAAGCCACATTTGCACTGTTCCTCTTTGCTTTCCATGTTCAAACCTTCATTGTTGCTTAATGGCAGCTCAGCCTCCTCGCCGGCGACCCTTCTTCTTGCAGCGCCGCCTCCTCGCCGGCTACCCTTCTTCTTGCAGTGCCGCCTCCTCACCGTCGACCCTTCTTCTTGCAGCGCCGCCTCCTCGCCGGCGACCCTTCTTCTTGCTGCATGGCCTCCTTGTCATCGACCCTTCCTCTTGCTGTGCGGCCTCCTCGCCACCGACACTTATTCTTGCTGCACAGCCTCGTCGAAATGGTCAGGTAATCCACACCCTGCCCACACCATCCTCCTCCTTTCCCGTCCCACATGCCCCGACTGACGGAGCAACACCTTCCACAGAAATCACTGCCCCCTCCTCCAATTAAGCGCCGCTGATACGTCCATTTTGCATCATGCTTTTATATCAATATTTATTGCATTATGGGTTGCTATTACACATAATGTCACAATACTTATGCCTATTCTCTCTTATTTTACAAGGTTTACACGAAGAGGGAGAATATCGGCAACTGGAATTCTGGCTGGAAAAGGAGCAAATATTAGAAACCTATTCTGCACAACTTCAAAAGTCCTGAAACTTCACGGAAGTCAGTTTTAGAATATATAAAAAATATTGGGCAAAGGAAGCACCAGAGAGGGGCCACCCACCATCCATGAGGGTGGGGCGAGCCATACCCCTCTGGGCGCGCCCCCCTGCCTCATGGTTCCCCTGGCAGGCCTCCAGTGCCCATCTTTGGCTATATGAAGTCTTTTTCCCTCAAAAAATTCATAAGCAAGCTTTCTGGACGAAACTCCGCCGCCACGAGGCAGAACCTTGGCGGAACCAATCTAGGGCTCCGGCGGAGCTGTTCTGCGGGGAAGCATCCCTCCGGGAGGGGGAAATCATCACCATCGTCATCACCATCGATCCTCTCATCGGGAGGGGGTCAATCTCCATCAACATCTTCACCAGCACCATCTCATCTCAAACCCTAGTTCATCTCTTGTATCCAATCTTTGTCTCAAAACCTCAGATTGGTACCTATGGGTTGCTAGTAGTGTTGATTACTCCTTGTAGTTGATGCTAGTTGGTTTATTTGGTGGAAGATCATATGTTCATATCCTTTATGCATATTTACCCCTATGATTATGAACATGAATATGATTTGTGAGTAGTTCGTTTGTTCCTGAGGACAGGGGACAAGTCTTGCTATAAGTAGTCATTTGAATTTGGTATTCACTACAAAAAATACACTTCTGTGATGATACGTGTTTGTCACAGTAGGTCGCGTTTTTTGTCATCCATGTACATCCATGAAAAATTGATGACAGAATCAAGATAGTCATACCTGTGCTGTCATAGAACTGTTCCATGACATTACCAAAATTATCATCACGGAAGTGTCCACTTCCATGATGATAAATCGCACGTCATAGAAGTGCTTTCGTCAAGGGTGACCGACATGTGGCATCCACTATAACGGAACACCGTTAAGCTATTGGGTCAGGTTTTGGATCCGATAACCCGTTAACAGCCCCGACCAATGGGAAATTTCCACGTGTAAAATTCTTATTAGCCAGACGAAACACGTGTCAGCACATCAGTGGGCCAGATAGGCGCCTATGATATGTTGACACATGCCACGGCCCACCACTGGCCCATTTAGCTTACAAAGCCGACCCGTTTGACTTGGTCAAAAGTTAACGGGCTAGCCCATGAAAAGCATGTTAATGGTCTCTTCGAAAATAGCCCATTTTATGGCCCGTTAACTCACGACCCGTTAGGCCCTAAAGGAAATCGGCCGAACAACGTCATGTGGGCCGTCAAATATAATACTAGCCCATTTCACTTTTGGCCCATGTATGGCCCACGACGTCTTTCGGCCCATATGAGGCCTTCGTATCTTTTGGCCCTTTACATGCCCACGGTGACTCTAGCCCATAATGAACAGTAATTTTCTTTATACCCGTTAACGGCCCATGATTTACATGGGCCGTTTCCAGCCCGTGTTAGCTTTCGGCCTACTGACGGCCCATACGTTCTTGGGCTCCTTTTCGGCCCTCGATTACTTCCGGCCCGTTACTGGCCTGTTCCCCTAATGGGCCAAATTCGGCCCATGGAAAGAGTCGATCCATTACTGGCATGTTCACCTAATGGGCCATATTCGGCCCATGGCAAGAGTCGTCCCGTTTCTGGCCTGTTAACCCGTTGCGCCGTTTCCAGCCCGTCCTATATTGTGGCCCATTAACGACCTGTTATGGATGTGACAGAATTAAGCCGTTGCTGTCCTACGGCCTGTTAATGGCATGTTACCGTGTTGGGCCGATACCAATTACGCCCGATTACGGCCCATGTAGACCCATTTATCCGATGACCCGAGGCCCACCGATTACAGGCCCATTTATCAACGGCCCGTAGGAGACCCATGGATCCTACGGCCCGTATATGGCCCATGGTAGTTGCGGCCACTAGCAAACAAGGGAAAAAGAAGACTAGGAAATAAATAAGGCCGAAACTAACGCTAGCCTATTAAGGCGATTGCACAGATTACATCCACTCGGCATCAAAGATCGCCACCAGTGCAAATATAGGGAACACCCTACACTATACAAAAATGGCTTGCTGTTTTCTTTAGCCGGTGGCTGCACGTTAAGAGTAAATTTTGTATCGCACCAAAACAAATTACAACTATATAACAAAAGGAAGGTTGCATAAAACTTAACAGCCTAGCAGATAAATGCACCACTAGAAGTTTAGAAGCTCAGTTCATTTGACCTGACTGTTACGTTTCCATGATGTATTGTCCGATGGAGCACCATAAACCTCGCCTTCATTTCCCCTAGGCTCCTAAACAACATATCAAATGTCTGATAGTCTGGTTTCAAGACCATGCATATCTTGACGACATTGAGAATGTTTCTCCTTGTTTCACAAAGGGTCTCTATTAGGGAATGGACTTGTGTCTGGAGCGCAGATACAACATTGCTTTGAGCTTGAATATCTTGATCATGAGGCAGTTTGGACGATATTGCCTTAACAACCAACCCAGTATTACGCAGGAACATGCTTTTGGCACTGTTAGTGGACAGGTACTGACCCACTACAACAAGAGCTGACATTGATGTTATAGTTGCCTCGCCACCTTCAGAAGGTGGCGGTTCCACCATTTTTTCCATAGCTCACTGAAAAGTTGAGGTTTTACATTAGTAGTACCAGAACAGAAGACATTAAGGAGGCAGCAAAACCAAACAAAATAGCTTTGGTCTATATATAGAACTTATTCTAGTGAACCCATGTAAAATATTAGATGTATTTTATTGCAAAGTACATAATAAAACCAGGTTCCAAACATATGACCATGTACCATCGCTAATGTATTGTCTATTTCTTCACATTGTATTGAGGGCTAAGGATAAAGAGACGAAGTTTATAATACGGTAAGCATAATATGACATCATTCATATCACAAAACAACTGAGAACAGACAAACAGGAAATTGTAACGTTCTGTGGGCAAGTCCAGCACGGAACTAGATTACGGGTCAAGATCAAAGCAACATCACTCCTCTCTTTTAAACCTTGTAAGGTGCAATGATACGCTAAGAAAATTGTGTATAAAATTGAAAAGAGTAATAGACATTGGCTGCAAACCATGCCGCTCAAGGCACTAGTCAGAGTAAGTAGTAGTTAAAAGGCATGAGGATTAAGGACTTACAACAGCGGCTTTGACTGGTGTAGTCATGCCCTTCTTGCTGGTGTGACAGTCCTTGAAGATTTCCACAGCATTTGGTTCAGGTACTTTTTGGTCCTTGCGGGCTTTCCTCTGCATTTCGAACAAGTCAATATAGATCTGATAATATGGTACAGCGAAAAGAGTGAAACGATAGCTAATTACAAGAGCCTCGCACTGTGCAATATAGCTACGAGATCCTGTCGTGTGTTGGAATTTCACTTTCATACTATTGGTCTTGTTCTTTGAACAGTTCACCTACAAGAAGATAGATTTGTGTGGCACATGCATAAATAGGACTTCAACATGTGATCTGATCACATATATATAATGTACCTGATACTTCGGATCAGACCAGTGTTTAACAAGGACCCTCCAGTCTTCATCCGATATATTTTCCACTGGAGATGTTTGGGAAAGTTCACTGTTAGCCTTGCCTTCAAAGTGAGTTTTCCTCAAGTTATACCGATACTGTCGCAGAGCAGACTTGAAAACATGGGTGCAAGCTTGTCTGGTTGTATCATCTTGGCTATCCAACTTGAACCTCCTCTGTTGAAAATTATGGGAGTCTCATTATCAGCAACCTATAAAGTATGGGACAGAGCAAGACGATATTACTAGTTCCCATACATAACCAGACTTACAGATAAATGGTCGAGGAAGGTGTTGAACTGAGTTTCGTCTTTGTCATTCCTGTACTGAATCCATGTTGGGAGGATACGTACATGACACCTAATGGCAACCGCTGCCTCTGATACTAACTTGGCTGACTCTGTAGCATCATGTGGCCTTTTTAAACCTGTCTCAAAACGGATCTCCATTCTTCCTCCTCTAGATTTAGTTAACCGATCGAGCATTATCCCTGATGTTTGTTTCCTCTTGCGCCTAGGTGCTAGTCCAACAACGAACATAGGAAGTGTTAGTGTACATCAAACTGTGAGACTACATATAAAGAAGCATGCAACTGTAACTTGACTCTAGCAACTACCTTCTTGCTGTTGAAGCTCGCGAGGTTCATCTGATATTGCCAACTCGTCTTGTGTCAAGAGTGCTTGGGATGTAGTGTCAGGTGGCAAGGGAGCTTGGGAACGTGCTGCTAGCTCAGTTGACGCATGAGTAAGTCGTGCAGCTAGTAGTACTGTGGTAGGTGTTGCAAGAACTAGGGATATCTCTGCTTGTTTAGTGGCAGCTATTTGTTTCTGTTTGGCTTTTTTACAACTCGTGTAGCATGGGATGCCGTGTTTGTAAAATTTTCCGCCGGACTTTGACCTTCTATTGCACCATTAGTACCAGCAGAATCTGCATGATTCATCCGCTTCTCATTCCCTGCCATTCTGTGTTTCTTCCTCTTTCTCTGTGCCAAGTTAAGTCAAGCCGACAAGAAAAACGAATAACAATTTAGTTCTTCAGAACAAATTGATGCGTGATGCAGACGAACTGAACTTGATGTTAGACAACCACATGATAGGAGGATGTAATATGTATGAAAAACAAGACGGAAGAGATAAACAGAACTATGATGTGTAAACTAAGAAGAAGACATTTCACCAAATTAGAAGCAATGCAATGGAAGGTGGACACCATATGAAAGATGCTACAAATATCATTCTGCCAAGTTAACAATGTCTCATCATAAATGGCGTTTAAACAAATGTGAAATAGTACAAGAAATAAATCATATGCAAGATGCAAACAACATCACACTACCATGTTAGAGGTCTCTCGTCATTAGTGCCATTGCATATTCACAGCTTATGATGTGTAAACTAAGGAGAAGGCATTTCAACAAATTAGAAGCAATGAAAGCTAGACACCATATGAAAGATGCAACAAATATCAGTCTACCAAGTTAAAACTATCTCGTCATAAGTGTCATTTCAACAAATTAGTAGTACAAGCTAGAAAAGAATGTGAGACGTAACCTATATCACACTCCGAAGTCAAATGTGTCTTATGATAAGTGATTGTTGCAGGTTACACAATAGTAGTAATTTGATGTAAGAACATGGTGTGATAGACAGATATTGTATGTTCTAGAAATAGGAACACGTGTCTTATTCAAGTATAATGTGTAAAGTAAGCAGATGGAACTCAACAAAATTAGAAGCAATACAAGCTAGACATCACACATAACATGCAACCACATATAACAGTGCCAAGTTAGAGGGAGCACCAGTGATGCTGCACTAGGGGAGACGTGCTCATCATAAACACAACTTTATTGAGTGTCTATGCATGTGTTGTCTTGGAAATCATCTTGGGGTGTGGAGGAGTAGAAACTGTAGAGGCCCTCCGTTCGGAAGGAGCACCTTTATCCGCTGCCTTGCTAACTTCCTTCCGCTTTATTGATTTTGAATTGTCAAGTAAAACCGACAAGAAAAAGCAATAAAATTCTCTCTTCAGAACTCATTCATGCATGATACTGACAATCACTACTTTGATGTAAGGCAAACACATGATACCAGGATGGAATATGTACGAAAAACAGGACGGCATGGCATGTTCACAACTGTTTGTGTAAACTAAGCAGAAACCATTCCAGCAAATAAGAAGCAATGCAAGCTAGACACCACATGAAAGATGCAACCAATATGACTCTGCCAAGTTAAAAGCGTCCCATCATAAATGGAATTTCAACAAATTAGAAGCAGCGCATGCTATAAATCATATGAAAGATGCAACTAATATCACACTGCATATACTAAAGGTGTCTCGTCATGTTGATTGATGCAGGATACAAAAAAACAATACTTTTATGTAAGGACATGCTTAATAGACAGATGTACTATGTACTAAATACAGGAAGGCATGTCACATTAACAGGTATAATGTATAAGCTAAGCAGACTAGCACATGCAGTTTAACCAGATTGGAAGAACTACAATCTAGACACCATATGCAACATGCAACCACATATCACGCTGCCAAGTTAGAGCAAGCACCTGCGATGCTAGTGTAGGGAAAATGCTGTAATCAACTACAAAGCTACGTTCACTATCTTCATCTAGCATTGTTGTTTCTTGAGAATCATGTCGGGAGGCTGACGCTGCATTCTTTAAATGAGGAGTAGTCCCCTTGCCTGCCTGCCTCGTCATAAGTGATTGATGAGGGATACACAAGAACATTAGTTTGATGTAAGAACATGTTTAATACACAGATGTACTAGTATGTACCAAAAATGGAAAGGCATGTCATATTCAAAGGTATAATGTGTAAGCTAAGCAGATGCAATTTAACCAAATTAGAAGCAATACAAGCTAGACATCCGGCTGGAGTGGTGAGCATGATCATCTAGGACCTGAGAGCCTGGTGGGAGGCAGGCTGCTTCGCCACCATCGCAACTTTTTAGTTGGCTTCCAGGTGATGCCTATCTTTGTTGGGCTTGTCACTCGCTCGGCCAGTGCCCTGACTAGCTATTTGTCTTCTGGTGCTCATGGGATGGTGGTTCATGTAAAAAAATATCTTTCCTTATCTTACCGACTTCGGCCTTCCGAATACAAGCTAGAAACCATATGGAACATGCAACCACATATGACACCGCGAAGTTAAAGCAAGCACCTGGGATGGTGGTTCATTGTGAGCGAGGTCATCAACTCCAGAGCTATGTTTACCGTCTCCATCTGCTGACACTGCACCCTTTATAGCACTGTAACGTGTCTTGCCTACCCGCATACGAAGATGGAGCGACTTCTCTCTTTTCTTTTTGGCTTCTCTCATGGCAGCAGAGTCTGAAATACCCTTGCATAAAAACACAATAGTGAGAGTAAGGGTGAAGTGTGTGCAGAACTAGTGCACTATAAAAGTAGCAGATAGCAAGTGGCTGAAAAAACAATGACAGGAGACATATGATAGCTCTACAACATTGCATGGCAGACAAAATTAGATTCTACTCCGTATGATTTTGTAATATATGAGCACAGGAAATGCAGGTACTCCTCTAGCACACCACCACATGTGGTCATATCTAAGATAACAGTCGATTGAAAATAAATAGGTGAGTCGATTTTTTTAATGAACCATCCGATCTATAAGGAACGGGCAGATGGCCTTTGTCTACCTCCCGCTAGTCACTGTTGATGATCTTTCTCGAACCGCCAACGACCACCGGCCCAGACCCCTGCCTCTACCGTCCCGCCCTCCCATCGACCTCACACCACCGCCGTGTTTGGAAGTGCCCCCAGGCCATCCCTTTAATACCGGCCGACCTCCAGATCAGGCGCCAGTAGCTCTAGGCCGCACACGCCCCTAAGATAAACACCAAGGCACTGCTTCCCCGGTGTAATAGGCGTACTAGCACATGTTACGCCGGGGAATGCTTCCGTTAATTGGGAATCAACTGGACAGAAATTGAAATTCAGGGGGGTGACGGACCTCTAGCTAAGGTGAAATAGTATATGAGGAGAAACCTTGTGCATCGCGAGTTACTAGAAATATCTAGTATCAAGAAGAAGCAGTCAACTAGTGTCTTCTGTGGGATGAATACCGTGCAAGCAGAGACGTAAGATTTGCACGAATAAGGGAAGAGGAGTACCTTTTTCGGTTGCCGGTGTGGTCATCTCCACATGTCGCGCTGATCTTCTTCTTTTTACCGGGGAAACCGATGTTCTGGAGGGTGCAGGCTTGGACGAACCCATGGCCAAATTGTTGACTGTGTTGCCATGGCCGTATGTCGGCGGAGGGGAAGCAGATCCGAGGCGGCGAAGGATGGCATAGCAGGAACAACTCTGGTGCGGTGGAGGGTGGCGAAGTTGGAGTGGCAGCGGTGAGGCGCAGGACGGCGTGGTTGAACTGGCTCGGGTACGGACGGCTCGGCCTTGGCTTCAACTACTAGCCGTGGAGGGCATTGCGGTTGAGGTTGCGGTGGACGACGACGTCAGGGTATCGGCTCCGGCGTGATGGAGGAGGGCGGCGGTTGATGGGTGGGATGGGTTGGCGGACGGAGGACGCCGGGGTTTTACGGCTGGTGGAGAGGTAGTTTTAGCGCCCACGGAGTATGAATGGTGAATCAGACGGGTGGGGGGAACCATGTTTCGGTCTGGGACGCGCCTGTTTTTGGCTTTTTTGAACAGAAGATGGGACGCGCTTGTTTGAAATTTGGGGAAAGTACAAACTTTTTCCCCCTCTTAAATTTTGGACCTACTGTGGGTCGGGGGTAGGATGGTAATGCCAGTGTCCCAAATAGTGGGCGGGAGTGATTTCGGCTGCGCGCATGTGTGCTTAGGCGGCCATTGTGTATGAATGTTTTTCGGATGCGGTTGCGTGGCGTCTAGATGAAGCTACAAACCTACCCCGGTTTAGACCTTTGGACGTCGGGTCGGTAGGTTTCACGGGTCGGAGTTATTAGAAAAGTAATTTCCTTGTACTACCAATCATTGGTCTCACGCGGTTTCGGGCGAGTAGAGGCTCTTTTGGCGCTTCGTTCGAAATTTTGAAACACAAGCATTCACGTTTAGAGTACTCTTGAACTATGAGGATTGACCTAAATAGACAACGTTATATTTGACCTTGTATGTTTGAAAACCTCATTAAATTATCCGCTTCTTTTTGAAATTTTGACACTTGAAAATCCTATAACTATGATTATTTTGGAATGGAGGAGCTAAATTTGAATCTATTTGGTACACAACTACATATGCTATTATGTACAAATTCAGAGCAAAGATTGGTGCCCCCATAATTTAGGTATCAAATTCAAATAATTGAATGGACTTCATGTTGAATTCGATTTTTTAAACCACCTTAAGTTGAATTCAAATGTATGCTAGTTCATAGGGAGCTATTTATAATGTCCATTGTGTAACTTTTGTATGTATAATGTGCTTTACACACACAACATGAACTATACTCACATTTATATTCGATTGCTAAAGTGATGCATTGTCTGGAGTTCCAAACACTAACTATGTGGATCAATTGTGTCGAATAATAACATAGACATGCTCAAATTCGATAGAATATAGATGTCTGATGGATCAATGACCGCTCCTTACGCGAATTGCAAATATCATGATCCCATCCTAATATTTGGATACAATTTATATCTTTAATCAATGTGTAGAGCAGTCTTTTACGTGTAGTTTCACTCTCCATCGGTGGTCTCTCACACATGCTCACACACTCTCTCCCGAGGTGCCTTTCTCGCACACATGCTCTAGATATAACCCTCCCTGCCCCTCGTAACCATTTACAACTGTTTCCACTAACCTTTATCACAAGCACACTTCCTCTCACAAACATACACACGCACAATCCTCATCGACCCTTTCTATATACATGGACCTGCCTACGTGTCTCATGTACGCACATTATCTTTACGCCTGTCTCTCACGCATTGTCTCACACCTCTCTTCCTAATGGACGAGTATGATTCTAGCAGAGCATTCTGTAGGATGCCCCTTAAAGTTAGGTTGGATGGATAGTAATATCAGAGATAAAGGGGTTACCTTAGTCCGAGAACCTAGGGTTACAAATCGTAGCCGGCTTTGTCAGTGGACACAGAGTCCTTCACAATTCTGCTATCTTTGTCTTGTACGACTAGTCATCCATGGGTCTTCCTAAATGCGTCACGGGCTGACCAATGTGGCGCAGGACGGAACCGAATGAAGGGCCTCACCTCAACCCACCGGACCTCACGCGGTGACACACCCTCTGCCCCCCCCCACGTCTCATTATCTTCTCACACCCACACATACCAACACAAACACCACACACACAGAAAATTTCTCCTGGTGCCTCTATTCCCTCCCCCCTTGCATACACACACTCAAGGGAATGGAATCTCTTGTCGTAGCGTCATATTCGTCTCTCTCTCTAGATCACTCTCATTTCTCGTGCTATCTCTCCCACACTCCCCCCCGTCGGCCCCTCTATCCATTCCTCTCTCGAATACGTAATACACACACATACCTCTCTCGGCCCTGCCAAATGCATCAACTACACATTCACACATGTTACATCACGTACCCCATTGATCTAAAAAGCCCTCTCTTCACGTTTATTTCGCATACAACATTCCTTTTGAATAAAGTGTGGCCAAAAAATTATTTTAGAGTTTCTACATATATACGACATTACAAAGTTATATGGAGGAGTACGAACACTAATTTGCATTGCATGGTGCCCACAATGATATTTATTCTGCACTGTGAATTTGTATATTTTTATACTATATACAAAGTTAGTCATAATAAAGAGAAATGAAGAGCATCTCTCTCTCCATCGCATACCCCCCCCTGTACGCCCCTTTCACGTATGCGCACAAAACTATCTCCAGGTCCTTTAAATGTAAGCCCCCAGAAAATTCACGCATGTTTCATCTTTCTCTCGTGATATAATCAATGATGATCATTGTATTTGAAGCGAAAGCACGATATGTACATTGGACTTCAGAATCCACTCATTACGGTCACCATTTATGTTTACTGGTTATTATACAGTCACGGGCTCACCGTACAACTCTGTATTTGCTCATGACATGACTAGTTGACCAGTTAAACGCTCCACGTGGCACCTCTAGTGTTGCATCACATTATCTCACTACCATCTTGTCCACCTGTCGACTTGTATCTACTCTACATCTACACTCTTATAAAATACATAAAATATACTCTTATAAAAAATAGAGTTGGTGATGATGGTGTGCCTGCTATCCTGCAATATAGGCCGTCCGATTTATATCTGATAGATAGGAAAGAAACTATGGCAATTTTGCAAAAAGGTACCCACACACCTCTCCACATTTGCAAATAAGGCCTTCCCTCGTTCATCCTTTTCTCTCACAAGATAAACAAGTCATACAAATGCATCTTGATGTTACGTGCAACGCACGGGCATCTTGCTAGTAAGAATGAAAACAAAAGACAAAAAATATATTTGGACGGTGGTTCGAAGTCATGACCGCGGGCACAGCGGATAAGGTGGCCTTGTATTGGTATGTTGAGCTGTCTGTTTTAACACACATGAGCTGGTGTGGTGATTATACACACACACGCACGCATGCACACGAACTGCATCCACACAACACTCACACAAACACATGCACCCATGCATGCAAGCAACACTCACACGTACACACGCAACACTCACACGCACACACGCACGCATGCATGCATGCACACACCAGTACACCACACGACCAACACACACTCTCATGCTCAAGTGCTCAACCTACACGTGCATGCACACACATCAGGTCCTAACAGACACATACACAACCAGGTGATTCCCACGCACGGGTTGGAGCCTTGTCGTGCCTGCGTAAATTTGTGTTTATCTGACCTTTTGCCTATGCGAACTGATAGGTGGGACCCACAAGGAACGTGGTCAATTTAACTAGTCAACATGGCGCCACGCAGACTATTTGGCCGGTCAACAGAGTGCAATCTGATGCTAAACTTGGAGCAAGTGACCGTATAATCACCGCAAAACGTATATAGTGACTATAATCAGCTTATTCTGAAGTTCGGTGACCGTATTACGCTTTTCTCTCTGTAGGCCCTCCAAAACTACATCTCTACATGTTCTCACATGTTACATCTAACAACTATGCAATATAGCACTACTACTACACTCTAACACAATAAATCATATGTGTTTTTAGTTTTACTAGATATCATATTGTTACTTATAATTATTCAGTTTGCATACATTAAAATTGCCTTTGAAATGTATGGCCAGTATCATCTACCGCGCGGGAAAAAATCCCGCCCTTTCCTGTTTAATCGGGTTTGTATCGATGGATCGTGTGAAACAGCAAAACTATAGTACTATACAGTACAAGTGACAGTTCACTGGGCCGTCGTGTCGTCTACTCCTCCGTCGTAAGAGTGGAGCGCTCACTTTCATAAATCTTCTAGTCCCTTTCGTCGACATGTGAGACATCAAGCTACCGGGTCCACGTGCCATACCGGAATACAGTGCAGAGCAGCCGGGGTGAAGCACCCCAGTCATGGCGCCGGCGTAGTAATGAGCAATGAGGCGTCAAATCACAAAGCTGCACCTTTCCCGCAGTTAAGTTGGAGGGACGAAGCAACCATCATTTCACTCGTTGCTGAATCCGCTTCTCCCTCATCTTCTTCAACTTAACCACGTGTTGGTTCTGCCGTTGTTCTGCCTCATGTGGGACGCAGATCGGCTTGGTAAAGCACTGACACGTGGGACCACATGTTAGCAAACCGCCAGGACAATGTCCTTCGAAAATAAGAAGCCTAATCCTAGACTTACAAAGGGCTACATAGCTGCTACATATACTTTCCATCTAATCTATATATGCCCCCCCTGATTTTCAGCTGGGGTGGGCCTAATCCTCTCCTTTAATCAAATCAAATAGTCCCACATCACACCAGTTCGTAACTTTACGTAAACCATTACGTGGATGTAGCATTGCTCAAATAAGAAACCTCCCCCGCCATCCGCGCGGCAAAATCACCTCCTTTTTACTAATCTTGATTCTATAATTTTTTAGATCAATATAATTGAGATTTGTATAGATAGCACACAGGAGCAAAACCAAGTGGTACGGTTAAGGGCATCCACAATGTGTAGCCAAATGTGAAAATAGCTTTTGGCATCGTGGGAACCATTGTGGACGGTGTTGCCAAAGCCAAAAAGATGGAACCGAAGCTCCCTGATTGATTGATTGAAGGAATAGAAAAATGCAACGTCTCTCCTCTTCCTCCCATGCTTGGACACATGTAGTACAGTATAGAGCACAGAGTCTACTCCCCTGTCCCTTCTATCACAAATCACAAAGCAGTGATGCGTCAAATCACAAAAGCACGGATGAAGCAACCATCATTTCACTCTTCGCCAACTCCGCTTCTCCATCGTCTTCTTCGAGAAACCATCTCACCGCACTAGTACTCCTAGCAGTACTAGTAAAGGACTTCCTGGATGCAAATAAGGCAGTTCTCTCGGCTTGCAGGCGGCACTTGCGAACTACTTACCGTGGTCTCCCTCAATGGTGTTCTCCGTCGAACGCACTTAGCCAAACCACCCAAAAAAGATATCATCGACGTCACCGCAATGGGGAAGGAAGTCAAATATAGTTACTACCTCCATTTTTTGTACACAAGGCCAGTATATCAAAATTACAATTTGCAAAGGGCCACTAACACTAATCGAGGCAAAATTGATGGGGTTAGCAACCAAGGACATTAATATCCCCTGCATGCATGCGGAAGTGAGAAGGTTGGTTTGCATGGCGCTGCATTAATCAAGCGATGAGGAGTGAGATGGTTAGCTCTTTGGTCTTTGGAGAAAAAATATGCATTAATTGACACGTGAAACGAGGATTTGTATCGATTAATCCCGCGAAGGAAAACCCCGCCTTTCTTTTTTAACACTAGTACTCCTAGTACAACGTACTTATCCTGTTTGGGTCTAGGCCTTGTATTGCAAAACTTCGCCACACATTTTTGCCAAGCTTGCCTAAAGTTTTCAAAATGAGAAGGAGGTACACTTGCGCACGGCTGTCGTGGTCCCACCGCACCCTCACACGGTCGCTCCTGCACGCCGCGGTCGCACCGCACCCTCACACAGTCGCTCCTGCACGCCGGAAACCCAACCAAGGGAACACACCCTCACTGACACGTGTTGTCGCACGTGAACAAATCAAACTCAGCCATCCTATCGCTGACACATAATTTTCGTTCATAGAGTGTGTTTATCCAACCGCATGTTGGGGAGTATCCGTACGACCCGTGCGGTGGTCTGTTGGGGAAGAAGAAGAGGTGAGGAAGAAGGAAAGAAGGGTTAGGAGACGTAGGATATTCATCCAGCCGCCTGAAATGGTAGACTGACCCACGTCAGGCGACTTGCATAACAAATATATGTTTTTACACAGCAAAAGATCCATAAAAACAAGAACATAAAGAAAAACTATCACTGCTCGCGGAAAGAGACGGCCTCGTCGTCTTTGGCTGCCGGCGTGAACCAGCCGTCGCTGCCGACGTGTGTCTCCGCACCGTGGTTGTCCTCGGCCTCCAGCTACTCGTTCAAGCGGAGCGTGCGGGCGCTCTGCATGGACGAGAGCACAACCCGGTTCAAGTCGAGGACGTCCGGTCCGCCTGCAGAAGGGCCTCGATGGCAGTGGCATCCGCGCGCTCCACGTCGAGTCGAGCCTCCGCCGCCCGGTTCAAGTCCAGGACGTCCGGTTCTGCCTGCACGAGGGCGTCGATGAGAGTGGCATCCGCACGCTCTGCGTCGAGTCGAGCCTCTGCCACCAGGTTCAAGTCCAGGACGTACGGTTCCGCCTGCAGGAGGGCCTCGATGGCAGCGGCATCCGCGCGCTCCGCCTCAAGTTGGGCCTCCGCCGCCCGGTTCACATCCACAACATCCGGTTCCGCCTGCAGGAGAGCCTCAATGGCAGCGGCATGCGCGCGCTACGCGTCGATTTGAGCCTCTGCCTCCTGGTCCTCCTTTAGTATCGCCATGTTGAACCACTGGTCCGCCTGCACCATGGGGGGCTCGGACGCCGGCACGAAGTCGACGTCCATCGTCTCATACCCATCGAGGGCCTTCTGCGCCGCGACCTCCGCCATGAACATTGGATCGGCTTCCTCCTCCTTGTAGCTTGGCTCCAGAGAACTCGGGGATTGGCCCGCCGCAAAGCGAGCTTGGGAACGGAGGTCTGTGGCGCCGACCGCCGCCGCGATTTCTACGCGGCGCTCCGGCGTCAGCATCTTGTAGTAAGTGATCTTGAGGCGCACCATGGCTTTCCGGCGAACTAGGGGACACTTGATGCGGGATAGGGGATCGAAAGGTGGGGGAATGGGGTGGAGATTTGGTGTGGTTTTAGGGCAGTGGCTGGCATAGGCCGAGAAACGAGGGTTCTAGTGTGAATAGTGGTTCCGGTGACGACCGGTCAATCGATTTTGACTGTACATCTCTCTTGCCGCGTTCGCATTGCAGCCCGGCACGTTGGACCCTCCACGTCGCTCACCAAATGGAACGCGCTTCATATTGAGTTTTCGCTCGCTTATGGGACCGCAGTTGAGAGCAAACCGATGTCCCTCCCCCTCCCCCGCCCGCGTCATTTATTATACCACCACTCCCTCCGTTTTACGCGGAGTAAATAAAAACAGAGGGAGTATACTACGGATGAGGATCCCTTGATGTGGCCGAACCCATTGAGTAACTGACATGCGGGGCCTAGCAAGCATGGGGTCCGCCACTAAGTGACCGAAAGGGAGGGTAAGGCAGGGATACCTACGTCAGAGGATCCACTTCCACTATACTACTTTGACCAAATGTTAGAGTAATAATATATGACATGCAACTTACACAAATGTGAGAGTAATAATATATGACATGCAACTTACACAAAGCATACAGGGTCTAATGCGTATTTCAAGGCTAACTTTGACCAAATGTTAGAGTAATAATATATGACATGCAACCTAGACAAAGCATACGGTCAAATTCGTATGTGAAAGGTGTTTCCAATGATATAATTTTCACATTATACATCTCATGTACTATTAATCTTGTCAATAGTCAAATTGGAAACCATCTCGAGTACAAATCTTGGAGTACATACGAATCTAACAATATTGATTGGGCGTTGTTAAACGTTGATACCTTTTTGATCAAAGTAGAGATACTTTGACTACACATAAAACTTATACGTAAACTAGAAAGGATAGGAGGGACAACAACGGGGCGCAACTCCAGCACCGCCTCTGGACACGGCGACCACGGTGAGTGACACGCTCATATCATAGCTAGACACGGTCGGTTTCAGTGTGCCGAGGGTGGCGTTCGTGTTGTGGCACGACCAACGGTATGTTTGGTTTGTGCCCAAGGTTGCCCCATCAAAACATTGGGTAGCAAAAATTTTGGTTGAGGTATTGGTTGCCCATGATTTGGCCGACATTGGCAAGAAAAATGAACTAGAGTTGGCTAGAGTTCATTGGCATGCCAAAGAAATGGCAACCATCCAAACAAACACCAATCTTTGGGTCATGACCAAACTTTTGGTTGAGGTATTGGTTGCCCATGATTTGGCCGACATTGGCAAGAAAAATGAACTAGAGTTGGCTAGAGTTCATTGGCATGCCAAAAAAATGGCAACCGTCCAAACAAAGACCAATCTTCGGGTCATGACCAAAATTTTGGTAAGGTGCACTTTGGCCACAATCCAAACACACCCCAACACCCGGCTCGTCGAGGATGCACGGGGCGCAGCGACGCGTCTGCGGAGTGGTGCAGCACGGCCAACTGCATCCTCTGGACCTGAGACCATGCCGGGTCGTCTTGCTTTTTCAATGACATGCGGGGATCGCATGTGAGCAAAGGGCATCTCCAACGTTGCCACGACCGCAGCTGACTACCCTGGCACACCAAAACCCTCGTCCCTCGTGCCGTCGCACAATGCGTTCCCAGCCGGCGCCAGCTGCCCGCAGTCATGTTGTACGTTCGGATGTTGTCGTTAAGAGGATCGGTGCCCGAGGAACCAACTCCGGCGACTTAATGACGCACCCGGACACTTGGCCTCACCGGAATGCGCTACTTAAAGCGGCAACGCCCAGCTAACCTCCACACCATAGCGCATCGTCCTCCTACTTGGCACCACATCCACCATGACCGCAAGTGCGAACACTCTGCGGGAGAGCTTGTCTTCGGGGATGAAGCTCGAGGTCGCCGCCCTCGCTCAAGTCGCCTCTCGCAATGCAATAGCGGCTTAGCCGGACGCGGACGCGACCGCACAAGCGGTGACCACGCCGGCGGCCGACGACGGGAGCACCGTCAGCCACGCGTCCTACTTCCCGCCGTCCAACGTCCGGCATCGCCGAGGTCGGGGACTCCTCCGAGGATGAGTAGGGCATGGGAGGCGGCAGGGCATGGTGTGCCAACTGGCTGGTCTGTATCCCGTGTTCTACTCTTCCTCGCCATAGACCGCACCTTCACTTCATGGGTCTTGAACCCCGCCCCCGTGCATAGAGATCGCAGATGGAGGACGTCGGTTGCCACCGTAGAATTGGTTTAGGGTCGGGTTTCTTTTATTTTTCTGTCCTATAAAAGTTCGAAATGTAATGAAAATCTGTCGTGTTTGCATTAATCTCGGCCAGTGTATATGAACTTTCCCAATAATATACATATTGTAGGAGTACTAGCAAGATGCCCGTGCATTGCATGGAAGATCAAGATCTTGTGGGAGAAAAGGATGAACGAGGAAAGCCTTATCTGCAAATGTGGAGAGAAGTGCGGGTAAATTGTCATAGTTTCCTTCCTATCCGTTAGATATAGATCGGACGGCCTATATTGCAGGATGACAGGCACACCATCATCACCAACTCTGCTTTTTATTTAACCGAGACAAATCTAACATGCGAAGTAAAATAAACACATAGGGTCTATACATACACAAATTATCTTAGGCACTCCAATAGTACATCCACTACACATTCATGCATTTCACATCTTTCTACATCTACGGGAACCTACGAAAGGGTTAACGTAAATTGCCTCTCTCTCTCCCTACTAGGAAAAGGGCTATAGATAGGATTGATACTAATGGCGCACCATGGAAGCAGTGCGCCACTACTATATACTAATGGCGCACCGGTTGGTGATGCGTCATTAGTGTGGAAGACACTAATGGCGCACCAGAAACAGAGTGCGCCACTAGTATTAATTTTTTTCCATTTTTCCATACAAACTAATGGCGCATCAGGTCGAAGTGCGCCATTACTAGTTCTAACTAGTAATGGTGCACCAGGCAGACAGTGCGCCATTACTGTAAAAAAATTTATTCTTTTTTTTTTTGCAAAACTACTAATGGCGCACCGGCGCACTATTACCCGGTGCGCCATTAGTATATATATATATATATATTTTACTTTTTTGCAAAACTACTAATGGCGCACCACCTGCAGGTGTGCCATTAGTAACCAGGGTTACTAATGGCGCATTTGCTGGTGGTGCGCCATTAGTAACCTGGGACCCCAACAAGATATTTTGGACAGCCCCACACCTACCCACTCACTTTCCCCACTTCATTCCCTCCACCTCCTTCTCCAAGCTTTCAGCTACCTCCCCCTCCTCACCTCATTTCCACCATAGATTCATCAAAATTAAGTGGTGAAATTACCTTTTTTTGATAGGTAAGTAAGGGGAAAGCTATCTTCATGATGTAGATCTACTTTTTTTCTCCCTAGCTCGCTCCAACAACGTGCACATGCACTTTTTGTGGCCTAGCTAGATCTATGTATGTTTGTGGTGTTGCATGTGTTTGTAGTGTTGCATATATGTTTGTGTTTGAAGGTACCGGTATTTGAAATGCGATAGTTGCCAATATTTTGCCGGAATGTTTTGATTCATTTCCGTTTCGGCGAGAATTTTGGCACTATGCATTCTTTTTGGTCCTATTTTTAGGGAAGGTCATGCCAAATTTTTTCTTGGTTCTAAAATATCGTTTTGCTCTACCCCGCAGGCAACCATGGTCCGCACGATGACTGAAGGCATCGTGAATAGGTTTTTGAGCTCCACGAAGGCCGAGATGCTTCAAAAGAACGAGACGGAGATAAGATGTCCGTGTCGAAGATGCAAGCTGAAGAGCCTTATTGCGGACCCGGATTCCGGACAGGTGTGGGACCACCTGCTCTTGTGTGGTTTCATGGATGGCTATCGGTGGCAAGGTGATGAAGATGACTATGAAGTCGTGCATGGGGGCCGGGCAAGAAATGAGGAAGGGCAACAAGACAAGTACCACCGCGGCGAGGGCGGGCGAGAAGACGAAGAATCTCCAGGACATGATCACGATGGTGATGCTGTACACAGTCATCATGTAGAAGATGTCGTACATGATGATGTAGAAGATCAAGACGAAGGGCATGATCATGAAGATGAAGATGCCGGAGCAGACGACGATGGAGGCTGGGTGCAGGACCCTCATATTCAAGAGCTGCTTCTCAAGCAGACGGATAACGCAAGAGCTGCCGCCCGAGAGAAAGCCAAGCTGGATCAACTGGAGATAGACGCGGTTCTTCCATTGTATGAAGGATGCAGGCCCGAGGATACCCGCCTGAAAGTAACGCTCATGGCTCTGGAGATGAAGGTAAAACACAAAATGACCGACGCATGCTTCGATGAGAACATGTCATTCTGGCACGAACGTCTTCCCAAGGGGAACAAGTGCCCGACCAGTTTCGAGGAGGCGAAGAAAATCGTGTGTCCTCTGGATTTACCGCACGTGAAATACCATGTGTGCATGAACAATTGTATCATTTATCGGGACGAGCACGCGGAGTCTACCATATGTCCGGTGTGTGGCGTCACTTGATACAAGAAGAGGAAGAAAGCTCAAAATCGGTGTGGTACTTTTTGATCACTCCTCGTCTGCAGCGGTATTTCGCGGACCCTAAGGTAGCAAAGCTCCTGCGTTAGCACGCGGATAGGGAGGAGAAGAAGCGGGAAGATGACGGAAATGATCCGGAGATAAATAAAAAAGACAAGATGTTGAGTCACCCTAAGGATGCGAGCCAGTGGCAAGCGTTGAACTTCGAATACCCAGAATTTGGGAAGGATCCAAGGAACATCGTGCTGGGCGCGAGCACCGATGGAGTCAATCCGTTTGGCAGCCAGAGAAGCACACATAGCACCTGGCCTGTGTTTGTGTGGATGTACAACCTTCCCCCCTGGTTGTGCATGAAGAGGAAGTACATTCACATGAGTATGCTAATTGAAGGGCCGAAACAACCAGGGAGCGACATCAATCTGTATCTGGGGCTGCTGAAGGAGGAGCTAGACACGCTGTGGAAAACGCCAGCCAATACATGGGACGCCGGAGAGAAAGAATATTTCCCTATGAGAGCCGCACTGCTCACGACGGTGCACGACTATCTCGGTTACGGATATCTCGCGGGGCAGGTAGTCCACGGATTTTCTGGATGCGTAAGGTGCATGGATGACACAACGTATCGCCAGCTAGATAGAGATCCCGGGTCTTCGAAAACCGTGTTCATGGGACATCGAAGGTGGCTTCGCAACGATGACCCGTGGAAGAAATGCAAGGATATGTTCGATGGTGAAACCGAACCCCGAAAACGCCTGTGTACGAGGAGCGGCGAGGAAATAGACGAGCTGTTGAAAAATTGGAAAGATTGCCCATTGCCGGGAAAGAAGCAAAAGGCGCCAGAGCCGGGAAAGAAGCGAAAGGCGCCAGAGCCGCTGCTAAAGGTATGGAAAACGAGGTCTGTTTTCTGGGACTTGCCGTACTGGAAGATCCACCGTGTGCCTCACAGCCTTGATGTCATGCATATCATGAAGAACGTGTGCGAGAGTCTGCTTGGTACCCTGCTCAACATGCCAGAGAGGACCAAAGATGGGCCGAAAGCAAGGGCGGACTTGAAATCAATGGGCATCAGGCAGGAGCTTCACGCTAATGATGATGATGATGATGATGATGATGATGATGATGATGATGATGATGATGATGATGATGATGATGATGAGGCGAAGCAGGACACAGAAAGTTGTCGCAAAGGCAAAAAGGCCAAGAAGACCGGAAATGACTACCCTCCCGCGTGCTTCACTCTAAGTCAGGAGGAGATCGAGCAGTTTTTCACCTGCCTCCTAGGAGTAAAACTTCCTTACGGTTACGCGGGGAAGATAAGCAGATACCTAGACCCAGCAAAGCAGAAGTTCAGCGGGATGAAGTCTCACGACTGTCACGTGCTGATGATGCAGATACTTCTAGTTGCAATCCGTGGGATCATGGACGTGCATGTCTGTGAAACGCTATTTGGCCTATGCAACTTTTTCGACGTCATCTCTCGGAAGTCGATTAGCGTGAGGCAACTCAGAAGGCTACAGGAACAGATCGTGGTGATACTATGCGAGCTTGAGATGTACTTCCCACCCGCATTCTTCGACGTTATGGTGCATCTGCTGGTCCATATCGTGGAGGATATCATCCAACTCAGGCCGACGTTCCTGCACAGCATGATGTCATTCGAAAGGATGAATGGTGTCATCAAAGGATACGTTCGCAACATGTCACGTCCAGAGGGAAGTATAGCCAGGGGCTTTCTGACCGAAGAGTGCATCTCCTACTGCATGAATTATCTAGGCATCGAGAACCCCGTTGGTCTGCCCATCAACAGGCACCTCGGCAGGCTCGCTGGATGGGGTCACCGTGAGGGTCACCGCGAAATGCATGTTGACTTCGAGGGTCGACTCGCCAACTTTGAAAGAGCAAACCTATTCGCGCTACAACACATAGACGTGGTCGATCCTTGGGTGGTAGAGCAAAAAACCTTTATTGAGAAGACGTACAATAACCGAGGCCAACAGAGGACGGCCGGAGATATACTCAAAGAGCACAACTCATGTTTCACGCGTTGTTTCAAGCAGAAGCTTCTGTCGTACCCTTTACATGAGGATTCTTCCACGGAAGAACAACTCATATTCGCCTTGTCACAGGGCGCCGAGCACAACCTGATGACCTATGAGGCGTACGATATCAACGGCTACACATTCTACACCGAGAACAAGGACATGAAGAACGATGGTTATCAGAACTCCGGGGTAACGATGGAATCCTACACCGGTAACGACAAGGACAGATACTACGGAAGGATCAAGGAGATCTGGGAGCTAAGCTACGCTAGAGAGAAGGTCCCGATGTTCCGTGTCAGATGGGCCAAGAGCGTCCTAAAAGAAGACCGGTATTTCACCACCATGGTTATACCCGAAGCCAAATCCAAGACCGCGGGCGCAAACGTCACCGCGAAAAATGAGCCATGGGTACTAGCTTCCCAAGTGGACCAATGCTTCTTCATTACCGACCCATCAAAGCCCAGTCGTGTTGTCGTGAGGAGAGGAAAAAGGAAGATCATCGGAATGGATGGAGTAGCCAATGAGCAAGACTTCGACAAGTACGGCGACCCGAAGATCGAACATGACGACGACGATGAAGTAGCAGCACACACCACAACAAGAAGTAGGACCACCCTACCTAAAGGACGTCCGTTCCACAGGAGAGCTCCATTTGCGAAAAAGAAGGGCAAGAAGATTGTGAACAGATAGCTAGCTAAGATCGATTGTATTTAAATCGTAGTCTTCATTTCTCGATTGTATTTCATGGGCACTTTTTGATATCATGAATATTTTTAAATTTCATGGGCACTTTTTGAATTCATGAGGACACTTGATCTCGATCTCCATCTTGATCTCGATTCCCCCCTCCATCTCGATCTCGATCCCCCTCCATCTCGATCCCACCTGCACCCTCCCCCGCTAGCTCCACTGCCGCCGCCGACCCACCGCAACCCTCCCCCACTCCACCGCCGCCGACGAGCACCCGACCCCCCGCACCCTCCCCCGCTCCACCACCGCCAACGGGCACCCCCCGCACCCTCCCCCGTTCCACCGCCGCCGATGATGATATTTTCAAGTAACAAATTTGAACATATTTTTTAAAAAATTATTACTGTTTTTATAAAAAAATATTACTGTTATGATTTAAACAAGTTTGAACATATTTAAACACAAATAAATATCAAACAGCATTTAAAATGCATAAAAAATATTGGGGAGCCTGGGAATCGAACCCAGGACCTCCTGGTGTGTGTGTTGCGTGCTGACCAGTCGGGCTAGTGGGGGGCTTCTGTTGTAGATAGGGTTAGGTTGTAGATAGGGCTAGTGGGCTAGATTAAAACAAAATTATAATGGCGCACCGAGGGGTGGTGCGCCATTAGAATAGTCATACTTATGGCGCACGAGGGGGTGGTGCGCCATTAGAACCCTCCCCCCACTCCACCTATTGCCCTCGCATTGTGTCCTTCCTCCCTCCCTCGCCAGATTCCCCTCGATCGACCACCGCCATCCGCCGCCGCCGCAGCCGCCCACGCGCCCCCGCCATCCACCGCCTCCGTCCGCCGTAGCCGCCCACGCGCCCCCGCCGCCTCCCTCTCCCCTTCCTCCCCCTCGAGCACCGCCTCCCCCCGAGCCCCGCC